>NC_080571.1:344597541-345202372 GCF_030247185.1 Malaya genurostris
ATTTGTTGTACTTTCTGCACCTGCTCCAGTATTTTCTGTATTTGGTCCTGTAACTTCTGTTCTTATATCTGTACCATCTGCACGTTCTGTACCTTTTTCTGCACTCAATTGTACCAGTACTTCCTTCACTTGTTTCCCTCATTTCTGTACTTGGTTTTGTACTTTCTGCACTTGTTCCTGTACCTTCTTTATTTTTTCCTGAACTTAGTTTCTGTACTTGTTCCTTTTATTTCTGTACCTGTAGCTGTCCCGGTGAATTTCTCACAGCTCAAAAATTATCTTTGGATGGAAATTATTTCGAATACTCTTAAGTTAGAATAATCGAACGACCCTCATGATTGCTCGAGATTAGTGAAGTAGAATAGTAGAATTTTCTGTAAAAATGAATCATCTGACAATTGTCATTTTTCCCCAAATCAGGCACACACGTCAACTTAAAGCTGTTTTTCCTGCTCTTAAAAGTACCAAATGATTCAAACGAAATACAACCAAAATCAGTTTGACGGTTTATGAGCAAGAGAGTGAATTAATCGAATAGGTAAAACATTTCGATGAGTTTCCAAATCTCGGTTCAATCGATGTAATTTAAAAACAGGAGGCAAACGGAATTGTTCGAGTACATTGGACGAAACTGTTCATAACCACTCAAATGCAAATAATTTGAAATTTTGAAGTACTCTGGGTTGATATAATTCGAATCGCGTTTGGGCCAATTGAAGACGTTCGGACTCAAATAAATAACCGAACTTGCAATTTGAAGCAATTGACTAAATTATGTGGTCGTTTAGAGCAAAATTTACACAAAATCCCGTCCAAAAAATCCTTCAAAAGTATAGCATGGGAAATGCTTATGAATGCTAATGCTATGCTGATCCTGTTGTCTCAATGCATTGCGAAAGCAATAATTATATTTATCAAGAAGATAATATTCCCATTTCTGAAGTTTAAGGAATACAACGAATCATAAAAAAACGTTAATCACTTTCTTTTCTTATAGTCGTTTTATGATTTGACTTCACGCAGCATTGAACCCAAATTTATATATCGCAAAATGGAAATCTGTATGCTGTTCGTTTGGCGCCGTTACTTAATTGAACATGTGATTCGAAATAAAGAAACACGTGAATCAAGTAGGCTCAGTGAATTTTTTGCACAAATCAGCACGTTTGGCGCCAAACGGTTTTATTAATAATCTAGTATTCATATTTTGCTCTCCAGCGGGCAGCAACATTGCATAACTCGATACGCGCCAAACAATCATCGGAGATCTAGCATGCATTGAGTGGAAAATTTCCAATTCTAAACGAATCAATTTTCTAGTTTTTCTCTACTTTCCCGAAGGATTTTCCTTATGTACTATAGCCTAAAACCTAAAACCTATATAGATAGATTTAACAAAATCTTGCGGTATAACCGGTTGGAAGAGCGAGAGTACTAACACGAAATTCAATTTAATAAAGTATTATTGCCATTTCCTTCGTCCATTTCGAGCCGAAACAGGGAGACTGAAAGCAAACTAACAAGATCATTACACTGTTGTTACCTAATGTAATTATATCATTAAATAGAAACACACCAGCGGGCCCATTTTCTGCTGAAAGAGTCTTGCTAATGCTTTCCGCATTTCTTTCCGGATCTCCAGAATTAAGCTTTCAACATATTTTTCGATGTCACACCCTCCGAGCAAAAAAAAAAAGTTACGCTAGGAGGCAAACATTGTTAGCGCGTTGAAAGAGCAATTGGAATCGTCCGAGGGATACTCATTAAACCCCATCTTTCTTTCTTTTTTTTCATCGTTTTTTTTTTGTCCAACCATTCTCTCATAAGCACAGCATGTGTACAAATCGTTAGCAAAAAGTGTACACCTCATTAAATCTCGGAGTTAATTACACACGCCATTGCAAACGAAGCAGTTTTCCACTTTTCCACTGCTCCTACAATGACTTTTCATTTTCATTTTTTTTTCGCCCGGCACTTCCCAGGCACTCATCTCACGAGCACAGGCCCCAGCACAGAGGTCCTTGCAGACACACTTTTGTCCCCCATCCCCCTCGACTGCAATGGGATGGGTACGGTATTACAGCAAATTGGCTTTAACCTCCGACGCCACCACCATCCAGGAAAGGTCGGGAACTGCCTGCACCGCTGACAGATGGCGGAAATGGGTAGAACGGCTGCCGGGTTTCGGAAGTGCGCTCCCGCAACGTAAATTATGTCACCGGTTTTTATTTGCTTTCATAAGAATATTTGTGTGGCGAAACAGCGCTACATACGGTCTAGAGAAATAAATAAATCGTAACATCTTGAGCTACGTGTGAACTGATTAAGAAAAAATCTTAATCGTGTTGGTATAAGTTAATTGTATTTCGCTCAAGAACCGATTTATCATTTATTGTTTCCTAGTTTCAAACTAGAAAATTGTAGCTACGTGGCGAAACCTTTTTCCTGCCTCGGAATCAACGGACGGAATCCTTCGGACGGTTAGGCAGAATCATTCCACGCCAACGCCTAGGCGCCCGATTGACGTCATTCCGGGAAATTAAATAATCATAGACGAAGCGGTAGAGCAGGCAACAGTGTGTAATCTGTTGAATGAAGGATTTTTGTCGGTTTTTCGTCGTCACTCCATTTATCTGATGTGATTTGTTCATCCCTGTTATGTATTCATATCGGTTTGGTATAATCTTTCGCTGAATAGATGAAAAGGCAAAAGCCGGGAAATTTCCCATCTGTAGATTCCAGTCATCTCGGTTTGGCACGCTCGTTCCGTCAGTTCAAAAATGGTGAAGCACAAATTGGGTTTCTCTTTTTGCTTTGTCCGTTTCAACTACAATTCAAACGAGGATGTGCAACGGTTCCTCGGAAAGGCATCAGTTTGGGGTCATTGGTTTTTCCGAGAGAGAGAAAAAGGTGCAAATTTAGTCATTCGGAAGAATAAGTTTTTAATTTCCAATCTAACTTGTACTACTTGATGATATATTTTCCCGTTCGAATCGAAACATCCAAGCAGAGTACATAGTGCATCCCAATTGAAAAGGAGAGTAAAAGTAAAAAAAAAACGTTGAAAATACATTGCACATTGGCAATTATTGATGGTTGTTCATTTATTACATGAAGCATCAGCTGATGCACTGGGGAACAGAACCAGCTTTTGCAGAAAATGGATTACATTGGTTTGAACTCCTCTAATGGATCGCCAAGAGAGTATTCAGTCACATCTGGAAGAGACGACAAATGGTCAAAAAGTGAGCTATATGTAGTATTGTATAAATTTAATTATTGATTTAGTAAATGCATCGTCATTTCCGGTCGAAATTGATTACGTCCTGCCACTGTCGCCATGATAACTACACAGCAAAACATTATGGAATTTTCAGGTGACGCGAATTCACATATAACCAGTGGTGGTAAATTGCGAACAGAACGCCGATGCTTCTGCAAATTTACTCAAAAATGTTCACCGAGCGTAAGCATGCGATAGGTTCTAAAACTATTCCCTCGTTTTATGCGAAGGTGTTCTGTGCTCGGTGTTCGGCGAAGCAATCTGTTTCGAACCGTTCGGTTGGCGGACCATCGGCGAGGGTCGAGTAAACTGCATTCGATACGATGCTTTGTTGATTTCAAGTCTCGCATCCTGGTTTTGAAATTATCAATGCACACGTGATCAGCACAAAAAAAATTCTTTTGCTCGATTGATAAAACGATCAAAAGCAATTGAAATGGCATTATTTTGGACATTATTAGTGTGCGTAGGGTGGCTCGACATGGGAAATAGTAAGTTTTGGATCTTTTGCAAATTTTATGGTTTTTGGTTATATAATCAATAACAATAAGAATTGAATAATTTGGAACATTTCAGCAAACGTAGAGTGGCTCAATATGAAAAGGGATGTTTTTACTCTTGCAAATTCGATGTTTAATAAACTGGTGAGCCAATAGCAAAGAAAATTGAGTAATTTCAGGTATTTTCAACGAGCGTATTTAAATTTGATGTTGTATTGATTGTTGAATCAATAGCAGTTCAACTTGAATAATTTTAGATATTTTTAGAGAGCGTAGAGTGGCGCAATTTGAAAATTTGGATTTTTTACTAATTCGAGGATTTATTAAATAGTAAAAAATCTTTGGAAATTATCTGCCACCGTAGGGTCTTTCTATTTGAAAAATTGTAAAATTTTTGACTAATACCAATTCGATGGTTTGTTGATTGTTGGATCAATAGCAGTTCGAATTGAATAATTTTAAGCATTTTCGGTGAGTGTAGGATGGCGCAATATGAAAACTTGTAAATATTTTGACTTTTTCTGATAAAATGTTTCATTTAATAGTGAATTAATAACAATTACAAATTGCTCATTTTTGACATTTTCAGGGACCATAGAATGGTTCTATCTGTATAATTGTAAAGTTTTTGACTAATGTCAATTCGATTCTCTATTGATTGATGAATCAATGGAAGTTCAAATAAGATGATGTTGAACATTTTCAGTGATCGTAGGGTGGTTTAATATAAAAATTTGAAAATATTTTGATTATTGCTATTTTTATATTCAATTGATGAGCGAATCAGTAGCAGGTAGAATTGGATGATTTTGGACGTTTTTAGCGAGAGAGCGACGTTTGTTAATTTTGGATATCCTCAGCGAGCGCTGGATGGCTTAATATTGAAATTGTAATTTTTAAACTATTCACAATTCCATGCCAGTGGTAAAGCGGAAACCGAACATCAATGCTTTGTACATATTTTTTAGAAATAATTTCCTAGCAAAAATATGCAAAAGCTGTTCATTCGGTTTATGGTAAAGTTCACTTGCTGTTCGGCGGAGCAATATGTACCAAATCATTCAGTTGGCAGACCATCGGCGAAGGTCAATTGAGCTCTATTCGATGCGTAGTTTTATTATTTATAGTTCGATGAAATGCCTGCTTACAGCATCAAAACTAAATTCTATTTCAGTAGATGAGCAAAGCAATAGCGCGTTTAAAATTACAGTCAAAATCATAGACTTCGACGATTTGCATGTTTAAATCCGGTGGTTCACCACCACTACTATTTATATCTTAATCAATACAGCATCCGATTTGCAAAACAGTTCATAATTTCTTATATAAAGCTGCCTTACCACCGAACAAAATCAGCAAAGGTAAAATATTCCCATATTTTTATATTAGGCTACTCAACGTCCACTGAAAATGTCAAAAATTATTCTATTCGAATTTAATTCATTCACCAATCAATAAAGCATCGGATCTGCAAATTGAAATATTAACATTTTTCAAAAAGGACCACACAACGCTCGCTGGAAATTGGAAATCCTATTGGAACTGCTATTGATTCACCAATTAATAGAACATTGAATTTTAAAATTTTCCAAATAGCACCACCCTACGCTCGTCGAAAATGTCCAAAATTATCAAATTTGTATTGCTCTTGATTCACTAATGGAACATAAAATAAGCAAAGGTCAAAATATATACAAATTTTCATATTGCCCCACCCTACTATTGCTTCATATTGCTCGATAAAAATGTAAAAAATTATCCAATTCGAACTGTTATTGTTTCCAGAATCAACAGACCATCGAATTAATCTAAGATTCAATTTTCGTCAATTTTTTAAATTGAACCACCCTACACGGTCGCTGAAAATGTCCAAAATTATTAAATTTTGATTGCTTTTGAATCAATATTTAATAAAACATCAAATTAGTAAAAGTCAAAAAATTTACAAATTTTCATATTGCTCCACCCCCGCTCGCTGAAAATGTAAAAAAATTATCCCATTCGAACTGCTATTTATTCACCAATCAATAGAGCATCGAAATGAGATTAGTCACAAAGTTTTCTATTTTCATATACCGGCACCCTACGCTCGTTGGAAATGCCTAAAATTACAATTTATTCAATATCGAATTTGCAAATGTTAAAACATTTTCAATTTATCATATTGAGCCACCCTACGCTCGCTGGAAATGTACAAAATTACCATACTCTGCTAAGCTACCCAAACACTGAAACGTCCAGCCGCAGCTGACAAAGTTCGGTTCATCCGAAGCAACAGTCTCTAGTACTCGAATCGGATGTTCATGAACATACTAGTAACGATAGGCTCACAAACTAAAGCATCGGTTCTTTCACCATCAGCATCGCTTCTTGGTTCGGCGATGCTTGCTCGAACGATGGTATCGGGAAATTTATACTCGCGATGGTGGTTCGCTTTTTGGTTCGGAACGAACACGTTTTGCGTGTTCGGAATCGATGTTTTACCACCACTGCATATAACACCATTCATAAGAACCTAATTCGTAGAACGACTGAATTTTACAAGAATGATTAAAGTGTGTGTCATTCATACCCCGCCCGCAAAACAAACGTGTAAATTTACTTGTCCAAGCACATAAAAATATGTCAGAATGCATTGAAAATTGTGTCTGATCTACTGTAATAATGAGTCATTTTAGACGCTCGTATGTGTCGGTCTCTTCTAGGTGTGTAATTAAAATGATAACCATTTAGATTTTAAACCAAAACACTGTTTATTTCATGAATGGTCTCACTCAGTGTTGGTGATGGCCAAAAATTTGACAGAAGCTGCTCGATACTTATCAATATTGTATACAACATTTTCAATCCGGTAGAAGATGCTGCAAGAACTCGAGTCTCTCGATGCATGAACCGCGAGAGAATTTTGCTACATTTCTTCGCTCCACTTCATACTCTGAGTATTTCACGGCCCTTAAAAAAATTACAGTCCGATAATGATTGGTGCTGTGTGGAATTTCCCAAGAGAGAATCGCAAGTTGACAATTATCGCAGAAAATCGAGTCGATGAGTCGACTTGATGATTCTCATACTAGGTTGCAATATTTCGAAACCTTGTGTGGAACATTCACATACATTTTCAAAGACACAACTTACACAAAGGTTATATGCACATAGTTAGAATGAGCGGCAATAGTAAAATGATTCTATCGCAATTATCCACTACCAATACAGAATTGGATCGCAAAACGAGAATAAGCGACCGTTTGATGCTTCAGAGAGAATCCCCAACAGCAGCGAGCTAACCTTTGATTCTCAGACGGGTCACCGAGAGAAATTCGCTCTCGCACTGGTGTCTATTCTATGTTAAATGAACTATGCCAGTTTTTTGTTGCTGCGATGATATCCGTCTCTCTTTGATGGCACTGATTAAATCGTGTGAAGAATTGTTAGTGAGCGTTCTTCGATACGATAAGGCCATTTTATCAGAGAACAACTGCCTTAGACTTAGTTTACATATTTTCATGGAAGGCGTTAGAAAGTGTCTCTTTTCTTCTATTTACTTAGGTGTCGAGATTTCCTTGTTCAAAAAGTTCCCGGAATCACTACCGTGTGACGCTCTCAGTCACCAGATTAGATTTTTTTTCAGGTTGCCACATCTGTCACTGATTTTCTATCAAATTTTCAGCGTGATGCCTGTACATTTGTAAAAGTTACACTGTATTGAGTACATCTGCGATTGTGCGTGTTCTCGATTTTGAACAGTTTTCAAAATGAAAATCAATTTGCAGCAACGAGTTTGCATTGAATTACTCTGAAGAAAACAGTCGTTTATCTTTGGCACCACGATAACGCACCGTCACAGAATGCCATCCTTATCCGTGAACATTTGGCTAAAAACGAAACGAATGCCATTCAGCAACCACCGAATTCACTTGGTTTGGCTCCCTGCGACTTTTTTCGACTATTCGATCGACTCAAGAAACCGCTCCGTGGAACACGTTTCAGCCTATATCGACTCTGATGAATAATCTTGTATTTTTAATTTACTGAATAAATTTCGGAAACTTTTTGATCAACGTAGTATATTATTGAGATTGCGCGAGAAGATAGCACTGGGTGAATGTGAGAAGAAGAGAATGCGTTAGTTTGGAGTACATGTTTGTAATGAACATCATCACTCGAGGTCGAAGTCGTTCTGGATGGAGGGACTAGCTGGTAAGAGGAAGGGAACGAATTGTTGTCCGAATTGTTGTATGACTTAATATGTTTGAAACCGGAGCCTTCCGTGTTATTGTAATCAATTGCTTTCTTGTTGCGTTGAACTTGTATAAAAAAGAACATGAGTCGGTGATTTTGAATTTACGCATTTAATGGACTACACGGTTTTCTTATTTCATCTCAGAAATGCAAGAAACGTCGAGATCTAGTGTAAACCTGATTTTTTTTAAATCAACTCCTGACACTTAAAAATTTTCGATTTTTTTCAAAAAAAAAAATTCTTTTTATACTACACCAGACTTTTGATGCATTTCTACGACATTTGGCATCAACAAAATTTTGTTTTCAATGGGTGTAGCCGGGTTTGCATATAAAAACTTCCCCCAAACAGAAAAAATTGATATACGCTGTTTGAAAGGATTGATTATTTGGTTCTTCTGGTTTTCATTTTATTTAAATGATATGCGAAATGAAGAATGATCTCAAGTATACTAAATTGTCGTCTCTGTTAGGGTAATCCATGAGAATGGCTTGGAGAACAGAGAAAATTAAACGTTACTCGTAACTGATGTTTCAACCTTTATTATTATTATTTTTGCCTTTCTCTATAGAAAGGTATTAGAATTGCTGGAAAAACCGACTTTCGAACGGAGCCTCGGAGACCCATAGTGTTATATACCATTCGACTCAGTTCGACGAGATCGGAAAATGTCTGTGTGTATGTGTGTGTGTGTGCACTTTTAGAAGATATTTGAACGCGCTCAATTTTCTCAGAGATGGCTGAACCGATTTTAACAAACTTGGGCTCGTTTGAAAGCTACTGTCGGACCATTGATCAAGTTCGAAGATCAAATGGCTGTGACTTTTGGTTCCGGAGATATGATTGTATAAGTGACGTAACCGACAAAAAGCGTTGTATTTGAACGCGCTCAATTTTCTCAGAGATGGCTGATCCAATTTTAACAAACTTGGGCTCGTTTGAAAGCTACTGTCGGGCCGTTGATCAAGTTCGAAGATCAAATGGTTGTGACTTTTGGTTCCAGATATATGATGGTATAAGTGACGTAACCGACAAAACACGTTGATTTTTACCGCTCTTGTATATATAAGGGTGCCAAAATTTTGGGAACACCTCTATTTTCGTTAAACTCTAGTGCTCAAAAGTTTAAGCACCTCGAAAACAGCCTTCATGCTAAATTTGAGCTAAATCGGACATGCGTAAGGGGTGCTGCCCGGTGGTAAAGGTTTGACAATTTTCGATCTTGAAAAAGCACCATAGGGGGGAGTACATGAAATTTCCAAAATCGAAAATTTTTTTTGATGCCAAAACTCTTAAAACTGCATAAAACATCAAAATTTAGTGCCATCTCAAAAAAAATTTTTTTTTGAAAAATTCAACTTTCTGGGACTTAGAAAAATTTTGATTTTTTTTCTAAGTCCCGAAAAGTCGTTTTTTTCAAAAAAAAATTTTCGAGATGACACGAAATCTCGACGTTTCATGCAATTCTAAGCCTTTTGGCATCAAAATTTTTTTTCGATTTCGAAAATTTCATGTACTCCCCCCCTCCTCCTATGGTGATTTTTTCAAGATATATGAAAATTCCACTAAGTGGACTAAGAAGGGTTTTGCCTTTCTCTATAGAAAGGTATTAGAATTGCTGGAAAAACCGACTTTCGAACGGAGCCTCGGAGACCCATAGTGTTATATACCATTCGACTCAGTTCGACGAGATCGGAAAATGTCTGTGTGTGTGTGTGTGTGTGTATGTGTGTGTGTGTGTATGTGTGTGTGTATGTGTGTGCACTTTTCGAAGATATTTGAACGCGCTCAATTTTCTCAGAGATGGCTCAACCGATTTTAACAAACTTGGGCTCGTTTGAAAGCTACTATCGGGGCATTGATCAAGTTCGAAGATAAAATGGCTGTGACTTTTGGTTCCGGAGATATGATTGTATAAGTGACGTAACCGACAAAAAGCGTTGTATTTGAACGCGCTCAATTTTCTCAGAGATGGCTGAACCGATTTAAACAAACTTGGACTCGTTTGAAAGCTACTGGCGGGCCATTGATCAAGTTCGAAGATCAAATGGCTGTGACTTTTGGTTCCGGAGATATGATTGTATAAGTGACGTAACCGACAAAAAGCGTTGTATTTGAACGCGCTCAATTTTCTCAGAGATGGCTGATCCGATTTTAACAAACTTGGACTCGTTTGAAAGCTACTGGCGGGCCATTGATCAAGTTCAAAGATCAAATGGCTGTGACTTTTGGTTCCGGAGATATGATTGTATAAGTGACGTAACCGACAAAAATCGTGCTATTTGAACGCGCTCAATTTTCTCAGAGATGGCTGAACCGATTTTAACAAACTTGGGCTCGTTTGAAAGCTACTGTCGGGCCGTTGATCAAGTTCGAAGATCAAATGGCTGTGAGTTTTGGTTCCGGAGATATGATTGTATAAGTGACGTAACCGACAAAAAGCGTTGTATTTGAACGCGCTCAATTTTCTCAGAGATGGCTGATCCGATTTTAACAAACTTGGGCTCGTTTGAAAGCTACTGTCGGGCCGTTGATCAAGTTCGAAGTTCAAACGGTTGTGACTTTTTTTTCCAGATATATGATGGTATAAGTGACGTAACCGACAAAACACGTTGATTTTTACCGCTCTTATATATATAAGGGTGCCAAAATTTTGGGATCAACTCTATTTTCGTAAAGTTCTAGTGCTCAAAAGTTTAAGCACCTCGAAAAAAGCCTTCATGCAAAATTTGACCTAAATCGGACATGCTTAAGGGGTGCTGCCCGGTGGTAAAGTTTTGACAATTATCGATCTTGAAAAAGCACCATAGGGGGGAGTACATGAAATTTCCAAAATCGAAAATTTTTTTTGATGCCAAAACTCTTAAAACTGCATAAAACATCGAAATTTAGTGTCATCTCAAAAAAAAATTTTTTTGAAAAAATCAACTTTCTGGGACTTTCATATTTTTTCTAAGTCCCAAAAAGTCGATTTTTTCAAAAAAATTTTTTTTCGAGATGACACTAAATCTCGACGTTTCATGCAATTCTAAGCCTTTTGGCATCAAAAATTTTTTTTCGATTTCGAAAATTTCATGTACTCCCCCCTATGGTGATTTTTCAAGATATATGAAAATTTCACTAAGTGGACTAAGAAGGCTTTTTGCCTTTCTCTATAGAAAGGTATTAGAATTGCTGGAAAAACCGACTTTCGAACGGAGCCTCGGAGACCCATAGTGTTATATACCATTCGACTCAGCTCGACGAGATCGGAAAATGTCTGTGTGTATGTGTGTGTGTGTGTGTGTGTGTGTGTGTGTGTGTGTGTGTGTGTGTGTGTGTGTGTATGTGTGTGTGTATGTGTGTGTGTGTGTGTGTATGTGTGTGTATGTGTGTGCACTTTTCGAAGATATTTGAACGCGCTCAATTTTCTCAGAGATGGCTCAACCGATTTTAACAAACTTGGGCTCGTTTGAAAGCTACTATCGGGGCATTGATCAAGTTCGAAGATAAAATGGCTGTGACTTTTGGTTCCGGAGATATGATTGTATAAGTGACGTAACCGACAAAAAGCGTTGTATTTGAACGCGCTCAATTTTCTCAGAGATGGCTGAACCGATTTGAACAAACTTGGACTCGTTTGAAAGCTACTGGCGGGCCATTGATCAAGTTCGAAGATCAAATGGCTGTGACTTTTGGTTCCGGAGATATGATTGTATAAGTGACGTAACCGACAAAAAGCGTTGTATTTGAACGCACTCAATTTTCTCAGAGATGGCTGAACCGATTTGAACAAACTTGGACTCGTTTGAAAGCTACTGGCGGGCCATTGATCAAGTTCGAAGATCAAATGGCTGTGACTTTTGGTTCCGGAGATATGATTGTATAAGTGACGTAACCGACAAAAAGCGTTGTATTTGAACGCGCTCAATTTTCTCAGAGATGGCTGATCCGATTTTGACAAACTTGGGCTCGTTTAAAAGCTACTGTCGGGCCGTTGATCAAGTTCGAAGATCAAATGGTTGTGACTTTTGGTTCCAGATATATGATGGTATAAGTGACGTAACCGACAAAACACGTTGATTTTTACCGCTCTTGTATATATAAGGGTGCCAAAATTTTGGGATCAACTCTATTTTCGTAAAGTTCTAGTGCTCAAAAGTTTAAGCACCTCGAAAAAAGTCTTCATGCAAAATTTGACCTAAATCGGACATGCTTAAGGGGTGCTGCCCGGTGGTAAAGTTTTGACAATTATCGATCTTGAAAAAGCACCATAGGGGGGAGTACATGAAATTTCCAAAATCGAAAATTTTTTTTGATGCCAAAACTCTTAAAACTGCATAAAACATCGAAATTTAGTGTCATCTCAAAAAAAAATTTTTTTGAAAAAATCAACTTTCTGGGACTTTCATATTTTTTCTAAGTCCCAAAAAGTCGATTTTTTCAAAAAAATTTTTTTTCGAGATGACACTAAATCTCGACGTTTCATGCAATTCTAAGCCTTTTGGCATCAAAAATTTTTTTTCGATTTCGAAAATTTCATGTACTCCCCCCTATGGTGATTTTTCAAGATATATGAAAATTTCACTAAGTGGACTAAGAAGGCTTTTTGCCTTTCTCTATAGAAAGGTATTAGAATTGCTGGAAAAACCGACTTTCGAACGGAGCCTCGGAGACCCATAGTGTTATATACCATTCGACTCAGCTCGACGAGATCGGAAAATGTCTGTGTGTGTGTGTGTATGTGTGTGCACTTTTCGAAGATATTTGAACGCGCTCAATTTTCTCAGAGATGGCTCAACCGATTTTAACAAACTTGGGCTCGTTTGAAAGCTACTATCGGGGCATTGATCAAGTTCGAAGATAAAATGGCTGTGACTTTTGGTTCCGGAGATATGATTGTATAAGTGACGTAACCGACAAAAAGCGTAGTGTTTGAACGCGCTCAATTTTCTCAGAGATGGCTGAACCGATTTTAACAAACTTGGACTCGTTTGAAAGCTACTGGCGGGCCATTGATCAAGTTCGAAGATCAAATGGCTGTGACTTTTGGTTCCGGAGATATGATTGTATAAGTGACGTAACCGACAAAAAGCGTTGTATTTGAACGCGCTCAATTTTCTCAGAGATGGCTGAACCGATTTTAACAAACTTGGGCTCGTTTGAAAGCTACTATCGGGGCATTGATCAAGTTCGAAGATAAAATGGCTGTGACTTTTGGTTCCGGAGATATGATTGTATAAGTGACGTAACCGACAAAAAGCGTTGTATTTGAACGCGCTCAATTTTCTCAGAGATGGCTGATCCGATTTTAACAAACTTGGGCTCGTTTGAAAGCTACTGTCGGGCCGTTGATCAAGTTCGAAGATCAAATGGTTGTGACTTTTTTTTCAAGATATATGATGGTATAAGTGACGTAACCGACAAAACACGTTGATTTTTACCGCTCTTGTATATATAAGGGTGCCAAAATTTTGGGATCAACTCTATTTTCGTAAAGTTCTAGTGCTGAAAAGTTTAAGCACCTCGAAAAAAGCCTTCATGCAAAATTTGACCTAAATTGGACATGCTTAAGGGGTGCTGCCCGGTGGTAAAGGTTTGACAATTTTCGATCATGAAAAAGCACCATAGGGGGGAGTACATGAAATTTCCAAAATCGAAAATTTTTTTTGATGCCAAAACTCTTAAAACTGCATAAAACATCGAAATTTAGTGTCACCTCAAAAAAAATTTTTTGAAAAAATCAACTTTCTGGGACTTAGAAAAATTTTCATATTTTTTCTAAGTCCCAAAAAGTCCATTTTTTCAAAAAAATTTTTTTTCGAGATGACACTAAATCTCGACGTTTCATGCAATTCTAAGCCTTTTGGCATCAAAAATTTTTTTTCGATTTCGAAAATTTCATGTACTCCCCCTTATGGTGATTTTTAAAGATATATGAAAATTCCACTAAGTGGACTAAGAAGGGTTTTGCCTTTCTCTATAGAAAGGTATTAGAATTGCTGGAAAAACCGACTTTCGAACGGAGCCTCGGAGACCCATAGTGTTATATACCATTCGACTCAGTTCGTCGAGATCGGAAAATGTCTGTGTGTGTGTGTATGTGTGTGTGTATGTGTGTGCACTTTTCGAAGATATTTGAACGCGCTCAATTTTCTCAGAGATGGCTGAACCGATTTTAACAAACTTGGGCTCGTTTGAAAGCTACTGCCGGGCGCTTGATCAAGTTCGAAGATCAAATGGTTGTGACTTTTCGTTCCAGATATAGATTAGCATTGCTGTTCTCATACAAATAGGCAACGCAAATGTCATGCACTAGTTTGGAAAAATGATGCTGACTGTGTGACATAAACACTGAAGCATGCTTTTGTGAACTACTCGAATCAATCTGAATCAATTGGTGTCTAAATTTATTTTATAACATATGAAACATATTTTCATGCGACTGTTATGAAAGAAGAGAAAGGCATTATCACACCACTAGGTGGATTAAGAAGGGTTTTTTTTTAGATTAGCATCACTATTCTCATACAAATGGGCAACGCAAACGTCAAGCACTAGTTTGGAAAAATGATGCTGACTGTGTGACATAAACACTGAAGCATGCTTTTGTGAACTACTCGAATCAATCTGAATCAATTGGTGACAAAATTAGTATCCAAAATTATTTAGTAAAAGTATGAAACATATTTTCATGAGACTGTTATGAAAGAAGAGAAAGGCATTATCACACCACTAGGTGGATTAAGAAGGGTTTTTTAATATAGTTCCACAAACTCGAATTGATGCGTAGAAATATTTCCGAGCATTAGGGATGTAAGGATATGGAAAATCTTTTCAAAATTGTTCCAGCTGTAGGAGTTCCAAAGCTGACCACTGTCTGTATGGGTTTCATTTCCATACCCGAAATATATGCACTCCTATATATGCTAACAAAGCCGTAGTCCTACGTCAAAAATAGTTACTAAAAATCCTAATTAATAAATGCTGTTCTTTTAAATTACTCAAAACAAATTATCACTAAGGAGTGTATCGAAAATAAGCTATCCACATACATTTGTGCTGTACGCATGGATTTGTGATGTTTTTTTTATGGTCAGATCACAGCATGCTGTGCGTTTGGCTGTCAGCTTTCGTTCGTTTACTTGTTTGTGCGGTTGAAATTCTGCGTTTTCAAAATGTCGCGTATTGAAAAGGAAGTGAAAACGAAGGTTCTGAACACATGGCTAAGTGAGAAGGATATTACTATGCTAAAATTGGCGAAGCGGTTTGGAATTCATCATGTCAGTGTTAAAACCATCATTAATAAGTTTGAGGAACACTATTCTTTGGATGAGCCACCAGGAAGAGGTAGAAAACCCGGTTCTGCCAACCCGAAACTGGACCAGAAGAACAAATCCATGTCAATACGTGATTTGGCCAAAAAAGCAGAAACGAGTGTCGGAATGATCCAGCGTATCAAGAGGCGAAATCACTTGAAGACCTACAAGAAGCAGAAAATCTTGAAACAAAGTGTAGAACAGAATAAGCGAGCAGCAACAAGGGCCCGGAAATTGTATTCGCGTCTTTTGCAGTGTCCGGATGCATGCGTTTCGATGGACGATGAGAATTCTGTAATGGAGGACTTAAAAACCATTTCAGGTCCACAATACTATACTGTCGTCGTTGGGGAGGATGTGAGCGATGCGGACAGGTCGATTCAAGTGGAGAAATTCGGTCGAAAAGTACTGGTATGGCAAGCAATATGTTCCTGTGGTTTGAAGTCAACCATTTTTTACACTACCGGAACTATAAATGCAGAAATCTATCTATCTGAGTGTGTCCAGAAGAGATTGCTGCCTTTATATAAGATACACCTCCACCGTTCAAATTACAGAAATTTGGAATCTTACCAGGTCTTCTTAAATGGTTGGAATCTTATCTAACAAATCGTCAACAAATTGTAAAATTTGAGGGTAAAAAGTCGAGCCCCATTCACGTCAGTTCCGGGGTCCCCCAGGGATCTAATTTAGGTCCTCTTTTATTTATCTTGTTTGTTAACGATATTTGCTTTGTTTTAAAAAAAAATAAAATTCTAATATACGCAGACGATATAAAACTATTTTTAGAAATAGAGAAAAGTCAGGATTCCAAGGTTTATTAAGAAGAAATTCTTTCTTTTGATACATGGTGTACCAAAAGCCTTCTTCAACTAAATGTGAAAAAATGCAGTAGAATAACATTCAGTAAAAAACAAAATACACCTGACTTGATACTTACTCTTGGAAGTCAAACAGTTTAAAAATGCGAAAGAATTAGGGACTTAGGAATAATACTAGATTCTAAAATGACTTTTGTTGACCATTATAATACAATCATAAACAGAGCCAATAACATGCTAGGATTCATAAAACGATTTTGTTACTGTTTTCACGATCCGTATACAATTAAAACATTATACATTGCCTATGTTCGGTCAGTACTAGAATACTGTAGCTCAGTTTGGTCACCTTACTTAATCACATGGGAAGATCGAATAGAATCAGTTCAAAAACAATTTTTGTTATTTGCACTTCGTAAATTAGGTTGGACAAGACTTCCTCTTCCGTCATATAAAGCCCGCTGTATGCTGATAAGTATTCAAACATTAAAAGAACGCAGAGAATTTTCAATGGTCTCATTTGTAAATGACATTGTCTCGAATCGCATAGATTCCAGTCACCTCCTGTCCAAACTAAATTTTTACATACCATCTCGGCGTTTAAGAAATCGAAATATTTTTATTACAAACCACCAACGAACAAACTATGCAAAAAATGGGCCAATAAATCAATTGATGGCTGTATACAACAAGCATTCAGAAGCTGTCGATTTCACTATGTCAAAAAACAAACTAAAGCAATATTTCAGTTCTATTCGGTAAGCTTATTATTATTATTTAACTCATAATAAATTATACATAAATATACATTATTTAGTGATCTATTTAGAATAGTTTACTAATTTAAGACGTTTATTGTAATTATCCTTATGGTCTACTTTTGATTGACGACAAATAAATAAATAAATAAATAAATTTTGGCCGGATTTAGCGTCGGCTCACTATGCCAAAACCACTCTCAATTGGCTTGCGGAAAAAGGTATAAATTTCGTTGAGAAAAATATCAATCCACCAAATTGCCCTCAGCTTCGACCCATCGAACGTTACTGGGTAATCGTGAAGAGAGTCTTCAAGAAGACTGGTAAGGTAGCTGGGAACATGCAGGAGTTAAAAAAAAATTTTGGGCTCAAGCGTCCAAAAAATACGATGCAACTCTTGTCCGGAACTTGACGAAAAGCGTTCGATCGAAAGTTCGCAAATTCGTGAAGGAATAACTTAAAATTCATCCGGTTTTCATTATGCTGAAGTTTAACCTCGTACAATAAAGGATCAATATTTAGTTTGAATAAAATATCGTTTTTTTTATCATAATTTGAAAGACAAATTTGTGGATAGCTTATTTTCGATACACTCCTTATTCCCAACTGTTTCTTACAATTTTAACGCTTTTATAATGTACAATGAAGTCGATGTTTGATGTTTAATTGTCATTTATCCAATTTCCAGAAGCTCGGTAACACAGTTCGAAAAAATCTTAGTGCACCTGTTGACACAAATTACATCAACTCTCTTATAGAAAAAAATGAAAATAAATTTGCTGACAGATTTCAGCAACTCAAAGCTGAAAAAAATTTCAAGCTGACTGAACTCATTTCCACCCGGACAAGCAGCCGGACCGACGACACGACCAGACACTCCGAAGAAAAATCGGAATAAAAAGTGTTCGTGAGCGATTTACCACCAGTTACCATAAATATAGCGACCCCTTGAAAATGACAAAAACTAACTTTTCGAGCAACACTGTTTAGGTTGCTATGAACTAGTTACCAAGGAGCACCAGAATAAATAAACAAACAGTTTAAACAGTGGAATAATTCCACCGATTTTATTTTTGTGTATTTTCCGGTTATTTAGTGAATTCCGGAGAGCAACTAAATAATTTTAATTATCATCGATGCAAATCATGATGAAGCTGAGTGCAGGTGAGTGCTTGAATTTTATTATTAAATAAAAAATTTCTATTTGCAGTTAACATTCTTTCGCCGACTTCGAAAATGCTTCTGGACATGGGCAAACAAATAGAGCAGTTTAACAAGTCATTATCCTGCAGTTCCACGGTTACCAAACCAGCCAGAGTGAGGAAATGCGACATTTTGCACGGAAACTAAAGCGGTTTCAAGATGATTACTTCCATTGTTTTTGTTATTATATACAATTAATAATTACTACGTAGGTTTTGATCGTATACCGTAATTACCGTATCTATGTAGAAAATATATTTACATTTTCTAAATTATACAATGATCTTGTGATATTATACACAGAAGTCCGAATATTCATGATTCTTTTTGTAGCGTAATCTTCTAGTTTGTTGACTAGTTGCTATGTGATAGTTACCATGTTTTTACAGATCATTTCTTTCATTTTTAAATATGAATTTTGTTAGTCATAGAGAATTACAGTAGTAGCATGCAATGATTAGTTTTGGGAAGACATTGTTGCGTTGCTGGGTCGCGAAGGAGATCCAGTATCTTTCTATTCGTTTCCTACGAACAGTAATATGTAAATTTAAGCCAGATATACATAATTTAGTTGATTGTTCACTTCATTTCTGAAAAACGATCGTAAGACATGTCCACGGAATACCAAACGAAATTAACAATAAATTGCAGTGAGAAACACTTTCGACTTCTCAAAAACGCTAGTGGTAATAAAAAAAATTAAGATATTCTTGAATTATTTTCAAAATATATGTATTTTTATTTCATGCTTTAATAACTTTTGCTTTTAAATAATTATTTTCATTTTGATTTTGTCAGAAAAAGACAACCGATTCTTTCAATATCATGTTATTTTTATTTTCGTTTGTATGTCCTTTTACTACGAGTAAACTTCATTCAATTAAAAACATTATTTACGATAATTGCATAAAACATTTTTTTTATGTTCCTAATTCGCATTATTTTGAGATCCAAACACAGTTGCGCGCTGTAAATGTACCCATATGCAAATCATTCACCACCACCCGACAATACAACTTACTAGCTATGAATATGAAATGATAAAAACCTTCCTCTCTGTGGCAGCGACGAATTGTTCAAGTTCATTAAACAAAAGATACAAATTAAAAAAAAATAAGCCAAAATGACTCAAAACTCTCTGAAATAATAAATTTAATACATGCCAGCGGGCCAACTACACTCAGTGGTTTCGTTTTAAGTGAGAATCTCTTGTTTTTGTTTACATTCCTTATGTAGTTACCAAGGCTACTGGTAACTGTTTTTCAAAATCAATAATTTACCAACTTGTGTTGCCAGTTCCAACATTTTGTCAAGCGATTTCGTTTTTACATTACCAGTTACTGAGGGGTAGTTAAATTTGCGATACAGTTTTAATAGTCGAGTGGCAGGTCGTGTCGTCGGCCGGACCGTTGCTTAAAAAATATATCAAAATAAGTGAAGCCGTAAATTATTTACGATCTAGTAGTCATTTGCTGGTGTAGTCACTTGCTGTTGCGCACTTTCCGGTAAACATATCAGTGCAGCTTCCCGGTAAGCAATGTTACGGAAGAATATTTCCTGCAGCCCTTGGACCGCTGAGGTGCGTGAATACTTGTGCACAGACAGACCGAAGATTTCCGAGAGGCACAGCAGGAATAATGGGCCATAAGCTCTCACCGGCTCGCTTTGTTACTCTAATGGAAACGTGACAGCCAAAAATAAAAACACAGGAGTTAGCAGATCGTAAATATTGCAGGTGGAAGTACTGCTGGGACGGTTGTTCGAATTCGCATGGCGTTCAAGAAGTGCGGAATTTTCTCTAAATTATCTCAGTCACTGTCAACGTAAAATGAAATTTAAATTGTTCATTGGAATTGAAATACCGTTTCCATTTTACGGCTAATCATAAAATGTAAGGACTAACTTTGTAATATCTTTTCCAGGTTCTTTCCAAACAACAACCGTGAACTTTTGGAATAGTTTAACCAGTTATGTCGTCATCGTCCTACACACTGTAAGGTAAGGTACGCTGTTTAGTGTTAATACTTTACGTAATATCTAACGATAAGTTGATTCACAATTTCGATTAATTCCTGTTTGCTGAACGGTGGCCTCGGTGTACGATACCGCCTTGACCATTTACCATTAAATGTTGAAGCAACCTTATTTACGTGTACGGACTCGCACTGTAAATAGCCCTGATGGTGAAAGCTGTCGGTGTTCCCAGCGTTCTGGCCATGAAAGTTTACTCGATATCCCTAGCCAGGCAACGACAGTGGTGGCTATCTCTCTCCCCGGACGACGAACTGATTGCGGTTACACCAACCACGGTTCTCCTCCCATGATACCATAATAAGAGGTAATCACCATCAGGAGACAACATCCCCCAGCCCCCCCAGCCAAGCTACCGCCCTGTATAAACTTCAGCTTCAAACTGTGCGTTTAATCCAATCTGTATAGGGTCAATCTAGATTTAGCTTCAGGATCATTCCTTTCGCCTTCCCGCGTTGCCATGCATTTGGAACGAAACGTTTAATGAACGCCATTAATTTACTGTGAGAAAAAGCCAAATCAAGTGAAACGACGGGATTACCAAGCAACAGTCAGTAACGCTGATTCTCGTGGAAATTTTCCAATGACCACAGAAAGCGTAAAATTGGCTAGTATTGTTTTCTTAGACCGTTCAACAGCTGCGTAAGGCAAAAACGAATTCGATTCTTGAACTAACTCGAATTTCATGACGAAATATCCAACCATACGGATGCGATGTGCGAAATGTTACGTGACGTATGAAATATGTTTTATGGCAACAGTTGAGTTAAATCACAAATCAACTATTATCGCAAAATAATGGCAACAGTAACAGTTGGACCGAAGGACAAAATGGCAAAATTCTTCAACAAATCAAACAACCATTGGCTGTGTTTTATACCACCAAATGCATTCATTACGACGGTTACTGTTGCATCTGTCGACCGTCATCATCTATCATTTCCGATCGTAAATAAAACCCGGATGGGTGGAAATCCGGGGCGACTCATTGTAGGATGCTTGATAGAAATTTCACCATTACCAGCAGCCACTAACGTCCATGAATGCTACCTGCCTGCACACAATATGGTGGGGACAGACAGGGCCCGAGGGCATGCGGGCTCATGGCCGTTCGGAGGTGTTTAATTTGCTCTTTTGCCGTGCACCGATAGGTAAAGTCCAGCGATGAATCGAACAACGATATTGTGTAGCCACGATCAGTCATCTATCAGGGTTGTGCAGTTCTGCTTGGGCGGGTGCTAGATTTAATTGTAGATGTTGGACGCGTAAGCGGATCATTACGCCGAAAGCCATCTCGTCGAATGAGTCATTTCGCCGAAAGAATTATTTCGCCGGAAGCGATTTTATCGAAATTATTTGTTCTATTAAAAAGTCATGCTTCCTTCAAATTTCCAAATAGAATACGATAAAAAGCAGTAATAAGTGATCTCCAAAGATCTCAAATTTTTCAGGAATAAAGTCGTTTCAACTATGACCTTTCGGCAAAATAACCCTTTCGGCAAAATGACCTCATCGGCGGAACGACTTTCGACGAAATGACTTTCGGCGAAATGACCCGCTTCCCTTTGTTATATACCATTCGAATCAGTTCGTCGAGTACGCAAAATGTCTATGTGGATGTGTGATGTTGCATTTTTGTGCACACACTTTTCTCGAAGATGGCAAAATCGATTTTCACAAACTTAAAATTAAATGAAAAATCCTAGCGCTTTATAGAAACTTCATAGAATCATATTTTGACTCGACTTCCGGTTCCGGAATTACATACGGAACGACCGAAATTAGCTCTGCGCCTAATTCGTATTACTGTTTTTAAATTAGTTGATTTCAACAACAAAATCTCCAAAATAACTATAAAATTAGTTAAAATTGAGAATTTACTTTACTGGAAAAAACTCTTATTTTTAGATAATGTGTTTAGTTGTCGAATATCCTGGACAAAAACCAGCAATGTTTCAATCCAACACAAAATTCTCATTGACAACTAATTTTGTTATTAAAATCAGAAAATTTGTTTCTATTTATCTATCACCATCATTACTGATTACTGGTTTTATTAACAAGTTTATTAGCCAAAAACTCATGAGAAGTGTCAAAGCAAAACAATTCATTAAAAAGCTAAAAAGGACAATCTTGTTGAAACTGCTTGCAAATTGTTTAGATGTTTTTCGCATATGTTACAATATATCCATATATAAATTTCTAAACCGATATGTAAAAATGACGTAAACTCTTAGTGAAAAGTGTATTTATTCAGAATTTGTGCGCATTTGTGCGCATTTGAAGCAATTGTGCGTAATAATGTGAAGTGAAGTGAGTTTCGAATGTTGCACTCTAATTGTATATGTCAAATGATTTGTATCAAGTGCTCAAAGTTTTCAGTGAGAGATTTCTCGAAATCGAATGAAGAAAACAGCGATTTAGGGGAAATATTTTCAAAAAGAAGTTCATGTTTCGTTTGATTTTTTTTAGTTGTCTCAAAAAATAACTAACTAAAATCAGAAAATCAACTATTTTTTTCGCCAAAATGCTGCTTTCGGTCTTTCCGTGCAGGTAGATTGGTGTAAAAATTTCAATTCAATTTTTTTCTACGTAGTCCCTTGTAAAGAGCATCAGTTTCCTTAAATTTTTTTTAAGAATGTCTAATTTGTAGATCTTGTTGGTCAACAACTTTTGAATGGAACTAACTTCGATATCTCAGAGATGGCTAAGCTGATTCCCAGAAGCAATAGATTCAAACGAAATGTCGTGTAGATCTTCATATTCAATTTTTTTTCTCCCAAATCCGACTTCTCGATGCGGAGTTATAAGGTGATGAATGATGAACATTTGTCCTTCAGCGGTTGGACGATTTCTGTTTCAAAAAGTTTTCAAAACAATTCGCGAATTTAAAAAATGTTATCACCCAAAATTAAACGACATCAACCGATCAAAGAGCCTTCTGTATATCATTGCCAGTGTTATCAGATTTATATGGAAAATTTACAAGTCAATCGTGTGGTTCGCGCTGAAAATATAAAATTGGTTTGCGAATAGGAGAAGCAGCATACTGGTGAGATCGTTCCTTAGAGATAGTTCACATTTTTCTTATTTACAATGTCTTATATTTCTCTTCATTGAAAATCGGGCTAGACTAAGCTTTGTCGATTTTTCGGGGAACGTTCTATCAATGGATCTATTTGAAATACTGAAATGACGTAGCCATACATGTTTAAGTTAGAAGTTTACGAATCAATTGGTTGTTAAATTATATCAATCCATCAACAAATGACTGAGTTATTAACGTTCAAAATTGTGACAGAAAAAGGTTACGCGGCTATTTTTGAAACTTTTCATTGACACGCGGCCCGTATAGTAAAGAGTAGGGCATTTTGAATTACAAACACCGCACACAATGGTCTAAATGTATGAATTGATAGCGAGCCTCCCGACAACCGGCTACCGAGAAAATGGAGTTTTACGAGTTTCAGAAGAAATTTCAAATTTTAGTAGGAAGCACATATTAATTCAAAACACGGTAAAACTGCAACGTATTCTCGGTAGCCGGCTACCGAGAGCAATAAACACATGATAATATTTTTCGAAAATCTACTAACAAAAAAAAACCCCTTCCGGTGATGCATGTGGAAATGCATAGGATTTCTCGATTTCTAGTAGCAACATGCATGGAACTAACAATCCTTCCTTCCCAAATAGATCTACGTTCGGACATGGCCGGCGTCGGTATTGATCAGCATGCAGGGATCAATGCAGTGCACACAATGTGAAATTACGTGCTATTCCCGAGCAAGTTGTTTCAGAAAAAAACATTTTGCAAGCTTAGCTGTTTCTGATCAATAACGGAGTAGCAACGAACGGGCGGTCTCTAATGTTATTGCTGTACAAATTTTCACTGGCTTTAGTGACTAATAGCCCGACTAAAAACTAGTTTTTATCTTAAATATTCGTTACTTTAAGTAACTGTTCAGAACGATTGAAAAAAATTGTTTTATTGACCCGCTTTGCTCCATGTAGGGGTCCTTTTCTAAGAGTAACAAATATTTATGAAGCCAATATTTCGTCTACAATTGATGGTTAGAAAATTATTTATTTTACTTGTACAAAAAAAGTTCAGAAATTACATGGAACAGAAAATTAAGTTTTGCATAAAATTCTGTCAAAAAAAAAACAAAAAAACAGTTACATCGCATATAATGAATTCTGTAGCAGGCACCACAAAAAATATCAAGCATATCTCGCTTTACCTCCCTTTTCCTCGTACTGAAATATTTGTAACTTGGTGTTTTTATGTTCCATATAGTGCACATTTTGTTTGGTTTTAGCAATCGCAATTGCATTGAACATATATTGCACTGTTCGTTTTATTCAGTTGTAGCGAATGTACCTGTTTTAATTTTTTGTACCGAAGGTCGAAAGCTAGCCCGTTTGAAGTCAACATCGACGGTATTTTTTTTTCGAAATCGTCTAATTTTTCACAAATCGTATGGTTCTTTGTTTCTGTCGTCTGGGCCGGTACGTTGTCGACTGTTATGAAAGCAAACGAGTTGGTTTTTGTAAATCGAAAATCAGATTTTAAACTTCTTCATAGATTTTACTTAAGAACAGTAAATGATAATGTTCCTTGCCTTAGAACCGCACGACATTCGCCACAATTCAAGTATTCAATCGGATTAATCATTATCCTGATGCGATAGCATTGCCTCAGGGTTTATCGAATGAAAGCAGTGGACTACGGTTGGTATTTGTGACTGCAGTCTTTATTTTTATCAGATAAAACTGTTGAACTCTGTCACGCGAATCAATCCACCGAGAGATGCACTAGCTTAATATATTTTTAATTAGTTGGACTGTATTTCTTCGTACTGACGTGATATCCCTGCTGAACGCCAGCAGTGTAATTCTGTAAACAGAAAAACGACGCTATCCCTCACGACACGATGGACGACCGTGCAATAAATTTTTGTCTTTCAAATGCGAGAAATACCCAAATTCTTCAATTTAATTATTCAAAAATTCCTTACATGACCTTAAACGGTAATTTCATCATAACTTACCTACTTCTGCAGCGAGAGCCTTACTTATTGCTGAAATTCTTTTGCTTCTGTATCAGCATCCGACCATTACAACTATTCTCGCTATCGTTGATTTATTTGGTATCATGAATCAGCAGGAATAATAGAATGAAACATAAACTGCTCTCTGTATTCGAGGAATTTCGCAATCTCAATCTGCAACCGTCTCTAGGACCACGGCCAGGACAGATCCACCACTGTCACCGCGTCCCAGGGATTTCACTCTCAATATGAAGCAACTGGAGTAAATTTATGGAAACGCGGAATTAGGAAAGGTGAACGACAGTGACAGTGAAATTTCAGATATGAGCGATTGTGACATACCAAATGGTAGCGAATGTTTCGTCGAGACGAGAAGAATGTGAATATTAAAATCCATATCGGATCTGAGTCTACATACATATTTATAGACTCTACGCTAATGATGATTCGTTGTATAAAAAGTAGAAAAATTATTCATGAGTCGGTTAATCATTTTTGTAATATTTTCCTTTGTGTTGCTGTTGGGATCGAAGTGATCGTTTTGCAGTCAATTGACTGATGTGTGACCTGTTATTCTTTGGTCACAATGTAGTTCCTTTGGCCACTGAGTCCAGCTTGTATATATTTTTCAAATATTGTATATTTTTGTTTATTTCATTGTCAGTAAATGTCTGAGTAGAATTTAAACGTCAATCGCGTTCATACTCCGTGTTTACATGTTTGAGTCACGTTTAAGTTTTGCTCAATAGCAAAGGTTGGTGTCAAAAGTAGGGTTTTGTTCAATTATTTATTCTATTTATTTATCCACATATTTATTTATTTATTTATATTTTCAAAATTTATTTATTTACATTTATTTACTACATATTTATTATTAAATTATATATTATTTATTCAGAAAAATTCATTTATTTATATTCATCGATTTATATATATATCTTTGTTATTGTTCAATACCATTCATACATCAAATCATATTACATATTTATATAATAAAAGGAAACAAGTGTAGTAGGTACAAACATTAATCAAGACAGCAACCAGAAAACGATAAATCATTGTAACCGTCATCTGTCCACACACTGTCATCGTCCTCATCATCGTCATCATCGCAGCATAAAATGCGGGGTGGCCTGCTTTGAAGGTGGCGGTGGGATTGGGATGGAAAATGGACAGCAAGCTGATAAAACCGCGGGAAAACCCTTGAGCGGCAGCTAGTATTTTTCAAACCCGGAAGAGTGAAGATCGCAGCAGCGAGTCACAGGCAAGAAGTGACAGTGCGTTTCAAAAGCCATCCGTAAAGTTGATGCAAAAGGATCTTAAACCGTTCAGAAGATCCACACGAACGTTAGTTTCTGTTCGGTGAGTCGAGTTGGGATCAGTGTGGTTGCCGTTTCCTTGAGTCGTACGCCGCGAGTGCAATAGATGGTCAGTGTTGGCAAAACCAAAGACGCCAATTACGACGCCACTACCCACGTATTGGCAGGGTTTGGCGGGAAAGACCGATCAAGTTGAAAATCCCACTCGACTTCGCGTTAGACACTCGTGATAATCCAAGTGCACGTGTACCACTCTCCGGGTTGTTTGTGAAACGCAGGCCTCCGTTACAAATAGGCCAAGTTGCTGCATCGTTTGGATACCCTGGTCATCACATCACGGTCCCATCGCCCCGAAGTCAGCGCCGTCCCGCCCGTCATCGCCCGCCGAGATCACCAAAGTCGACCAACGATCATCACGGCCGCAACGGAGCGTCGAAGCTAAGACGTTCACCAAATAAACTTGCGCAAGTAGTAAAAGTATATTCTTTTGTGTTTATTTTATAAAATATAGTGTTTAAAGATTAAAATTGTGTGGTCTTTTTATATACGAGCTGTGTCGTCCATTTTGTTTTATTTGTTACTTGTTTCCGCCGAAACGATTTACTCAGTGGCCACAGGTAGGAAAGAAAGTCCGCAAAAAAATAGTGAAGTGAAGATTCTCCAGGAGACCAACAAGGTAAACGACCCTGAACTGGTGGTCAGGTGCTGAAAAGCAGCCACCAGTAGTGTACATATGTACAAAACGAAACGTAACAGATGAGAGTAACTTAATTCAAAATACTGCATCACTCGAAAAAACAATTCATAATAGTCAACCAACAGATGAAATCAAGTGTGTTTATAACCATTTTGAACGACCAAGAGTTGTTTGTCGATGTGTGTTTATAAATTGATGCAATGCCACAAAGTCGATAAGGTAAAAATAGAACTTCTCCGAGGTACACAGTATGCATGTACGCCGCACTGTTTCTTCACATCCTCTGGATAGCTCTTTGATAAAGCATGTCTACGAATTGGATGATATTTGCACGTTATAAAATATGGGACTCAAAGACATGCTTTTCGATATTCAATTCATCTATCTTTCCCAATTCGTTTCTTATATAGTATATGAAAATTCCAGAAATCCACTGTAGAAAAGTTGTCAAAATCAGGATCGGAAAAAATTTATTTCACACGCCTGCAGAAAGAAAAGCAGAATAAAAGAAAAAATGACAAAATCTGGATCAACTTCGTTCGATTTTGATAAAACTTTGCACTCGGCTGCAGTATGGCAAGTCATTTATTTTACACCGATAATGAACTATCAAATAAGAACTCACAAGTTTAAAAGGTATTTGGCAAATTTCAAGTTCTGATTGAAAATAGTGATACAAATTCTATCTCAGAATTCAAAGGTCCTTTGAACAATTGTATATTTTATTTTGTTTTATTTTATTTCATTAAATTTTGCTTTAGTTACTATTTCTTTTTTTATTTTATTTTATATTATTTTATTCTGTTTTATTTTATTTTATTTTATTTAAATTTCAACCTACCCCAGGAAAACAGACTTTTCAGGAACATTAAGTTAATAACATTAGCTGTGTTTTATTACATTTTTGTTCGTTATGATGCTATGAAAATAAGAAACAGAAAATAGGAAAATCAAAGTCTTGGCCTTTCTCTTTCAACAGACTTTGCAGCCGATTCATAGCGTACAGAATCATTGCATGGCTAGTACTACGATTCTACTGACACTAAGAATCCTTCCATGTCGGGGAAAATTGAAGATTGAACAATAAAACATGAAAAATGGAAACAGAAAAATGGGAAAGAAAACATAGAGAACGAAAAACCGAGAGCGATGAAAGTTTAAAGAAACAATCAAAATGGAAAATAAAAGATTAGGAACAGGGAAAACAAAGATAATAATGATTAGAAAATAGGATATGGCCAATAACAGGAAATAAAAGATTAAAAACGATAAATGGAAAAGATGAAACTTCTAAAAGCAGAAAGTTTTGAAATTTCAAAATTAGAAAGCTTAAAATTTTATTACATTGGAAATTTAAAAGCAATAAGGTTGAAATATTTGAAAACTGATAGCTAGAAAATTATGAATTTACAAAAATGAATAACTTTCAGAAAAATTATGAAACTGCTTAGCATGCGAAGATTGGAAAATAGAAAATGGGAAATGGAAAGAGAAAAATAAGAATAGAAAACGGAAAATGATAAATAGAAAATGAAAAATGAAAAAATTGAAATTTCAATATGGGAAATGGAAAACGATCATTGAATTAGATTAGAAAATAAAAAAACAGGAAGTTAGGAATAAAATATTGAAAATAATTATACTAAAAAGGAACAAACAAAATGGAAATATTTGAAAGCTGAATGCTAGAAAATTATGAATTTACAAAACTGAAAAACTTTCTGAAAAACTATAAAACTGCTGAGCATGCGATGAACTGGAAAGATTGGAAAATAGAAAATGGGAAATGCAAGATGAACAATGAAAAAAAGAAAAAATGAAAATAGAAAGAGAAAATTAAGAAAAGAAAATGGAAAATGTTAAATAGAAAATGGTACATGAAAAATTAAAAAATTGAAATTTCAACATGGGAAATGGAAAACAAACATTGAATTGGGTTTGGAAATAAAAAACAGGAAGATAGAAATAAAATATTGAAAATTCATATACTAAAAAGGAACAAACTAAAATGGAAATATTTGAAAATTGATTGCTAGAAAATTACAAATTTACAAAACTGTAAAACTATAAAACTGCTGAGCATGCGAAGATTGGAAAATAGAAAATGGGAAATGTAAGATGAACAATGGAAAATAGAAAAATGAAAATGGAAAGAGAGAAACAAGAATGAATGGAAATGATAAATAGAAAATGAAACATGAAAAATGACAAAAATGAAATTTCAACATGGGAAATGGAAAACAAATATTGAATTGGGTTTGGAAATAAAAAACAGGAAGATAGAAATAAAATATTGAAAATTAATATACTAAAAAGGAACAAACAAAAATGGAAATATTTGAAAACTGATTGCTAGAAAATTATGAATTTACAAAACTGAAAAACTATAAAACTGCTGAGCATGCAAAGATTGGAAAATAGAAGATGGGAAATGCAAGATGAACAATGGAAAATAGAAAAATGAAAATGGAAAGAGAGAAACAAGAATGATTGAAAAAAGATAAATAGAAATGAAACATGAAAAATGAAAAAAATGAAATTTCAACATGGGAAAGGGAAAACAAACATTGAATTGGGTTTGGAAATAAAAAACAGGAAGATAGAAATAAAATATTGAAAATTAATATACTAAAAAGGAACAAACAAATATGGAAATATTTGAAAACTGATTGCTAGAAAATTATGAATTTACAAAACTGAAAAACTATAAAACTGCTGAGCATGCGAAGATTGGAAAATAGAAAATGGGAAATGCAAGATGAACAATGGAAAATAGAAAAATGAAAATGGAAAGAGAGAAACAAGAATGATTGAAAAAAGATAAATAGAAATGAAACATGAAAAATGAAAAAAATGAAATTTCAACATGGGAAAGGGAAAACAAACATTGAATTGGGTTTGGAAATAAAAAACAGGAAGATAGAAATAAAATATTGAAAATTAATATACTAAAAAGGTACAAACAAATATGGAAATATTTGAAAACTGATTGCTAGAAAATTATGAATTTACAAAACTGAAAAACTATAAAACTGCTGAGCATGCGAAGATTGAAAAATAGAAAATGAGAAATGCAAGATGAAAAATGGAAAATAGAAAAATGAAAATGGAAAGAGAGAAACAAGAATGAATGGAAATGATGAATAGAAAATGGTACATGAAAAATGAAAAATTTAAAATTTCAACATGGGAAATGGAAAACGAACATTGAATTGGATTTGGAAATAAAAAACAGGATGTTAGAAATAAAATATTGAAAATTAATATACTAAAAAGGAACAAACAAAAATGGAAATATTTGAAAACTGATTGCTAGAAAATTATGAATTTACAAAACTGAAAAACTATAAAACTGCTGAGCATGCGAAGATTGGAAAATAGAAAATGAGAAATGCAAGATGAAAAATGGAAAATAGAAAAATGAAAATGGAAAGAGAGAAACAAGAATGAATGGAAATGATGAATAGAAAATGGTACATGAAAAATGAAAAAATTTAAAATTTCAACATGGGAAATGGAAAACGAACATTGAATTGGGTTTGGAAATAAAAAACAGGAAGATAGAAATAAAATATTGAAAATTAATATACTAAAAAGGAACAAACAAATATGGAAATATTTGAAAACTGATTGCTAGAAAATTATGAATTTACAAAACTGAAAAACTATAAAACTGCTGAGCATGCGAAGATTGGAAAATAGAAAATGGGAAATGCAAGATGAACAATGGAAAATAGAAAAATGAAAATGGAAAGAGAGAAACAAGAATGATTGAAAAAAGATAAATAGAAATGAAACATGAAAAATGAAAAAAATGAAATTTCAACATGGGAAATGGAAAACAAACATTGAATTGGGTTTGGAAATAAAAAACAGGAAGATAGAAATAAAATATTGAAAATTAATATACTAAAAAGGTACAAACAAATATGGAAATATTTGAAAACTGATTGCTAGAAAATTATGAATTTACAAAACTGAAAAACTATAAAACTGCTGAGCATGCGAAGATTGGAAAATAGAAAATGAGAAATGCAAGATGAAAAATGGAAAATAGAAAAATGAAAATGGAACGAGAGAAACAAGAATGAATGGAAATGATGAATAGAAAATGGTACATGAAAAATGAAAAAATTTAAAATTTCAACATGGGAAATGGAAAACGAACATTGAATTGGATTTGGAAATAAAAAACAGGATGTTAGAAATAAAATATTGAAAATTAATATACTAAAAAGGAACAAACAAAAATGGAAATATTTTAAAACTGATTGCTAGAAAATTATGAATTTACAAAACTGAAAAACTATAAAACTGCTGAGCATGCGAAGATTGGAAAATAGAAAATGAGAAATGCAAGATGAAAAATGGAAAATAGAAAAATGAAAATGGAAAGAGAGAAACAAGAATGAATGGAAATGATGAATAGAAAATGGTACATGAAAAATGAAAAAATTTAAAATTTCAACATGGGAAATGGAAAACGAACATTGAATTGGGTTTGGAAATAAAAAACAGGATGTTAGAAATAAAATATTGAAAATTAATATACTAAAAAGGTACAAACAAATATGGAAATATTTGAAAACTGATTGCTAGAAAATTATGAATTTACAAAACTGAAAAACTATAAAACTGCTGAGCATGCGAAGATTGGAAAATAGAAAATGAGAAATGCAAGATGAAAAATGGAAAATAGAAAAATGAAAATGGAAAGAGAGAAACAAGAATGAATGGAAATGATGAATAGAAAATGGTACATGAAAAATGAAAAAATTTAAAATTTCAACATGGGAAATGGAAAACGAACATTGAATTGGATTTGGAAATAAAAAACAGGATGTTAGAAATAAAATATTGAAAATTAATATACTAAAAAGAAACAAACAAAAATGGAAATATTTGAAAACTGATTGCTAGAAAATTATGAATTTACAAAACTGAAAAACTATAAAACTGCTGAGCATGCGAAGATTGGAAAATAGAAAATGAGAAATGCAAGATGAAAAATGGAAAATAGAAAAATGAAAATGGAAAGAGAGAAACAAGAATGAATGGAAATGATGAATAGAAAATGGTACATGAAAAATGAAAAAATTTAAAATTTCAACATGGGAAATGGAAAACGAACATTGAATTGGGTTTGGAAATAAAAAACAGGAAGATAGAAATAAAATATTGAAAATTAATATACTAAAAAGGAACAAACAAATATGGAAATATTTGAAAACTGATTGCTAGAAAATTATGAATTTACAAAACTGAAAAACTATAAAACTGCTGAGCATGCGAAGATTGGAAAATAGAAAATGGGAAATGCAAGATGAACAATGGAAAATAGAAAAATGAAAATGGAAAGAGAGAAACAAGAATGATTGAAAAAAGATAAATAGAAATGAAACATGAAAAATGAAAAAAATGAAATTTCAACATGGGAAATGGAAAACAAACATTGAATTGGGTTTGGAAATAAAAAACAGGAAGATAGAAATAAAATATTGAAAATTAATATACTAAAAAGGAACAAACAAATATGGAAATATTTGAAAACTGATTGCTAGAAAATTATGAATTTACAAAACTGAAAAACTATAAAACTGCTGAGCATGCGAAGATTGGAAAATAGAAAATGGGAAATGCAAGATGAACAATGGAAAATAGAAAAATGAAAATGGAAAGAGAGAAACAAGAATGATTGAAAAAAGATAAATAGAAATGAAACATGAAAAATGAAAAAAATGAAATTTCAACATGGGAAATGGAAAACAAACATTGAATTGGGTTTGGAAATAAAAAACAGGAAGATAGAAATAAAATATTGAAAATTAATATACTAAAAAGGTACAAACAAATATGGAAATATTTGAAAACTGATTGCTAGAAAATTATGAATTTACAAAACTGAAAAACTATAAAACTGCTGAGCATGCGAAGATTGGAAAATAGAAAATGAGAAATGCAAGATGAAAAATGGAAAATGGAAAGAGAGAAACAAGAATGAATGGAAATGATGAATAGAAAATGGTACATGAAAAATGAAAAAATTTAAAATTTCAACATGGGAAATGGAAAACGAACATTGAATTGGATTTGGAAATAAAAAACAGGATGTTAGAAATAAAATATTGAAAATTAATATACTAAAAAGGAACAAACAAAAATGGAAATATTTGAAAGCTTATTGCTAGAAAATAATGAATTTACAAAACTGAAAAACTTTCTGAAAAACTATAAAACTGCTGAGCATGCGATGAACTGAAAAGATTGGGAAATAGAAAATGGGAAATGCAAGATGAACAATGAAAAAATGAAAATAGAAAGAGAAAAATAAGAATAGAAAATGAAAAATGGTAAATAGAAAATGGTACATGAAAGAAATTGGGACATGGAAAATGGAAAACGAACAATGAATTAGATTTGGAAAAAAACAGGAAATTGGAAATAAAATATTGGAAATATAATATACTAAAGAGGAAAAATAAAATTTGAAATAAGGAATATGGAAAAGGAAATTGTATTTAAAAAATAATTTCCTATTTCTAACCTCTTATTTCCTATTTTTCATGTCCTATTATTTTTCTATTTCTTGTTTCAATTGTTTTATTTTTCCTATATACATTTTTCATTTCCTATATTTACGATTTCCTATTTTTATTGTTTCCTATAGAAACACTGTTTTCATTGCATATTTTTTATACTGTTACATATAATTGTTTCTAAATGCCAAACAGACTGTGTACAGCATTCTTTTTCGTGACATTTTGCATTGGACCGATTTTAGCACGGTTCGTTTTTGGCAACATAATCCTTCGAATATGTAAACCAGATGATGGCAGCTTTTTCGAGTTGAAAGCAATTCCATGATTATATTGATCTAAACTACTTACAGCAATAAATGCTGGAAGAACATAACACCCATATACCATTTGAATCAGTTCGTCGAGATCAGCAAATGCGTGTGTGACAAATAATTTCACTCAATTTTTTTCGGAGATGACTCAACCGTTTTCTACAAATTCAGATTCATATGAAAAGTCGCATGCTCCCAAACAAGGTTCCTGAATTATGTTTGGATCCGACTTGTGTTGTGTAACTCATTTTTCTCGTAGATGGCTGAATCGATTTAAGATTGAAATGAAATCTAAGAATCATTTAAGATTCAAAGAAAAGTTTTTAGATCCTTTAAAACATCTGGCTTTTCAGTCAAATCCAACTTCCGGTTTAGGGGATACAGGGTGATTAGTATAAAAATGTCTATTTCACATAAATTAATCAGGTTTATCGGGTTCGCAGATTTGGATAGTCGATAACCAAATAAACTTATTTCAATTTTAGTGGTATTCAGTTTTCGATTCAAATTTAATTCGCACTACGATTTCTCAAAGATGTCTACACTGATTTTCAAACATTTTGAAACAAATGTAAACTGTACAGCTACTCAGATGAATTTATCTGACTTCGGCTACACCGATTTTCGGATTCCGGTTCCTCAAAGCTCAATCGTTTTCTCAAAAAATTTAAATCGACAAAGACAAAATTAATTAATTTTATCCAATTCTGACTTCCGGGTCTAGAATTATAGGATGATGAATTTTTAAAATTCAAACCGATATAGAAGATGACAATTCCGAAGAGCATTAAAGTTCGGACTCAAAACTATTGCAATTTATTCGTCATATGGCCATACGAATCGGTTTGGGTTACGCTGGTTCCTGAATACCGGCTCTGGAAGTACCTTAAATTACCCTAAACTGTAAAGTGGAACTTACTTCGACATATCATGGAATGTTTAATCGATTGTCTCACTTTTAGATTCAAATTCGCTCCGATTTGCAGTTTCGACATTACAGAGTAATGAGTGATTAAAATCTCAAATTGTCGCTTAAAACGACGGTCATTAAAATAATGTAATGAGAACTGACGCACCGAAGAATATTCATGCAAAAAACACATGCGGATTGATAAAAAAAAGGTATCATCTCACTGCTAGGCGGATTAAGCACGTACGTATCCCCCGCGTTAAAAGAGACCTCAGTGTAGGCCTATAATTGAATGCTGTGGCGGCCAAGTAAAGCGAAGCATGCTTGGATCTTCCAGTCAATTAAGCTATTTTTTCAGGTGTTTTCATATGCAGGGTAGTTTTATTGGCAAAACAATTTTCCCCGGTTAGGAGATAGCTACGGATTCGAGTCCCGTCTCTGCGGTAACATTTTCGCGGTTCTCATTACATAGTTGCCTTCGTATGTCATTTTTCCCATCTGTTTTCCTCGTTAGATACTGATCAAATTTGGAAAGGTAAATCACTGGAATAAAAATCAAATCATCGTCATCTGTTCGAAAGTGGCACGAACTGATTATATTTTTGAGCAATCGTATCGGTATGTGAACAGTCCGTAATTTTTCATCACGACGATGCTCGGCCACCGTTCGTTTACATCATAGTTCAGACCGAATACTACTGGTATTGCTAGATGCAGAGAGTTCTAACTGAAATACGCTTCCCTTAAGGTGAGGAAATCGAAAGTTGTATATAGGCTCAGAGGGCGCGATTTAGTTTTGGAAAATTGGGAAATTCTGAATAAATTCGGATAAACTCATGCCACAATTCATTTCTAGTTATTCTATACATATTTCCGGTGCAATGAAATCTTTTCAACAGCAATTCTACGAGGTGTGTATCCGCCGTTCGGCCCAATCTAGGTCAGTCAATTGCGTTTATTTATTAACCAAGCCTTCAGAACCGTTTCCACCGTATCGAAGTGACACGCCTTTTCATAGTTTTTCCTCGTCACCGGCACCGTAATCAGCGTGGCACACACACTCACCATTCCGTCACTTTCATCAGTTGTCACGTAAGACTTGACTGACAGAGACTGCCAAGGGTTCGCTCGGTGTGTCCAATGCGGAACCGGTGTCGCATGATCTGTCCGCTTTGGCTGGTAGCCTGAATTTCAAATTAAAATCAATAAAATTCTTTCCACACTATGCCGTTGCAGTTTTGTTTTGCGCTTGATCTAAACTGCAGTAGCCGTACGGATTGTATATACCCTTCCGATAGTACACAAAATCCAACAAACAACAACAGGAATATTAGTTTGGGACGGGGAGTGGAAGTGACGGACATGACACGAAGAAGCAGCATCAATAATTCCGAATTGGCAGCAGCTTAACTGTAAAGTCTATCGAGGAATACCAAATGGGAAAATAACGAAAAGAAAAATGTTATTTCGAATCGTCACCGGTTCCAGTAAATCGTGCTTCGAACATGGAACAGTGAGAAAAACTTCTCACGGCACGGCTTGCTGTCTGTACTCATCGAGCAAGCGTTTTCATTTTTTTTTCTGTATGTCAACTCATAGCAATTGCTGTGCGCTTGGATAAGTATATGGGCATTCACAATAAAAAGCTATAAAAGCTGTGAGGTTTTTTCAACGTTCAACGATGGCTTTCTGCATCCAACTCCATCGGGCTATTCATAAGCTGTACCATAGTTACGAATTATTTTTTCTCCTCAGCGTTATCTTCGGAACGCTGCCTGAACTATAGATTTGGTATTTTTTTAAGTGAATCCACTTAAATTCGAAACCAAAACAAGAAAATTGTTCATTTTTAGATAACTTCATAGTACATTGAAAAGTTCCTACACCTGATAAAAACCAACAATTTTCCTCTGACAAATCCAAACAACAGTCTCCCTAGACTACGAACTAGCAGGCGTCGACTGTAGATGCTGATGTTGTGTCGTTTTCCATGACAGCAAAGCGGACGTCAGCTGACTGAACGAAAATGTATGGGTTAGCTAACAGCTTTACCCCGCTGGTGTATTGTGCAGAAAGGACAAGTTCTGGCGTTGTTGTTCTTTTTTTTTTCGCGCTGTTCTCTTTTGGTCCCTCTATTGGCTATGAAGTCCATGTTTATTCAGTGTCACTCCCTACGGGATCAGAGTGCATTATGCTGCTGTATTATGCCATAGTTGAATCTGATTTAACATGTACATTCTGGGGGCTCTGTTGTCTGTTCAAACTGTTGATGTTGACATGTGCCCAGTTTGAAAACCAGAAAATGAGCAAAATTTCCACCATGCACGGTAAACTAGGGTATTAGATAATTTTGCCTGAACAAAATTCATCGTACCTCATGGCCGACTTGGATGGATTTCAAAGAGTTAGCTCATTTTCACTCGAACAAGTTCGTGCAAGCATCGATATGGGACGATATTGTGTGGTGCAGCAGTTGGAAATGGCCATACCTTTGACCTAATGAAGAAGTCGAGCTTAACAATGTCATCAATGAGGAACGCGAAGTTCATCGGTGTACAGGAAAGTAAATAGTAAAAGTTCTTTCACAATTCGGGTCGAGGGTCGTAAAATTAAGAACTGTTAACGGCTTTCGTAGAGAGTTTGTGCATTGTGCCACCCTGAGGAAAAGCTTAGGTTCTCTTAGTGGACTTCTATTACTCTGCAGTAAACTTGGTTGTAAGTCTGTTGAATACGACTTACTTTAATATGAGACGCGCCTTTTCATGATTTAGCCTCTGAGAGAGTGATAAGTTTTTGATCGTGAATATCTTTTGTTGTATCTAACGTATCAACAAAATTTTGCTACATCCCATCGGAAATACGATCATCAATTAATAGTAACATTTTCAGTTGTATGACATAATCACAAATAATTCCAAATTAAAGTTTTTCGAAATGTTTGGTATCAACGAGTCAAAGAAGAAAATTCATGACACCTTTCTCTTGTCTGAGCACTGGTTAAACTGGTTTACACTTAATATGTTTCGTTCAATCTTGCCTGCGCAGTTGACTGAGCAGTAAGTGAAGCAAGTGCATCATTCCGATTGGTTCAGAATCAATTTCGGAACGTTCACAGAGCCAGTTTCTCTTCAAAGAATATCGATTGCGTCATCCTGCTGCTGGTCGTTTGCATTGAAAATACAACGAAAAGGCTCCAAATATTATCTAAATAATTATGAATATTACTTCTTTGCAAATCGGAGATAAAAGTCATCAGTTTAGTGCAAATTTAGAAAAACTTGCTTAGTTTTGTGCACTATTCGCAGTGCAAAATTCGCACCAAACTCTTTTTTATGCGATTTTTTAAGCGACTTTTTTATGCGAATTTTCAGAGTTATGCGGTTTTTTATGCAAATTTCCAGAGTTAGGTTTTTTTATACGGCTTTTTTATGCGCCTTTTTTATGCGAAGTTTCAGAGTTATGCGGTTTTTTAAGCGAATTTTCAGAGTTATGCGGTTTTTTATGCGACCTTTTTATGCGAAGTTTCAGAGTTATGCGGTTTTTTTAAGCGAATTTCCAGAGTTATGCAGTTTTTTATGTGAATTTTCAGAGTTATGCAGTTTTTTATGCGAATTTTCAGAGTTATGCGGTTTTTATGTGAATTTTCAGAGTTATGCAGTTTTTATGCGAATTTTCAGAGTTATGCAGTTTTTTTTATGCGGTACGTAAACTCGCATAAAAAATGACTTACTAAGGTCTATTTCTATGCGGTCTTTTTGATGCGTTTCTTTTTACGCGACTTTTTCATTGCGAAGTTTCAGAGTTATGCGGTTTTTTATGCGAATTTCCAGAGTTATGCGGTTTTTTATGTGAATTTTCAGGTTTATGTGGTTTTTTATGCGAATTTTCAGAGTTATGCGGTTTTTTTTATGTGAATTTTCAGAGTTATGTGGTTTTTTTATGCGAATTTTCAGAGTTATTGCGAATTTTCAGAGTTATGCGGTTTTTTATGCAAATTTCCAGAGTTAGGTTTTTTTATACGGCTTTTTTATGCGCCTTTTTTATGCGAAGTTTCAGAGTTATGCGGTTTTTTAAGCGAATTTTCAGAGTTATGCGGTTTTTTATGCGACTTTTTTATGCGAAGTTTCAGAGTTATGCGGTTTTTTTAAGCGAATTTCCAGAGTTATGCAGTTTTTTATGTGAATTTTCAGAGTTATGCAGTTTTTTATGCGAATTTTCAGAGTTATGCAGTTTTTATGCGAATTTTCAGAGTTATGCAGTTTTTTTTATGCGGTACGTAAACTCGCATAAAAAATGACTTACTAAGGTCTATTTCTATGCGGTCTTTTTGATGCGTTTCTTTTTACGCGACTTTTTTAATGCGAAGTTTCAGAGTGATGCGGTTTTTTTAAGCGAATTTCCAGAGTTATGCAGTTTTTTATGTGAATTTTCAGAGTTATGCAGTTTTTTATGCGAATTTTCAGAGTTATGCGGTTTTTATGTGAATTTTCAGAGTTATGTGGTTTTTTATGCGAATTTTCAGAGTTATTGCGAATTTTCAGAGTTATGCGGTTTTTTATGCAAATTTCCAGAGTTAGGTTTTTTTATACGGCTTTTTTATGCGCCTTTTTTATGCGAAGTTTCAGAGTTATGCGGTTTTTTAAGCGAATTTTCAGAGTTATGCGGTTTTTTATGCGACTTTTTTATGCGAAGTTTCAGAGTTATGCGGTTTTTTTAAGCGAATTTCCAGAGTTATGCAGTTTTTTATGTGAATTTTCAGAGTTATGCAGTTTTTTATGCGAATTTTCAGAGTTATGCGGTTTTTATGTGAATTTTCAGAGTTATGCAGTTTTTATGCGAATTTTCAGAGTTATGCAGTTTTTTTTTATGCGGTACGTAAACTCGCATAAAAAATGACTTACTAAGGTCTATTTCTATGCGGTCTTTTTGATGCGTTTCTTTTTACGCGACTTTTTTAATGCGAAGTTTCAGAGTGATGCGGTTTTTTATGCGAATTTCCAGAGTTATGCGGTTTTTTATGTGAATTTTCAGAGTTATGTGGTTTTTATGCGAATTTTCAGAGTTATGCGGTTTTTTTTATGTGAATTTTCAGAGTTATGTGGTTTTTTATGCGAATTTTCAGAGTTATGCGGTTTTTTTTATGCGGTACGTAAACTCGCATAAAAATGACTTACTAAGGTCTATTTCTATGCGGTCTTTTCAAGCGACTTTTTTATGCGAATTTTCAGAGTTATGCGGTTTTTTTATGCAAATTTTCAGAGTTAGGTTTTTTTATGCGGATTTTTTATGCGGTTTTTTATGCGATTTTTTATGCGAAGTTTCACAGTTATGCGGTTTTTTTATGCAAATTTTCAGAATTATACGGTTTTTTATGCGACTTTTTTATGCGAAGTTTCAGAGTTATGCGGTTTTTTTAAGGCGAATTTTCAGAGTTATGCGGTTTTTTATGCGACCTTTTTATGCGAAGTTTCAGAGTTATGCGGTTTTTTTAAGCGAATTTCCAGAGTTATGCAGTTTTTTATGTGAATTTTCAGAGTTATGCAGTTTTTTATGCGAATTTTCAGAGTTATGCGGTTTTTATGTGAATTTTCAGAGTTATGCAGTTTTTATGCGAATTTTCAGAGTTATGCAGTTTTTTTTATGCGGTACGTAAACTCGCATAAAAAATGACTTACTAAGGTCTATTTCTATGCGGTCTTTTTGATGCGTTTCTTTTTACGCGACTTTTTCAATGCGAAGTTTCAGAGTTATGCGGTTTTTTATGCGAATTTCCAGAGTTATGCGGTTTTTTATGTGAATTTTCAGGTTTATGTGGTTTTTTATGCGAATTTTCAGAGTTATGCGGTTTTTTTTATGTGAATTTTCAGAGTTATGTGGTTTTTTTATGCGAATTTTCAGAGTTATTGCGAATTTTCAGAGTTATGCGGTTTTTTATGCAAATTTCCAGAGTTAGGTTTTTTTATACGGCTTTTTTATGCGCCTTTTTTATGCGAAGTTTCAGAGTTATGCGGTTTTTTAAGCGAATTTTCAGAGTTATGCGGTTTTTTATGCGACTTTTTTATGCGAAGTTTCAGAGTTATGCGGTTTTTTTAAGCGAATTTCCAGAGTTATGCAGTTTTTTATGTGAATTTTCAGAGTTATGCAGTTTTTTATGCGAATTTTCAGAGTTATGCAGTTTTTTTTATGCGGTACGTAAACTCGCATAAAAAATGACTTACTAAGGTCTATTTCTATGCGGTCTTTTTGATGCGTTTTTTTTACGCGACTTTTTCAATGCGAAGTTTCAGAGTTATGCGGTTTTTTATGCGAATTTCCAGAGTTATGCGGTTTTTTATGTGAATTTTCAGGTTTATGTGGTTTTTTATGCGAATTTTCAGAGTTATGCGGTTTTTTTATGTGAATTTTCAGAGTTATGTGGTTTTTTATGCGAATTTTCAGAGTTATTGCGAATTTTCAGAGTTATGCGGTTTTTTATGCAAATTTCCAGAGTTAGGTTTTTTTATACGGCTTTTTTATGCGCCTTTTTTATGCGAAGTTTCAGAGTTATGCGGTTTTTTAAGCGAATTTTCAGAGTTATGCGGTTTTTTATGCGACTTTTTTATGCGAAGTTTCAGAGTTATGCGGTTTTTCTAAGCGAATTTCCAGAGTTATGCAGTTTTTTATGTGAATTTTCAGAGTTATGCAGTTTTTTATGCGAATTTTCAGAGTTATGCGGTTTTTATGTGAATTTTCAGAGTTATGCAGTTTTTATGCGAATTTTCAGAGTTATGCAGTTTTTTTTATGCGGTACGTAAACTCGCATAAAAAATGACTTACTAAGGTCTATTTCTATGCGGTCTTTTTGATGCGTTTCTTTTTACGCGACTTTTTTAATGCGAAGTTTCAGAGTGATGCGGTTTTTTTAAGCGAATTTCCAGAGTTATGCAGTTTTTTATGTGAATTTTCAGAGTTATGCAGTTTTTTATGTGAATTTTCAGAGTTATGTGGTTTTTTATGCGAATTTTCAGAGTTATTGCGAATTTTCAGAGTTATGCGGTTTTTTATGCAAATTTCCAGAGTTAGGTTTTTTTAAACGGCTTTTTTATGCGCCTTTTTTATGCGAAGTTTCAGAGTTATGCGGTTTTTTAAGCGAATTTTCAGAGTTATGCGGTTTTTTATGCGACTTTTTTATGCGAAGTTTCAGAGTTATGCGGTTTTTTTAAGCGAATTTCCAGAGTTATGCAGTTTTTTATGTGAATTTTCAGAGTTATGCAGTTTTTTATGCGAATTTTCAGAGTTATGCGGTTTTTATGTGAATTTTCAGAGTTATGCAGTTTTTATGCGAATTTTCAGAGTTATGCAGTTTTTTTTATGCGGTACGTAAACTCGCATAAAAAATGACTTACTAAGGTCTATTTCTATGCGGTCTTTTTGATGCGTTTCTTTTTACGCGACTTTTTTAATGCGAAGTTTCAGAGTGATGCGGTTTTTTATGCGAATTTCCAGAGTTATGCGGTTTTTTATGTGAATTTTCAGAGTTATGTGGTTTTTATGCGAATTTTCAGAGTTATGCGGTTTTTTTTATGTGAATTTTCAGAGTTATGTGGTTTTTTATGCGAATTTTCAGAGTTATGCGGTTTTTTTTATGCGGTACGTAAACTCGCATAAAAATGACTTACTAAGGTCTATTTCTATGCGGTCTTTTCAAGCGACTTTTTTATGCGAATTTTCAGAGTTATGCGGTTTTTTTATGCAAATTTTCAGAGTTAGGTTTTTTTATGCGGATTTTTTATGCGGTTTTTTATGCGATTTTTTATGCGAAGTTTCACAGTTATGCGGTTTTTTTATGCAAATTTTCAGAATTATACGGTTTTTTATGCGACTTTTTTATGCGAAGTTTCAGAGTTATGCGGTTTTTTTAAGGCGAATTTTCAGAGTTATGCGGTTTTTTATGCGGTACGTAAACTCGCATAAAAAATGACTTGCAAAGGTCTTTTTTTTTATGCGGTCTTTTTAATGCGATTTTTTTAAGCGACTTATTTATGCGAATTTTCAGAGTTATGCGGTTTTTTTATGCGGCTTTTTATGCGGGTTTTTATGCGACTTTTTTAGGCGAATTTTCAGAGTTATGCGGTTTTTTTTCCGGGAGTTGTTTTTACGCACACATTGTTGACATTACTCACACGTTTTCAAAGCGTCTTGCTCCCTCACGAAGGGTCAATAAATTTACAATGTTACTGAGCCTACTAGTTCACGATTACTGACACAACATTTTTCAATAGATCGTATGGGACATTGCAATATTGAGTTTATCTTTGTCGAAGTTTCATACACTTCAGACAAGTCTCCTGATTTATATGATACATTATTCGAACGGGAAGTCAAATTTTATAAAACCAGTCTAAGGAGATACTGGGTAGTCTCACCGTTTTCAATAGTTTTAATTTCAAAACAATTATTTTCTTACACTCAAACGTAAAGCTACAGATGCTCCGAAAAGGAATTCGGTTTCTGTTAAGCAAAATAGTGAAACTGGATCATATTTTCTACCATTTCATAGAATGGGCCCCCTAAATACCCAAGATTTTAAATATGGCAGTCAAGGACGAAAGTTTTGTTTTGTTGATCATGGCACAGATTTCTCACAATTGGTGATTGTGGTGTTCCAAATGAATCTCATCAAATTGAGTGCTTTAGTTTTTGAGAATTTAATCTATGTATCAAATGTACTGCTCTAGAATGGATAGAGTAGTACAAATTATCATCCAGCAAAACGGGATACCAGTTGAATGCCTATTGTAGAAACGAACCTGACGGTAGACAATGTTTGTGCCCCGCCCCGTCTTAGCGATTTCGGAAGCCTCATGAAATGCCTCGTGCATGCATTCATTGTATTTGCCATTTAAGAGAGAAAAGTTTTCTGTTTTCGTTTATTGTTCTTTATAATTTGAGATTATAAACTCATCGGTTGGTGTTCAGAATTTATTTTATTATTCATTTCGACTATCAGAAAATTTCGTTTCGATTGTCGAAACCCGCCAGAATCGCCAACGACGCAAAAAAAACTGGCATCAAGGATCTTCACCAGCAGAATAGATAACGCAAAAGTTTTCTGAATAATCTTGCCTCACTTTTCAGTAGATAGCTGTATATGGGACTATACTTTTCACAAAACGCCTACAGGGAGAGATTCTTTCATCTGTTTCTCGAGATATCTCGAAACTCAAACAACAACGACAAATGTTCTTCTGCAAGACATCCAGTCAAGTGATGTTTTCTAACCGCAAGTTTCAACAACAGGAAGGGGAGAAAACTTCGGAATTCATAAATATTTAATCATATTTCCGAAGTTGTCACACTCAAAACTACACCTTAGCTGTCGGCTACAAGAAGATCTACCCGCGCCACCAAGCAGACAGTTGACGACCGGAGGCCGCTCCGGGCATGATAAACTGACAGACCGATAACCGTTCGCTTGATTCGCAGCGAAAGCGGAATTTTGCGCACCTTCTCGCATCTATGTCTGTGTGTTTTTTCCTTTATCAGCATTGCGGTGTTCGTTCAGGAGAAGAATTCATGCGTTGGAAAGTGTTCTCCATTAAGCGACACGGCCGGTGATTTGTGGGGAATTTAAGATTTAAGGATTTAAGAAAAATAAACATGGAAATAACGCGCAATGCGAACATAAAAATCCCAATCCGAACTTTCATTCACGCTTTTGTTATGGAATCTTGTTTATTTTTCATGACGTCAAACTAAAGGTACTGCAATTTACGGCTCTTGAATGGTTGGATCAGGTCAACTGTCGTTTAACTTATTACAATTATCATTCTTTAACAATCTTGCAACGAACCTGTGGTTACAAACTGTGCCTAAACAGAAGGTCAAATTCCCCTTAAAGTGAATCAAACTGTTTGCATTGGAAAACCCGGCGAGAGCGAGACACAGAGATAAGCTATAAAATGTATCCTAGACTTGGGCGAACGTTGTTCGTATCTGATCTTCGATTTATATTCCAATTATTGATAGTAAATTGGAATTTACTGAAAATCGATGATCTGCGTGTGCGTGCAAGGAGTGTATGTAGAATGGCTTCTGTCGCTTACCGTTCGCTATGAGCTCAGCACGACGGCAGCTATAAGATAACGGCATGAATTTCCTTAACAGTACACATAATCATTTCCCGCCGCTGACAATAACCAGTTTTCGAGGAACGACATATTTTGCCGACAGATAAGACGCCCAGTAATGTCAGCTAAAGGAAAGATGCGCAAGGATTGCTGTGTTAGGTTTGTTTTTTTTCCTGGTACGTAACCATGCCAACTACAGTGGTCATCAACTTTCGTGATTTCGCTTCTCAGGAAAACCACCGCTAGAAACAGGAAACAGTTCACGGTCGCAATTTTCCTTTCATCGAAAAGTGTGGCGAAATGATGTTTGACAAGCTGCCGCCAAGTCTCGGAGGCCCATTTTTAAAGCTTGCTTCAGATAGAATTGGAACAAAGACAATTACCTGTATTTCAGTTATTTATTATTGAATTCAAGATCTTTTTTTAACAAATGTAACGTTTTCTTCATACTTTTAGGAAAAAATACGGATAAAATCATTCGTCACGGTTTCGAAGGAATTCTAGATTTTTTCCTGTAACACGGCGCATTACGCGGCGCATACCTTCTTCATCCATCGTTTTAGCTATCTTATTCCACCAGGTCGTCATCTGATTGATGTTTTTGACAACCTTTCCCTTTGCCTTGAGTCTCCTCTTCATGATTGCCCAGTATTTCTCAATAGGGCGGAACTGGGGGCAGTTGGGTGGGTTAAGGATTTTCGGAACAAACTGGACTCCTTCCTCTGCATACCATTCTTGAACAACTTTGCTGTAATGACAGCTTGCTAAATCTGGCCAAAACATTACGGAATGGTTGTGGGATCGAATGAACGACAAAATTCGTTTTTGGAGAAACTCTTCCTGGTATAGTTCCGATGCCATTGTCTTATTTGTCGAACACTTTCGCTTTTTTGCCACAGCTGCAAATGACCTGCCAAATCATAAATTTGTCGGCAAAAACAAATTTAAATTGGGCTGGAACATCCCCCCGAGCCGTTGCCAAGTAAAATTTTTGACCTGGGATTTGCCCGAAGTCAGCCTTGACATAGGTTTCATCGTCCATCAGAAGACACCCGTCAAACTTGGTCAGCACCTGGTCATGTAGTTTTCGAGCACGAATTTTGACCACACTATTTTGTTTTATGGTCCGATTTGGCTGTTTGCTAGCTCGATACGACTTGATTCCTTCCCGGAGTCGAGTTCTCCTCACGGTACTATGGGCAGCACCGAATTTTCTGGCCAGATCACGGTCCGAAAGATTAGGATTACTCTTAATCGCTTCAAAATCTTACCACGCAGTTTCCGGTCGCCAGTTCCACTCCGACGATTGGCTTGAGACTTCCGAATTGTCGTCAATGTTTCCTTGTACCGTTTGATAACGCGCCATACGGTATTTCTGGGCAATTTCCGCTGTTTAGCTAGCCTAGATGCAGACCACAATGGATTTTCCGAATAACTGTGCATAATTTTTTCTCTTCTTTCGGCTTCCATGTTGATTGTTTATAAAGTACAGTCGATTTGCGGAATGTGAAAAATCATACGTGAAGCTGATAAAATTCCCGACACGTGAGCGCCGAGTACTTCCAAATCCGTCCAACAGGAGCGCCACAATATGAGCAAAAGTTTTGTTCCAATTCTAAATGAAGCAAGCTTTATGTACCATTGGACTCAGTTGGACGAAAATGTCTGTGTGTGCACTTTTCGAAGATATTTTTACTGCTCAATTTTCTCAGATATGGCCAAACCGATTTAAACAAGCTTAGGTTCGTTGGAAAACTACTATTGAGCCATTTATCAACTTCGCTGTGACTTCTTGTTCCGGAGATATAATGGTATAAGTGACGTATACGACAAAACGCGTTGTTTTTATCGCACAATTTTGTCAGAGATGAATGAACAGAATCCAACAAGCATAGGCAACTGATGTAGCTGTTTTTGTCCACAATGATCGGCATTTTTTTAAAGTTGTAGTCTGTTGTTTATGTTGAGAAAGTTCTCTCTCTCCATGAGAGCCCAATACCTACCGCTCGATATGTCGCAACTCTGAGCGGTAGGTTGAGGCCATGAACTCCATTCGCTTTATACCATTCCAAAACATCTATGGCGTAGTGACAAGATGCCAATTCAGGCCAAAATAGCAAGGGACTGCGATGGCTGCGTAGAAATGATAACATCAGCTTCTTTGGGCATTCTCCACGGTATATTTCCTTTTTTATTCATAAAAAATTTTTTATTTCGTATTTCGGCTCATATGCACTTACGCTAAACGTGGCCGTTTAACAATAGCAAAATATGTTTTCTTTTGGCTGGATCTATTTGACATCTTCTTTCTTGGGGGAGAAGCGTTTTCATTGCAATCCAGAGAATGAAGGAGAGCAGTGGTTCGCGGCTCGAGTCGAAGTTCAAATGAGAGCGCGACCTGAGCGTTTCACGTTTTATAAGGAGTGTATCGAAAATAAGGTATCCAGAAATTTCTCTTTTAAATTATGATAAAAAACGATATTTTATTCAAACTAAAAATTGATCTTTATTGTATGAGGTTAAACTTGAGCATAATGAAAACCGGATGAAATTTAAGTTATTCCTTCACGAATTTTCGAACTTTGATCGAACGCTCTTCATCAAGTTCCGGACAAGTGTTGCATCGCTTTTTTTGAACGCTTGAGCCCATTTTTTTCGGAACTCCTGCATGATTCCAGTTGCCTTACCTTTTTCTTGAAGACCCTCTTCACGATTGCCCAGTAACGTTCGATGGGTCGAAGGTCTTCTGGAGACACTCAGATCGATAGATTTCTGCATTTATAGTTCCGGTAGTATAAAAAATGATTGACTTCAAACCACAGGAACATATTGCTTGCCATACCAGTACCTTTCGACCGAATTTCTCCACTTGAATCGACCTGTCCGCATCGCTCACATCCTCCCCAACGACGACAGTAAAGTATTGTGGCCCTGGAAGGGTTTTTGAGTCCTCCTTTACATAAGTCTCATCGTCCATCAAAACGCATGCATCCGGACACTGCAAAAGATGAGATTGCAATTTCCTGCTCGCTTCTTCTGTTCTACACTTTGTTTCGAGATTTTTTGCTTCTTGTAGGTCTTCAGGTGATTTCGTCTCTTGATACGCTGGATCATTCCCACACTCGTTCCTGCTTTTTTGGTCAAATCACGTATTGACATTGATTTGTTCTTCATGATTAGAGATACCACTTTCCGGTCCAGTTTTGGGTTTGAAGAATCGGGTTTTCTGCCTCTTCTTGGTAGCTCATCCAAAGAATAGTCTTCCCCGATCTTATTAATGGTGATTTTAACACTGCCATGATGAATTCCAAACCGCTTCGCCAATTTTCGCATAATAATACCATTCTCACTTAGCCATGTGTCCAGAACCTTAATTTTCACTTCCTTTTCAATACGCAACATTTTGAAAACGCAGAATTTCAACCGCACAAACAAGTAAACAAACGAAAGCTGACAGCCAAACGCACAGCATGCTGTGATCTGAGCATAAAAAAAACCATCACAAATACATGCGTACAACACAAATGTATGTGGATAGCTTATTTTCGATACACTCCTTAATACTAAAAGCCATTAGAAAGGTTTTTTTGCATAATGTTCCCCATCGTGTTCCACTTTTCAACTCCAATGCAAACGACCAGCAGAAGGATGACGCAATCGTTCTTGTTTGAAGCGAAACTGACTCTCTGCCAACGTCCCACAGCAGAACAGCTCACAATGCCGATTGATTCCATACTGAACCAATTTTGGTTAAGAGCTTTCTTTTTCTGTGATTTTGTTTGTAGCTTTTTCACAAATGGGTGGTTTCAATGGCAACCAAAATAGGAACATATAGAATTTTGAGGTCGATTATTGCATTTCGGATTAGCATATTTTAGTAAAAGAAACTATCAAAATGCTGTACGGGATTCATTTCTGGCATTCATAAGAGTCAAATCATGAAATTCTCTACGATCTTAAATACTGTTCGGAGCATATTTCTCGAACGCGAAGCAGTCAAATGCTGGCTTTATTCGCATTTGTTTGGTGCAAATTTTGCACTGCGAATAGTGCACAAAGCTAAGCAAGCTATTCTCAATTTGCACTAAACTGATGACTTTTATCTCCAATTTGCAAAGAAGTAATCTTCATAGTTCTTTAGATAATATTTGGAGCCAATGGAAGGTCTGATTTTGCCTTATACTCCCCATCGTTGTCCACTCTTCGTTGTATTTTTCTTCAATGCAAACGACCAGCAGCAGGATGACGCAATCGATATTCTTTGAAGAGAATCCGTCCGTCCCGCAATTGATTCCATACTGAACTGAATTCTTGATACTGGAACTGGAACTGAGTTCTGGACCTGAACCGATCGGAATGATGCACTTGCTGATATGCACTTGAAATATATCAAGTGTTAACCAATTATACAAACTCATATACTAGAAAGGCGTCACAAATTTCATTCTTTGACACTCGTTTATACCAAACATTTCAGAAAATTTTAATTCGGAAATATTTGTGATTGTGTAATACAACTGAAAATGTTATTATTAATTGATGATCGTATTTCCTATGGGATGTAGCAAAAAATATGTTGATAGGTTAGATACAACAAAAGATATTCACGATCAAAAACTTATCACTCTCTCAGAGGGAAAATTTTGAAAAGGCACCCCATATTAAACTAACTAAACTCTAACTTTCCTCGGAGAAGGCTAAACCGATTTTCACAAAATCAGATTCAAATGAAAAATCTTGATCCGACTTCCGGCTCCGGAATGACAGGGTGATTAATGTAAAAAAACTCAAATTCGAATTTCTTACCCACTTTCAGAGATGACTAGGCCGACTTTTACAAACCTATATTCAAATGACCAGATGAAATTCAGAAATTTTGTGTGATGAAGTCTCATCATCACACAAAATTTCTGAATGTCATCTGGTTTTGGCTTCCGGTTCCGGAATTACAGAATAAAGAGTGTTGAACATTTCAAACAGTTATACAGAACAGTGATGCAAAATCAGTTCCAATCGATAGGCCTCGTTAGTTGACGACCAAACGTATCCATTCCGGCTACACCAGTCCCCGGTTTCCGGTTCCGGAAGCACCGGAAATAGTGATGGCCAACTCCAAAATAAAACGAACTCACTTTTGGCCAGCGTTGGCTGGGCCGATTTTTCCAATCTAAAGTTCAAATGAAAGGTCTAATGATTCTATACATAATTCCGGTTCCGAAATTGAAGGGTGTTTTAATGTGGAACACATTTTTGTTTTCTATATAGGGGTTGAAAACTCAAGAAAAATACACGTAGAAATGTGGTCTGATTTTGAACTATTGCAGCTCAGTATATTTTGAATCAATTATGTATATTATTACATCATTTGATTGGAAATATTTCTAAGATTCGATTTGAATGTATCAAGCCACGTATTTTCAATTATGAATGATTGAAATTTTGATTAGTAGCGAGCATTGTCCTATTTTGTCTGCTAAAAATCTCCGGCATATCGGATTTCCCTGCCATAGACGACGGTTTTGAAGGAGTAAGCGGGAAAGCATCGCACTGATTGGTCAAAATTATAGATATCGTTTCAGTCCTACGCGTAGCATGCCAAAGGTAGGTTGTTGCTAGACAGCAAGACAAAAAGCGCCATAAAACGATTTGAAGCTTTAATTGGTATGCTCTGATCTTGTGTCATGCAAGATCGGATGAAATTCCATGTTATGTCGTTTTCGCCTGAGAAATTGACATCTACCCCAGGGTAAATTTTGAGTGCATAAGATTAATTTCTAATTTATATAAGATGAACTCGATTGGTAATGAGAAAAGGTTTATCGCTTCAACCGAAATCGCAGAATGGTAGTAATGGTAAAGAAACGCTATAAAAATAACTGATTGCATACAAAACTTGAACACAAGCTTGGCGAAAAGAAGCTTAAATATCGATATCTGTATCGCAAGCATGTTCAAAGATATAATTGCATACATTTGGGCTATTGATATAATTTCGTCCGCTAAAAAACATATACAAATCATGACAAATATAGTCTATATTCTTGGTTCGTGTGTTCGGTTTTGGTTCATAATAAAAACTAAGCAGACTCTCGTGCATTTGCGGATTCAAAAGTGTGACGATTAATTGAAAATGTCGATCATTAGAAATTTTGGTTGCCTTGTTCCACATCAATGGCTCGAACAACCCCATGGGGCTGATCCTTGTAGTTTTTCAGAAAAGAATAAACCTATGCATTATCTTCTACAAAATTATGGGATTTTATATTTTCTACAATTATTCCAAACAAAATATGTAAAAAAAATAACTTGAAACAAGTTATGATTAGAAAACTAGTTTTAAGGGGGTTGTCATAATTCAATAACTAAAACTAACTTTGGAATGGCCTAAAAAAAAGTTCCATCGATTTCCACTTAGATTTTTTTTTATAGTATTGGGCATATATTTTCCTATAAATTTTGTAAAAATCAGCTGCATAAAGTTGCATATTTCGCTTCGGTGTAAGGTTTTATCATAGGTAAAAAAAGGTAAAATGTTGTATAACTTGGCCAGGAAACAACAAACCTATGCACTACATTCAACAAAAATATTGGATTTTTTATTTTCTTCAATTATTCAAAACAAAGTATGCATAAAAAAATAACTCGAAACAAGTTATGAATAAAACATTGATTTTAATGGGGTTGCCACAAAAACGCTATGTATATCCGAAACGGTGCGACCTACACTTTTGGTATATTTGACAAAGTAAATTATTTTTAATAGTTCTAAAAGTTTGTCGAATAAAAAAAATTTTTATCTCTTCAGAAAAAAAAGTTATGGTTATATTTTTTGTCAAAGTAGGCCATGAACAATTATGGATAGAATCAAATTACGCGGTATATATTTGTAAACAATTTCTTCAAAGCAAACAGTCGAAATAGACGGCGAGGTCACAGATGCAAGTTTGACTTGCGCAGGTATTCTTGAGCACGGGGTTGGCAGTTTCAAAAACCTCTTGCTCAAGAATTTGAAGATATGTATTGGATTGCAAACGCTTGAATTCAGTATCGATCGCCGAGGATGGGACAAAATCTTATCCTCAATCAAACTCGTATCGTGTTACCTTCGCTGGTTCGGCTCTGCCAAATTATGTCCTTCTGGACAGGATTCGTCTACCTGTGCGTCTTTTCGTGCCGCGGGTTATGAACTGTACTAATTGCCAACAACTGGGACACACCATTGTGGGCATCGGCCCCGTTGTTCGCGGTGTGGAGAGTATCATGCGGATGGGTCTTGCAGAAGAGACATTGAAAAGTGTCTCTTCTGCAGGGACGGTCTGCATGATCTCTCAGCATGTCCCGCCTACAAATTGCGTGGAGATAAGCCAAAGCTAATTTGCAGAAATGTAAAAAAACCGAAGCAAAGAATAGCTCCTGATCTAGAAAAACTGAGATCTGATAAGGAGTTTGCAATACTTCCTAAGACAAAAAAAAACTCACTTACCCCTAAAGACCAGTCAAAGAGTCAGTAAAATGCTGGATTTATTAAATTTTCTGATATAGTGGACTGGATTTTTAAAACTTTCAATATTTCTGATCCCTTGAAAGGTCTATTGATGACCTTTGTACCCGTAACTGAGACTTTTTTGAAACAGTTGACTGTAAAATGGCCCCTTCTTTCAGCGATCGCATACTTCGATGGCTAATTTATCCGATGAGGTCACAGATTTGATCACTGTTTTACAATGGAATTGCAGAAGTATCATCCCAAAAAAAGATTCCTTCACACATTTATATATACCATGAATTGCGATGCATTTGCATCGTGCGAAACTTGGATAACCTTTGAAATATCTCTCAACTTCCACAATTTTAATATTATTCGTTTGGATCGAGAAACCCCCTATGGAGGAGTACTTTTAGGGATCAAAAGTGCTATTCCTTCTATAGCATTTTTCCCATGGAAGGAATACAACAAAAAAGTAAAATATGTTGAATATTTATAGTCTATTATAAACAGGAGCTCTAGGCTTTGTCTTCAGAACAAATTTTTGATTTATTAACAAATATTCAGGCCAACCAGGCGTTATGTAGTACCTATTTGGTCAAGTTGTTGTTCCTCCAAGAAGAAAACATTCCTAAGTATTCAGAATAAAATTCTGGAATTGATCTTGAGGCGTCGTCCTTCCTAGTTTAGTACAATTGAGTTGCACAGAATAACAAATAAAACCATTGGATGTATTGTGACATAGTATTATAAGCGTTTTCCGACAGAAATCGATGCAATCTCCAGTCGAATCGTTTCGCTTTTTGTATTAGTTAGCAGGTTAGTATATAAGTTACTTTTGGATTATTATACATTACAAATAAGTTTACAATAAGGGCTGGGGTCCACTAGGGAATTGATAGTACCTATTAGCTCTCTCCGGACAGTACCAGCCTAGATGCCGTGTGGAATCCGGCGGAAAAAAATGAGCCAAGAATAGATCTACTGGGTTCCTGCTTCCATGTCGTAAAAGGCGACACATGCAGGAGTTCGTTTTCCTTTCAGTTATTAGATATTTTCAACGTTTCACTTCTGATTACTCTATTTTACTGAATTATCTCTTCACTCAACTTATCAATTTGCGACTAACTTCGGAGAAAAGTTTTATTTGATATGTTTTCTTCTTCTATGTTATTGATTGTCTTTCAAGATTATACAGGGTCCGGCACTCGAAGTGTAACCAACTTCAGACCTTCGAGCCTGGCGTCAAGGCAAATGCGACATATTATCGGGAAAGTATTCTGGAGGTTGCTTTGAAGCCGTGGGCAGACAAACATTTCGGTGGCAGACCATGGACGTTTCAGCAGGACTCGGCACCGTCTCACAAAGCTCGAGTGAACCAAGAATGGCTGAAAAACAACGTTCCGAACTTCATCACGTCCACACAATGGCTCTCGAATTCACCAGATGCGAATCCAATGGATTATTCTCTTTGGGCCATTTTGGAGAGCAAAGTCCGAACTAAAAGATACACCAGTCTCGAGGCGCTGAAAAAAGTTATTGTCCGCGAGTTGTCCAAAATACACCTGCAAGTCACATTCGGGCAGCTTGCGATTCGTTTTTTGACCGTCTCAAGGCCATAGTCAAGGCAAAAGGTGGTCATATCGAGCAAAAGTGAATTGATTCTGAATTTTGTATTATTTTTACACATTTTGTACTTTGAATTAAGTAAAAGTAATTTTCCAAACTGAATTTATGGCCTTTTTAATTGGTTACACTTCGAGTGCCAGACCCTGTAAATTGAATGATAAAAATCAACCATTGCACAAATTCGTTAATATTACAAAGTTAATAACAGAGATAACATATATCGGTATATTGAATAAATAGTAAAAAATATACTTGTTTGTTTAAAAAATAATAATTTTCTCTCGGTAGCCGGCTGCCCAGATCAACGAATATAACCAATTAATAATTTTAATAAATAATTAAAATAATGACGGGAAAATAATAAACAATCAAGACTCGCGTGAAATCTGTTGACCTTCATTTGGTGATTTAAAATGATTTTATAAAAACTGTTTAGAATATGTCAATGAAATGAATCAACTATTTTGTCTAAATCACTCGTTTATTTTGTATCACGTAATTTCATTTATTAAAATATTGGGAAGTTTTTATTCTTTACGCGATAGTATGGGTCTCCGAGGCTCCGTTCAAAAGTCGGTTTTTCCAGCAATTCTAATACCTTTCTATAGAGGAAAGGCAAAAACAATTTCAACGAAAGAGCTTTCCGCGCGAAATATAATTCAAATTTTACCCATAGTAGTATTCTTATTGTTAAAAATAATACTAATATTACCATTGTTTTTCGGTCTAAATTTCAGATGGGTTTTCATTCACCGGCCCTTGGCCTACACGATCCCAAATAATGTGACCTATTTTTGCCTCCAGAACAACTCATAATTTGCCTTTCTCACATGGTGTTGTTGGAATTGCCCAAAGTAATTTCATATCTTTATTGCCCCGGCGTGTATATCGAGCATTACTATCAATCAAGCTTTAATATTTCACATTCAGTGTGACCCACCAACAAAACCACCATACTGAAGCGTATCTCACGATCGCACACTCTGATAGGAGCAAAAAAAAAAGACAAATTATACCCATTTTATCATTCTCATTTGCTGTCACCACACACGCAACGAAGTACGAAATCATAGCAACCCGGGCGCGTATCAACAATTCCAACCAACATACGGTCATTACAAGGAAAATCATCATTGCCCAGAAAGTGAATTTAGATTTCGCATATTTTCTCGAAACAAATATTTTATTACTATATCCTTCCTGTTTAAAACCTCTCTTCTGTTTTATACAACAAATTTGTAGTTTGTGACAATATATCGACGGACGATTCACCACTTTTAAAAACCCTCAATGGCTTGTGTCTTACAATCACTTTGTTTACTATCATTAGTTTAGATTTTGTTCCTTTGCAAATTTCTACAAAAAATACTCGCTTTCTCAAAACTGTAAACAATTTGAACGCTGGGTCGCCGCTTTGAACCGTATTTAGAAATGATCATTTCGTTGTTTCACAAATATTTGGATTTTGTTTAGCTAAAAAACATTTGTTGTTGTAACACGATTTCATATTAATTAACACTGGTCAACACTTGATGTTGATGTCACGATAAATACGCACACATTCAGAAGTCATCGAGAGAGAAACAGAGAGAGAGTGAACGTTGGATAGAAGAGAGTACAATTCAAAGCGAGTATACGTGGATATAGTTTGTTTTTTTTACGGTCTGTAGGCGCTAGTCTACAGCAGTCCCGTGACTTCCGCTTCCAGAGCCGCACACGTTTACCACCGCACCGCCGGAGGTCAACGACGAAATACTGCCGGAGCACGAGTGCCGACAGGGTTGCGGTGACGTTGGATTAGATAGGCCGGATTCGTGGATCGGTGACAGCGTAGGGCTGCGATTACGTATAACGTTTTTCCGCCTACTGCGACGGTACGACGGATGGACCGGTATTCGAACCGTCGCCGGTTGTAGTTGATTCGGAGCATTCGAGTGTTGTTGTTGATGTACGAAAGCTAGTGTGTCGGCAAGATCGTGCAGATCGTCGGTGGTATTTTTGAGTTTGCGCCGTGCCGGATGCGGTAGGACCGGCATCGTCGGAAGGGCATCGTTTCGGATTGCCGAAGTAGGAAGAATCACGCCGTAGTTCAGAATTGTTGCCGGTGATCCACAGTTAACGACCGCGGAGGAACATTCGTTGGTGGACAGGGGCCGTACCTGATTCTGTTTGATGTTGGCTGCCGCCAGTGGTGCCCCCGGTCGGCACCGTGGTCTACGGTAGCGATCGATCATACGGATCATATGTCGGAGACGAACCACAGGCCATGGACGTACCGAGCGGGCCCTCGGTCGTTTGGGCACGGGACTGGCACTGTTCGACAGAAGCGTTACGTCGTTTCCGTTGGCGTCGTTCAGTATTAGATTACCGCCGCTGCTAGTCGAACCGGTTCCGCTGTAGATGATACTGTTATTGTTGATCGCGTTGTGCTCGCCAACCGACGTCAGATTATCAAAGCACTCGGTACCATTATTGTTGCTACTATTATTGTTGTTGTTGCTAACACAGTTATTATTATTATTACTATTGTTATTGGCACAATTTTCATTATTTGTCAGTTCCGGTAGATGATGATTCTGTTCCACCACGTTGGTGATCGTCGGAAACGATTGCGGTACGTTGCGTTTCTGTTGTTGTTGTTGTTGTTGCTGAACTACAGCCGATATGGATCGCATTGGATCACCGGGAACATCCGGACTGTCCGGCACGTTGGAGCAACAGTTCCATTTTCTCTTCCACCGATGATGCTTGCTGACGGACTTGGCACAGCACCGTTTCTCCTTGAGAGTCACAAATTGTTCGCCGCCGTTGTCCCGTGCGTTGTTACGGCGGATCGGTTTCACTTTGAAGCTACAGAACGTGCACTGTTCGCTGTACTGTACGTACGATTCGGATGTGGTCGTCGTTTCGAAGTCCTCCCCATTGATCGTCTGTCGGTACTGGGAACAGCAATGGAAGGAACGGGATTCGCACTTATCCTTGGGGTTATCTTTGACGGCGGCTAGGTTGCGTTCTTCCAACAACGAACAAAGGTAGAAAGCGGCCTTTTGATGCGTTTCCAACCCCGTTGAAGCACTGGTTCCGACGGTTGTCAACGAGATCGTGTCCAAATTGCGAAGCCCAGCCGAAGTGATATTGTTGGTGCATTCTTTCGAATTATCACAGCAATGCAAGGTACGTGGCCGCTGTCGGTTCAGATCGTTCAGGGTTCCGGTTACCGGTAGGGTTAGCGGATTTACCGAAGAGCAAACGTACACTTCCGGTATGGTCCGGTGGTTCGGCTTAGTGCAGTTTGTCAGCACGGATGATTTGGAACTCGGTGCCGTAGCCGAAGTAACAACGGTCGTCGTCGACGGTCCGTTCGGAAGGTTTCCGGAACCCTTGGCTGGTTGTCCATTGCTCATCACATTCTGGCGGCTGGCACGGATGTACTCGTAGGTGGTCAGACCGAGAAAGGAAATGTAGATGTGAAAGCAGCACAGATGTATGAGGAGACCGGCAGCGATCGCCGCTAGAATCCCGAGAAAACCGATGAACGCTAGACATATCGTATTGTTGATACTGATTCCGGTGGTTTCTGGTGGAGGTTTCTTCCGGTCGGTGTCCGTGGTGGTGTTCTTCTCCGACAGATCAATAAAGATGGTTTGATTAAGCAGAAGCTCCTGAGTTGCGTTAGTTACGTTGTCCCAAAGCGTAGGAAGTGCAGTGGTGGAAAATGATTCGTTACCAAGATCCGTCTCCAAGCCGAGGTCGACCGCGTCCGAGGAGGTTTGGTTTCCGTCACCGGTGGGACCGAACCACGCGAGATTCAACCAATCCGGTTGTACATGGTACAAGGCGATCTCTAGGACAGCGGCGGCCAGAATGACCAGCGCTGCGATGACAGCACTAACCACACACATAAGGAAAGCCACATAGTTTCGACCACCAACACAGTGATTTAACCATTTACAGTGATGATCGAACGTACCGACACACTTGTTACAGACACTACAGTGTTTAGTCCGGTGACTGGTTGTCTTGATGTTGCACAGGTGGCACCGTCCGTTCTCAATCACGTGCGAATGCCTGCTGCGATCGAACTCCGGCACGACCGTTCGGGTACTTTTACGGCGCAGTTCAACGTCAGCCGGATCGAGCAGCAGTGCTGCTAGGTGTGATCCCAGATGCAGTAGATAGAGCGTAGCTAGTAGATAGTACAGTGGCGCTTGCACCGACGGTTTCAGGGCCGGTATCAGAACGGCAAAGGTCGAGTAACCGAATACTGCCAACGCAAACCAACCGACTAGCTGCAGTGGATGTAACGGCAGTTGCAACCCATGGACCCGGCGATCCTTCCGATACTCGGAAGCTCCCAAATTATCTTGGGACGAACAGAACGGATTCTGGGCTAGTTTTCGGCTTTGCTTGGCAAGGGTTTTGCGCAGTGCGGTTGTAACGGCACCTTCTTCGAGTTTCGGTTGCTGCTGTCGGTGGAGGTGCTCTGTGAGCATGATACTCAATCCGGGATCGATGGTTTGTCCGCGCCTTGAAGTTTTCGGTTGCCAGTAATGCTAGCATTATAACCAACTCGATTCACTCGCTCACGAAGACACACACACACACGCGCTCTTTTTTGCTATTTAACAACACTATCTACGATTCTAGAATCAACAGTTTGAGTGGTTTGAAGAATTTTCAATCAAGAAAGTTCGGCTGTGGCACTGGAAAGTCACATTGCGTATTCCGTGCGAACACTTCTACCAACTCAATTTTCCACACCATAGTTCCAGCCGGTACGGGAACGGGTTTTATGTACACTCACATCTACCTTCACCCCCTTTTTTTATAATCCTACGAAACTACGATTCGGGTTCATCGGATAATTTCATACGCCCCCACTTTGTTCGGAAGGACTCACTCACATTATATAATAAACTCTAATCCATTCCATGCTTTGGGTGATCTTCGGTGCTGATCCACGCACACACAGTTTGTTTCCAAAACATTCTTCGTTCCACATTCGTTTTCAATTATCAACTTTCATCTTATGTAACGTTTTGTTACATCTACGAAGCAATTCATATCCCTTATTCGGCAGATAATCCGGCGATAATCCTGGACGTCTGTTACGACAAAGATGCAAACCGTCACTGGCTAATACTACTGGTTAACCGTCTCCGACGGAGTAGATCAAACATTGGAATAAATTCCACCGTCACCAAGTGCACGACAAAAAAAACAACAACTACAACACAACGGGATCCTGTCGCAGTACAAACCCGACCGACCGACATCATTTTCCACTTTTCATTATGCCACGACGAATGGGCCCAACCCCCGTTGGTGCCTCTCCCGTCTCTAGCGATTCTCGCGTGTCCTGTTCTAGTACTGCTACTACTACTAGCTTCCACAGGCGCGTACCACAACTGAATACTAATCGAAACAGCGGAGGAGTTCAACGGGGTGTTATTTTTATTTTTAGACCTATTTCACACCAACCCCTTTTCGTCTAACAAAGCACAAAGGACACTGAACACCGCCGGGCAGGAGAGGTCAGTTTGCTACCGTTTCTGGTTGTGGCTCAACTAGGACTGTCCGTTGTTTCGCGGTTCGAAACTCCCGTCAAAAAGGACGTCGTCGTCGTCGTCGGTGGTGATGACGGCCCCGAACGAATCGGTGAGTGGCAGGCAACCGGTTCGGAATTTTCCCCCTCCTTTTCTTTTACCGGAAACTAGGAAACGAGCCTCGCTGAGTGATTCATGCTTATCAGTCATGAATCTTCGGGGGAGGGGAAATCGAACGTCATCTGAGTTGGGTTTCGATTTGATAAAAACTAATCGAGAACTTGTTTTAATTCACGTATTGCTTCAATGAAAGTTAGACATTCGTAAGTAATGTCGCTTGTCAAAAGATTTACAGAAAACCATCTGTTTTTTTTTCATCCTTCTAATGGTGTAACGATGTCAAAGGTAGTCAAATGGTGAGTTAACTAAGGGCTCATAAGTTCCTATCTCATGCCTCTCCGTGTGTCTATGATGACATTTGGTCAATAGAACGGCGTCGACTGGGTGCTATCGCCTTCTGCGTTAGTAGCAAAATGAGAGGGTGCGAATTGGTTTGTAGGTAATAATTCATTTGAAACGCAAAAATTATTGAGAGATCTTCAAATAGGTCAAGTATTTCGCTATGACGTCCTGTTACTGAAGTGTATTTAAACCCTTAGTGTGAAGCCAGAGTGGGCGCGACACGCGACGCGATGCGTAACGCGAAAGTTTTCCGATGAGAAATAGTAGCGATTGTCAAAGTGACAGTAGTAACAAAACAATATAATTTAATTATATTCCTATTAATTGAAAGGAACATTCTGATCAATCACTGCAGCTCTATCCAAAGTTGTAGCTTTTTTGCAGAATGCAAATATTTCTCACGCGACAATGTTTTTTTCTCCAGTAGTTTCAACTTTCAAAGTTCAATTTCCAGAAGTAGTGCCGATTGGTTATTCTATTCAGAGTTCTCTTCCACTTTCTTGCTGAGAGGCGGAATAGAAAACCAACTTGGCAAGTTCGAATATTTCAATCTGGCTAAATGCCATTTCAAATGACCCTTCTTCGACGGTATCAATCATGTCGTTGTCGTTGTCATGTAATATACAGAGGACTTTATATTCCTCGAAGATTTTTATGAATATGTTTGATGGCGTAAAATGCCTGTTGAAATAAGGCCACCTTCTTAGCATTTTCAACTAAATATTTATAGAAAATGTATGAACTTTTTCCATCGAGATAATTCGAAATATTCTCAAAACTCATCGCACTTTCATTGACTGCACATGCCAGTAATTTTTAATATTCTCGAAATCTATTTCCAACACTTGCGCATTCCGTTAAAACTGCTCCGATTAGAGCTTTGATATCAATAAAAGTATCTTCTTCTCTGCACGTGCTGCTTCATTGGTTGTCGCACCGAAAATCGCTTGTCACTATGCAACGCCTCGTGTTTACTCTGAAATACATGTTGATTTTTTGCTGTAAACGAATGAACGAAATACAGAACTTTAATGGTCGCATCGCGTCGTGTGTCGCTTCCCAGTAAATCCGAACATCGGACGCATCGTGCAAGAAAGCTTTTGATTGCGTTTCGAGCTTGCATAGTGTATCGGTAGAACAAAAGAGTGAAGATATACCAAAGCAGAGAGCGGATGTCTGATTACTCAGGTGATGAGATATATCGGGGTCAGATACATAGGGTCAGAGTTTTTCTGGCCCTAAGAGGCGAATGACCTAAAGGTTAAAGCCTCTATGATCGAAACAAAAGAATGTTTAACACTCTTTCACACCCTATCGGGAAGATGTCGGCTCGAAAATGCCTTGTTTGATATTCCTTCGCTCTGTTTCTCTAGCGATGCATAATGTAAACATAAAGCTTTTTTTTATGTCGACGCGGTTGATGCAAATGGTGCAGAATTGTCCGATGACGGGCCGATTGAAGCGCTACGATCGGCCCTATATCGTGCTCAATCGGTCCGATAATCGGACCGATGATCGGACTTATGCGGGTCTACAAATTTCACTGGGTTTCTCTCTGGGAGCGACGCGAAGCAATGCGATGCGTAACGCGAAAAAATTCCAATGCGGCATAGTAGCCACAGTAAAAGTGATCTCAAAAAAAAGCGCCAGAGGTAAACAAACATTGTCATTTTCATTCGTTATTAAAATTTTAAAAGAATGGATTCGGACGAAGAGTTTTTTTATGTCCGAGGGCGTTCGCAACTATTTCTTCGGAAATCATAAAAAGTTCGAGATTAATTCCATCAATCGAAACAGAAAAAAGTTCGGTGAATATCATCATCTGTATAAAGAATTGTTCAAAGATCCTCAAAAATTTCGTGACTATACCCGATTAACCATCGAGACATTTGAGTATGTTCTAGTACATGTTGAAACAGCTCTTTTAAAATATTGGACCAATTTCATAAAAACTCCTATTGAACCTCGTGAAAAACTAATAATTACATTAAGTTAAGAAAATATCCATTGTAATTTTTTCTAGAACGATTAATATGTTGAAGAATGTGTCTCGTATGTTCTTATTCTAGTACCAATATAGTACGTTTTTTCTATAGGTTTCTAGCAACGGAATTGTCGTTCAATGGATTATCCTATACGTCTCGGATGAGAAGATCAACAATTGCTGATATTGTAAAGCAGACTTGTGTTGTTTTATGGGAAAAACTGCAACCGATTCATATGCCACATCCAACGCAACAGCAGTTTGTCCAAGTTGCGCAAGGTTACTGGACATTATGGAATTTTCCACATTGCTTTGGCAGTATTGATGGGAAGTATATTCGAGTGCAATGCCCACCGCACTCCGGAATAATGTTTTACAATCGTAAAAAAAATATTATGTTGTTCTTCAGGGTGTAGCCAACGCCAATTGTAAATTTATTGCTATTGAAGTAGGTGGTTTTGGTAAGCAAAGTGACGGGGGAATCTTTAGTTCATCTGAGCTATTTAAGTTGATAGAGTCTGAACAATTGGGTATTCCAGTTGAAAGCCCCTAACCGGGAACAGATGTTTATGTTCAGTATGTTTTTGTAGCTGAAGAAACCTGTCCTCTGCTGAAGCATGTTTTGCGACCATATGCTCGAAGAGATTGCTCAGTTATGGAAGAATATTTTAATACTAGACTTTCTAGAGCAAGAAAATCGATCGAATGTGCTTTCGGAGCAATGCATGCTAAATGGAGATTACTTTGGAAACCTATTGAAACCGACATAAAAACAGCCGAAACTATTATCAAAGCTATATGTATTTTACATAATGTTATTATTGATAAGGAAGAATATAGTGATGTTATGAGGAACGGCGAAGTTTTTTTGAACAACAATTATCGAGCAAATTCGAATTCATTTCTTCGCAGTACAACAAATACCGGGAAGCAGGTTCGCGATATAATTCGTGACTTCGTTTGCCTAGAAAGAGAATCTAAATCATTATCTATAACGATAGTTTTGTTTGAACTTTCTACATTTTACAATAAACTAAACAACGGCTTGTTTTATAAACACTACATACACGCATATAGTATATAGCAAAAATCATAAAACCTACCATAGTTCACGACATCTTCACAAACAATTGGTGATTTGGTGGACATTCTAATTCCAATCAAATGGAATCATCTTCGTTGGATTCATTATTATTTAATCCATATACATGCTCTAGTATCAATTGCTGCAGCTCTATTCGAAGCTGTAACTTTTTTTCCGAATGCAATTTTTTAACATGCGGTAAAATGCTTTCGAAATAGGCTTCATCTATATCTTTTTCACGTGGTAAATAGTTTTTCTCTAATAGTTCAAGCTTTCGATGTTCTATGTCTAGAAGTAGTGCCGATTGTTGATTTTTTTCAAAGTTCTTTTTCAATAGCTTTCGGGGACGCGGAATAGAGACAGAAACTGACTGTACGCTGGATATCTCGACCTGCTCAATTGTTTCAGTCTGACTGGGTGGTATTTCAAATGAACCTTCTTCTGCTTCGACGGTATCAAGCATATCGTTGTACTGTACAAAGGGTTTCAGATTCCCCGACTATTTTCTGGGTTTAATTTGATGGCGTAGAAAAACAAGGCTGTTGAAATATGGCCAGCTTAATTAAATGTCATCACCATCTGCATCCCCGGATGTAGACTCTGGTATTTTCCGCAGCTCTCGACCAAAAGTATCGCGAAGATTTTTCCATCTTCTCTTCACAGTTCCGTCTTAAATTTTTTTTTTTTTTTTTAATGTATGTTTAACATTTTTGTTTCTACTTTTTTCATCAATATAACTCGAGGTATTCGAAAAAATTTAAGCAATTTCATTGACTATACTAACCAGTAGTTCCTAATATTTCCGAAACTTCTTTCCAGCACTTGTTCACAAGAACCCGGTTCCGGTAATTACGAGATTGTTGATCCCAGGGCGCATTTCGTTCAATAATAGCACCCATTAGCGCTTCAACATCAATCGAATTTTTTTGTTCTCTCATGACACAAATCAATTCAACCTCTGTTCGCTCGAAAATCGCGTGAAAAACTGTGCACGTGGTGCTTGGTCGCTTGTCGCGCTGAAAATCGCTCGTCGCTATACGCAACGCATCGTGTTTACTGTGGCATGCATGTTTATTTTTTTATTGTGGAACACATTTTTGTTTTCTATATAGTGGTGCAAACCAGAAACTCAAGAAAAATACATGTAGAAATGTGGTCAGATTTTGAACAATTACAGCTCAGTCAATTTTGCATCAATTATTAATATTATGTCACCATTTGATTGAAAATATTTCTGCGTATTGATTTGAATGTTCATAGCCATGTATTTTTTATAGTATATCATTGAAATGTTGATTAATATCTAGCAGTGTCCTATTTGTCTGCAAAAAATCTCCGGCATACCAGATTTCTCTGCCATAGTCGACGGTTTTGAAGGAGTATGCGATATATCAAAGGGAAAGCAGCGCTCTGATTGGTCAATCGATGCAAAAGCGAAGCTGTTGGAAGCACGCGAAGCTATAAATATAAGCAAAATTATAGCTAACGTTTCAGTCCTACACGTAGCTTGCTAGAGGTAGGTTGTTGCCAGACAGCAAGACAAAAAGTGCCATAAAACGATTTGAAGCTTCAATTGCTATGCTCTGATCTTGTGTCATGCAAGATCGGATGAAATTCCATGTTATGTCGTTTCGCCTGACAAATTGACAACTACCCCAGGGTAAATTTTGAGTGCATAAGATTAATTTCTTATTTATATAAGATGAACTCGATTGATAATGAGAAAAAGTTTATCGCTTCAACCGAAATCGCAGAATGGTAGTAATGGATGGTAGAGAAACGCTATAAAAATAACTACTTGCATACAAGCTTGGCGAAAAGAAGCTTAAATATCGATAATTACATAATTACATACATTTATTCAGTAATAGCCGTTCAACCGAGAAGGTTGTGTATAGAAGCGTACAGTTTAACAACGCTGGTTAGTTTACACGCGTTAAATACGACAACGGTTGAACTACAGGTAGAGACCTGTTGGCAGCAGCCGTTAAAACGTAAAATCGTGCTGCATAAGAGAGCCCTAGTGCTGGGCCAAGCTGGTGAAGGAAACAACAAAGGGCGTTTCCCAAGCTCTACCCAGGCCACAATACACAGCCACAAGTGCTGAGCAAGAGAGTGCAAAGGCACATCGAAGAAGGAGAGTGCAAAGGCACATAGAAGCAGGAGAGTGCAAAGGCACACCGGTGCGAAGGCACTTCGGTGCAGAAGCATATCGGTGCGGAGCACTAGGAAGAAGGAGACAAGACAACTCGGTCTTTCCACTGCCATACAACACGCAGGTATACACCGGTGACCTGCGCTGGTTACAGCTGGCGAAGACGAAAGCAAATCGGAATTCGAGTGGTGCTGGATGTCAGGTAGCAGTAGCATCACATCCAACAATCAGCATCCAACAAGAACATCTAGAGCAACGAGAATCTACACGGCAGTGCAACGGAGATAGACAACAATTTCAAGGTAGAAGTTTTTTCTTTTCCTTTTGATTGAGTACTGTGTAGTGTTGGTTTAATTTTTTATTTAAAGTTTGATTAAAAATTTTAATGTGATGGATGAATCCATGGACGTAAATCCTAGCATGAATCCGATACCCCCACGAACGAAAAAATATCAGGAGAGCTCTTCTGGGCCTTGGATAGTCTTTTTTAGACGTATATCAAAGCCATTAAACATTTTACAAATTAATAAAGGTTTGACATCACGATACTCTTCAATCAAAGAGATCATAAAAGTAAATAACGATAAAATTCGTGTTGTGGTAAATAATTTGAAACACGCGAATGATATTGTCTCTTCGGAACATTTCAATAAAGAGTATAAAGTTTACATACCCTCCAAAGATGTCGAAATTGACGGTGTTGTTACCGAAGCGAGTCTTTCGGTAGATGATTTACTCAAGCATGGTGTTGGTCGTTTCAAGAACTCTATGCTTGAGGGTGTGAAAATACTGGAGTGCAAACAACTGTACTCAGTAGTTCATGAAGAGGGAAAGAAAGTTTATCGCCCATCAGACTCGTTTCGAGTGACATTTGCCGGGTCTGCGTTGCCGTCCCATGTCTATGTCGATAAAATTCGCCTCCCTGTTCGGCTTTTTGTTCCAAATGTAATGAATTGTACGAACTGCAAAAAATTCGGCCACACAGCTACTTACTGTAGTAATAAACCAAAATGTATTAAGTGTGAAGGGCCTCATAAAGATAATGATTGCAACAAGGAAATTGAAAAATGTATTTATTGTGGAGAAAGTCCTCATGAGGATATTTCAGTATGCACTGCATTTAAAGTACACAAAGACAAAATTAAGCTTTCTTTAAAAGCACGGTCTAAGCGCACATATGCAGAAATGCTTAAAACGGTCATTGATGTCCCCCCTTTGGAAACCGAAAACGGGTTTTCAAATCTAGAGGAACCAGAGGACTCTGACTCTGACGAAAATAGTGAAGGTAATTCGTTTATCACTACCCAAGGGTCAGTTAAGAGAAAGAAGTCTTCTTCCAAATTACCAAAAAAGACACCTAAAATTTCATCTTCAAAAAAAGATCCCCGTGTTAAACAAAAAAAGTCAAAACCAAAGACTGTGCCTCCTGGTTTGTCAAATTCACAAACCAATCCAGGATCTAGTACAGAAAAAGATAATAATCCAGTGGGCTCCATTTCACAGCCACCAACAGGATTACTGAAGTTTTCGGAAATTGTTGAATGGATTTTCTCAGCATTCAATATATCTGAACCCTTAAAGACCCTCATAATGGCATTCCTTCCAATAGCTAGAACCTTTTTGAAGCAGTTATCAGCTCAATGACCAATTGTCTCAGGTTTTGTATCTTTTGATGGATAATTTATCACCCGTCGCAAATGATACAATCACTGTCCTGCAGTGGAATTGTCGAAGCATCATGCCAAAACTTGATTCATTTAAAATATTATAGCATAGTCAAAAATGTGATGTATTTGCTTTATGCGAAACATGGCTTACTTCAAACATAGCTTTAAATTTTAATGATTTTAACATTATACGTCTCGATAGAGACTCTCCGTATGGTGGAGTGCTTTTGGGAATTAAGAAATGCTATTCCTTTTATAGATTAAACATCCCTTCAACTTCTAGTATAGAAGTTATTGCTTGCCAAATAAACATTAAAGGCAAAGATATTTGCATAGCTTCGGTTTATATTCCTCCAAAAGCACAAGTTGGACAACGACAGCTTAATGAAATGGTTGAAGCCCTTCCTGCTCCACGATTGATTCTGGGGGATTTAAATTCGCACGGAATGATGTGGGGTTCCGTTTACAATGATAGCAGATCATCTTTAATACAAAACATTTGTGACAATTTTAGCATGACGGTATTAAATATGGGTAGCATGACACGGATCCCAAGACCTCCTGCACGCCCAAGTGCATTAGATCTATCTCTTTGCTCAACATCAATTCGACTAGATTGCACCTGGAAAATATTGCCTGATTTACACGGTAGCGATCATTTACCAATCATCATCTCAATTAGCAATAGCAATTGCATTGCTACTTCAGCTAGTATTCCATATGATTTGACAAAAAATATCGACTGGATTAAATACCAAAGTAGTATCTCTAGTATTTTGAATTCAATGGAAGAGCTCGCTCCACTTGAAGAATATGACTTCCTCATTTGTTCGATTCTGGAGGCAGCAGAACAATCCCAAACTAAACGCTTTCCTGGGCCAACGACTAACAGAAGGCCTCCCAACCCCTGGTGGGACAAAGAGTGCTCAGAGGCTAAACTCGCAAAACAAAATGCTTGCAAGACGTTTCTAAAACGGGGAGGAGGAACTCCTCAGAATTTTGAAAAACTTATGGCTTTAGAAACCAAGTACAAGAGCATACTTCGAGCCAAAAAATGTAGCTATTGGAGACATTTTGTCGAAGGTTTGTCAAGAGAAACCTCAATGAGCACTCTTTGGAATACGGCCAGACGAATGAGGAATCGTAACGTGGGCAATGAGAGTGATGAATACTCGAACCGATGGATATTTGACTTTGCTAGGAAAGTTTGCCCAGATTCTGTTCCTACGCAGAGCATTATACGGGAATCTCCTCCAAATAATGGTTTTATTAATAACCCATTTTCAATGATGGAATTTTCTATAGCACTCTTGTCTTGTAACAATAACGCTCCTGGGTTGGACAGAATTAAATTCAACTTGGTGAAGAATCTGCCCGACCTCGCAAAAAGACGTTTGTTGGAATTGTTCAACAAGTTTCTTGAGCAAAATATTGTTCCACCTGACTGGAGACAAGTGAAAGTTATCGCCATTCAAAAGCCGGGGAAACCAGCTTCCAATCACAACTCATATAGACCCATTGCGATGTTGTCCTGCATCAGAAAATTGTTCGAAAAAATTATTCTACGACGTCTCGACACTTGGGTCGAGACGAACGGTTTGTTGTCAGATACTCAGTTTGGCTTCCGTAGAAATAAAGGGACGAATGATTGCCTTGCATTACTTTCGTCTGACATCCAAATTGCCTTCGCTCAAAAGCAACAAATGGCATCTGTATTTTTAGACATTAAAGGAGCATTTGATTCAGTTTCCATTGATGTTCTTTCAGACAAGCTCCACCAACATGGACTCCCAGCGGTTATAAATAATTATTTGCACAACCTTTTGTCAGAGAAACGCATGCATTTTTCACATGGCGATTTGGCAACAATCAGAATTAGCTACATGGGTCTCCCGCAAGGCTCATGCCTCAGTCCGCTCCTCTATAATTTTTACGTGAATGACATTGACAGCTGTCTAGTAACCCCATGTACACTAAGACAATTGGCAGATGATGGCGTGGTTTCAGTTACTGGACCCAAAGCTATTGATCTGCATAAACCATTGCAAGATACCTTAGATAACTTGTCCGTTTGGGCTGTTCATCTTGGTATCGAATTCTCTGCGGAGAAAACAGAGTTAGTAGTCTTTTCAAGAAAGCATGATCCCGCGCAGCTTCAGCTCCATATGATGGGAAGAATGATCCAACAGGTTTTAACTTTTAAATACCTCGGGGTGTGGTTCGATTCCAAATGCACGTGGGGAGGACACATTAGGTTTCTGATAACAAAATGCCAACAAAGATTAAATTTTCTTCGAACAATAACAGGATCTTGGTGGGGTGCTCATCCGCAAGATCTAATAAAATTGTATCAAACAACGATACTTTCAGTGATGGAATATGGATGCGTTTGTTTTCGTTCCGCTGCAAACTCTCATATTATCAAACTTGAGCGAATTCAGTACCGTTGTTTGCGAATTGCCTTAGGCTGCATGCATTCAACACATACAATGAGTCTTGAAGTTCTGGCGGGAGTTCTTCCATTAAAAGATCGATTTTGGGAGCTTTCATCACGCCTGCTAATAAGATGTGAGGTGCTGAATCCCATGGTAATTAATAATTTCGAACGACTAGTCGAGCTTCGATCTCAAACAAAATTCATGACAGTATATTTTAACCATATGTCACAGGAAATCAACCCTTCAAGATATATTCCTATCCATGTCAGCCTCCTAAATGTCCCTGACTCAACTTTATTTTTCGACACATCCATGCAGCGCGAAGTGCGTGGAATCCCGGATCACCTACGCTCGACGGAAATCCCAAAAATATTTTCAAGTAAGTTCAGGCATATTGACTCTGAGAAAATGTTTTACACGGACGGATCGCGAATTGAAGAAGCGACAGGGTTTGGTATGTTCAACAATAATGTTTCGGCCTCATTTAGGCTTCAAGAACCTGCATCTGTTTATATAGCAGAGCTAGCAGCAGTTCATTATAGTTTGAGTGTAATCGTCACATTATCTCCAAACCATTATTTCCTCTTCACAGATAGTCTGAGTGCAATTGAAGCCATTCACTCAAACGCTGCTGGCAAAAATGAACCGTTTTTCCTGGGCAAAATAAAACAGTGCCTGAACGACATATTGAACAATAATTATCTAATCACTATAGTCTGGGTCCCGGCTCATTGCTCCATTCCTGGCAATGAAAGAGCCGATATTTTAGCCAAACGTGGTGCTATTGAGGGTGAAATTTATGAGCGACCGATTGCTTTCAACGAATTCTATAGCTCGTCTCGCCAAAGAACACTTGCCAGCTGGCAAGCATCTTGGGATAGAGATGATCTTGGTCGGTGGATGCACTCAATTATTCCGAAAATATCGACAAAGGCATGGTTCAGGGGACTGGATGTGAGTAGGGATTTCATTCGTGTGATGTCCAGACTCATGTCCAATCACTACACGTTAGATGCACATCTCCTTCGAATTGGGCTCTCCGAGACTAATCATTGTGCTTGCGGAGAAGGTTATCGGGATATTGATCATGTCGTTTGGACATGCGTGGAGTATCGTGATGTCAGATCTCAACTAATAAATTCTTTGCGTACCCAAGGTAGACTATCCAATATCCCAGTTCGAGACATTCTTGCTTGTCGTGACCTTTCATACATGAAACTTATTTATCATTTCATAAAGAAAATTGGAGTTTCAATTTAATAAAGGCCCCTTTTAAGACTTAGCTCTGATCCCAGCTGCGTCCATGAGTTCAACCAATAGCTAAATTAGAATAAAAATAATGTAATGATACAAACAAACTCGAAACAGTGTATGAAATTATCAACAAAAGTTCTGAAAATAACAGCTTATTTTATAATTTATAGAAGTTAATCATTTGGTTCAAATAATATTTCCGAGTAGATTTCATAATTAATGACGAGTTACCTAAGATGATATTTAAGCTATAAGAGAATATGTTTTAATAAATTCAAAACGTTGTGACTATGTTAGAATTAAATTAGGATAAGAATATTATGTAAAAGTGATGCTACGGCGAAGAAAAACTTATGTAAACTGCCTAAAGAAATAAACGTATTTATGAAAAAAAAAAAATAATTACATACATTTGGGCTATTGATGTAATTTCGTCGTCTAAAAAACAAATACAAATCATGACAAATATAGCCTATATTTTGGGTTCGCGTGTTCGGTGTTGGTTCATAATAAAGACTAAGCAGACTCTCGTGCATTTGCGGATTCAAAAGTGTGACGATTAATTGAAAATGTCGATCATTAGAAATTTTGGTTGCCTTGTTTCACATCAATGGCTCGAACAACCCCATGGGGCTGATCCTTGTAGTTTTTTTAGTTGACGAAATTCGGTCGTGCTTCGCCATGCTGTCCCTTAATATTCGCATCGCGTCGCTTGTCGCTCCCACTCTGGCTTCACCCTTAAGTGCTGAGGCCAGTAGGTCGCGTATAAGTTTTGAATCGACCACGTGCCTCGCTCTGCGTATTACATTTCTCTCCATGCTCTCTCGCATATGTGCAAAATGACTCTCGATGCACCGGGTTGCCAAGAAAGCTTTTATATTTCCGGATACAAGTTTGACTACATCACATAAAATCCAATAAAGCTACTGCTTGTTTGGTAACCTTGCTGTGCCGATTTAATTTCTCTCTCATGTTTTGTTACGTTACCAGCAAACTGGAGCAAACTAATTTTCTAAGAGTCAGTTAGTTGAGTTTTTTTTATATTCGTCACCGTTTCTGAGAAAATCATATTTGAAGCGTGAAAATAGCCTCAGACCTTAATACGACTTTAAATTGTCAACTTATTTTCATGAAGACCGTTTGTAGTATTCATGAATTAGCATGTTGCATATCATCCCTGTATAATTTGACGGGTAGAATTTTTAAGTTTTTCAGAATGGGTTATACAATTGCTAGCGTTATAACTAGGCATTTCGGAAAAAAAACAGATGAGAATTTTATTGGGTGAGTGTTATAACAATTTCATGTATAACAAAACAATTCTACACTCAAATAGGATACAGTTTTAAACTTGTCATTAGCTTGCAAGTAAATGTTTTGTAACGAGTGTCTTGTAATATCATGTATTGAACGTAGACAGCAGATCTCTCTCCAGCTAATGGTTTTGACATATGAGATTAAGAGTGGAACTGAGATGATTAATTTTCAAAGACTTTGCGACTTATTCGTTGTTGTGTGGGCTTAATTGTAGACTGAAGATGCCTAAAATTCAACGTCAAATCCTGTTATCTAGATAGAAATAAAATATATTTTTAATCCATCTAGTGGTGTAATTATGCCTTTCTCAAATTACTTATATTTTCAGAAACATCACTAGAAGATTCTAATAAGATTTCAATAAAAAACTTAGTAAACCTTTTTGACAGGCAGCTTTCTGTAAAATATGCTATAATTAACGCTCGTATCAGCACTATCGAATCTCGGAGAGGGCTACGGCAAGGTGATGGACTCTCTTGTCTCTTGTTCAATATTGCTTTGGAAGGTGTAATTGGAAAAGCGAGGATCGACACGAGCGGTACGATCTTTCGAAAGTCCGTACAGCTTTTTGGTTTCGCTGACGATGTTGATATTCTGTCACGTAACCTTGAGAAGCTGATGAAAACATACATCGGACTGAAAGTTGAAGCTAGGCCTATCTGACTGACCATAAATGCGTCAACAGAGAAAGAGGCTCTAGAGAAGAAACACTACGCCTCCGACTAGGAATATTGATAGACGGTGACGATATCGAGGTGATTGACGAGTTCGTGTATTTGGGCTCACTGGTGACCGCCGATAATGATATCAGCAGAGAAAGTCAGAGGCGTATTTTGGCAGGAAATCGTGCGTATGAATCAGGAATTGCAAAAACTGCATGGAGAACCACCTATCGTACGGACAGCTAAAATTGGACGGCTGGGCATGTCCTTAGGATGCCGGACGGCAACCCATGGTTCTTAAATCTGGTTCGATAGGTACAAGGAAAAGATTATTTAACTATTTCCGATACTATCGTAACCGGAATTCGGAAATCGGTGTAGCCAAAGTCAGTTCAATTCGCCTAGGGTATTGTCAACCATTACATTTGATTCTAAATTTTTACAAAATTAAAATTTTTGAGTGCCTTCCGGGATCGAAAACCAAATACCGGTAAAACTGAAATAAGTCCGGATTTGCGGTCTTATAAGCCAGCTGTCGTATGTTATTTATTATTTATCACACGCACTCGCACGCACACACGCATGTTGACCCGGACGAACTTATTCAAATGGTATATGGGTGTAAGAAGCAAGTATTGCTGTAAGGAATTTAAATCGATATTAATCTGAAATTGTTTCGAATTCGAAAATACTTCCATCTTTCAAAACGATGTTTCATATTCGAACGATTATGTTGCCAAAAACGAACCGTGCTAAAATCGAACCGAGGTCATGAAAAGGATGATGCTTAGAAGCAATTGCATACAAGAGTATTTAAAATCGTGTTTCACTTCGCTCCCAAATATGGCTTTATTATACAGCGCTAGAAAACTCCTACTTCTGTAATAGAAGAAAAAGTCGCTATCTCCGTAAAAAATAGACACATTTTAACAATCTATGGTTTTTTGGTATGCTTTTACCATGTAAAATCTAAGTCTCCAAACATAAACAATAGTGACAGATATTATCAAAAAACTGAAAATATTGACATAAAACTTCGTACAACTCAAAAAAACATTCAATAGCGAAATTTCATTTGAGACTAGTTTGACCAAAATCGGCCAAGTACTCTCAAATAATTTACGCGCATTGACACCATTTAGTGTGGAAATTGTAACCATGGATCCTATAACTCGCATCATATCAAATTTTCAAACAAAACTAGTCGTTAAGTTATGTTACATTCACTACCCCACCCTGTACTGTGTGAGTGCTCCTGAATGGCACTCATCTACATTCGTCCATTTCCCCATGGACAGTCTGCGCATGACGACGAACGAGGGGTTTCAATCGTAACCATGCACACTACTACACCATATAAAAATAATCGTGACTCGAGCTCCGAAAGGATCTACAACTTGTCGCTTCCATGGTGACATCCACAGACTACGTGGGCGATAGCAACCAGTAATGCGTCTACGGCTGTATGTATGTGTATGTGTAGTTGTTTGTCTCGGTAAACAATTTCCTAAACGACAACATTATTAAAGTCCTTGTTATTGTACTCGCTGGTGAAAACCGAACAGTGGAACCGACGGCGGTATTATTCAAGAATTGCATTCAAAAATGCGACCTATTACAATTGAATGCATGCATCGTTTGAAGAACAAAGCTTTTCATGAGTTGTACACATTAAAGTTTCCTCTGTTTTCGAGCATTGTCTTGAATTGAATGAATGATATGTAAGAAAAGTATATCATTCAAACGTCAATGAGTTAACTAGTTCGGGATTTTGGGAACTCGAACTCATAAATTTTCACCCCATATGCATTCGTGTTGGCACTCTCCCCCAATGGAACGCACCTAGTTGTTTCTATGTCACCATGGGAACAAGCAATAAATTCCTCCTTCCCCAAGGACTGGAATCAGACGATTAAATTCTTGCTGATAACATATTAAATTGTAAATCTTGTCAAAATAGTAGTCAGTTCCAATAGCAGCAGGGAGGCATATGTCTATGACAAATTGCTCCCTGGAGAGCACCCCCAACAAATTGCATTGGGAACAAACGAACCGTGAAGTTTATGCTTCTCTTTCGCGCACACACACTTGTGTGCGATACTTGTGATTGAAAAGTTACGCAGGGAATCAGAGAAAAAACGGCTTGCTGCGATTTAGTTGTTCTTAAATTTTAACGTACGACAATGGACTCTAACTTGACCAAATTTTATTGACTGTACAAATACTTACTTTGAATGAATGCACGGAAACGGATCTAGTTAGGAATCTGAAACGAAATCAAAGAAACAGAAATTGCATTAAACAACAGCCGATGGAGAGGTACGCCTGAAAACAAACTAATTCTATAAATCAGATCAACAAAGCCGTCCACGGCAGGCAACCATTGTTTGTTGGGATCAAAACAATACCAGAGAACCGGCATGAGATAATACCAGCTTCCCGGATCTATCTGCATTCATTTCTCTGACAGCTCTAGCGGATTCGGCCTGCCAGCAAATCTGAAACGGTAAACTTGTTCTACTAAATCCTAGTTTATGGTTCTGCGTCATCCAGCGAAGCGTTATGCGACAAGGAACTTCGATTTCGGACGCCATACTGAATTCACTTAAAAATGTAGTGGAAAGTTCAGTATTCCGAATATCTCAGCTAAAACGACGCAGATTTACGTTTTGAGTTCGACCAACAACATAATGCCTTAGGACACTGAGCAATTATAGCAAAATTAACAACAACATGATGTAAATCTCTGACAAAACATAAATTTGATAAAGTTCATGAAAATATGATCCCGGTAAGGCCCGCCGGCCTAGTCTTCTGAGCTTGATTGTGAGAACTTTGAGCGGCAACATAAGCACGGGAAAGTTTTGGTTCGGTGTGTAAATTTTGCATCTCACCACGGACTTGGCCACGGATTACCCGCAACATCCACTACGAAACCAGAATGGAGATTGCACAACAATTAGTTCACACACCATACTTCGGGCTCTATGTTTTACGAGGCCACATGTTGGACTGCAAATGACTATCCAGGCCAGCTCGGCACAATGCATTGGATGCCGGCTCAATTGCACCACCGCTCAACTGCAATGAAAAGGACAATACATGACACTGGAATATTGTGCATATCCTGTTGAATCCAGTGAACAATGCCCACTATTTCGCTTTCATACGGATGTCATGGACACAGCTAAATGCATACCTACATATGTGCATGACTATTCTGAAAAAAAAACTGTTATCTAATTCACTTTAGCAACTCTATTATCTAATTTAAGGCATGAATAAATGAACGAAAATCATTTATATATCTCCGCTGCACCGGTGTACCGCAGGTGGTGGTGAGCCCACTTCGTCTGCGTCCCTAGTCGCCATTTTTTTTTTCTAATAGTGATTCGTCAGCAATGCTATCATTTTTCACCAGTTGTTATATCATTGCGAAATGAAATCGTGTTGTAATTTTATCATTAATTAGCAGGTCTGAGCAGGTAAATTAAATCGCATTAATTTTTCAATTGATGATTTTGATAAACGAATTTGCTGGGATGTAGAGAAATATATAGGAAAATTTAATGAAGTTTCACTGCCACAATTGCAGTTTTTACTGCCACAATTGCAAGAGTATCTCTTTTCCTGATTTCAATCACCTATTTTTTCTAATTTTCAAAAATTTGTTGTTTTATGCCTTTTTCTTATATAACGGTTATGTAATAGCTTTTCTAGAAGATGGCAGAACCGGTTTTCTTAAACTTAGATTCACATAAGGAGTGTATCGATAAGCAGTTAGCAACATTCAAACAGTTATTGCTCTGAAATGGCTTAATTTTTTGCAGCGTGTTTTGCGGTGACATGTTTGTTTACATGTCAATAACAGTTGCGCAATCGATTGGTTTCGGTGCGGTTTATCGTTTCAGTGATGAGTCGAATTGATCCGGAAACGCGAAAGAAAATTCTGCACACTTGGAAAACGGTCCCAGCCAGCCCGGCTGGGACTTGAAAGTACTTGAGTACATCAGGAAAAAACCATCGGCGTCGTCGCGAGAATTGGCCAAGCAGTTCAACACCAGCATTGGGATGATTCAACGGATCAAAGTTCGAAACTCCCTGAAAACGTACAAGAAATAGAAGGTGCCGAAAAAGTCCCTGGTACAGAAAGTTGAGGCCAAAACAAGAGCGCGAAAACTGTATAACCGAATTCTACAGAATAAAGACGGATTCATCCTGATCGACGACGAAACCTACGCCAAGGAAGACTCTCGAGCGCTGCCCGGACCGCAATATTATACGAAATCGGTGTACCAGGACCTGGACGACACTGACACCACGGTGGCGATGGAAAAGTTTGGGCAGAAGGTGTTGGTCTGGCAAGCAATTTGTACCTGTGGTTTGCGGTCGTCGATTTTCTTCACGAAGGGCACAATTAACGCCAAGGTGTACGAGGAAGAATGTTTGAAGAAGAGAATGCTGTTATACAGTGGTTGTCAAAAAATAATGTACAATTCGTGGAACCCACCGACCTGCCCGGATCTTCGGCCAATTGAAAGGTATTGGGTAATTGTCAAGCGGCACTTTCGGAAGGAAGGTACAGTGTCCGAAAAAAAAATGCAGGAGTACAAAAAAACTGGACAGCTGCCACCAGGAAAGTCACAAAAGTAACTGTGCAGAATTTAATGAAGAATGTCAAGTCCAAAGTGCGAGCGTTTCACAGAAACTAGGATTTTCTTCAATATAATCAGTGAAATGCATAAAAATGTAATTTTTCTACAATATATCAAAAACTGATGTCAAAATATGTTTTTTTTTCGCTTTTTTATTTAATAATCAATGTTGCTAATTACTTTTCGATACACTCCTTAAAAGGTAGTTCCAAAAAATTCCTGAGGCGATGCACAGTGGGGAAAAAACGATCAAAAACGCGACTTTTTTTAATAATTTCATAAAAACATAAGCAAATATTTTCAAAATGAGTATTTCTTATGCAAATTTTTCTGTAGAATCGATTTATGATAGTTAGAAGATCCGCAAAATTCACTATCATGCCCGTTTTTCTCCAATTCCTCTTTTTTCTGACTTTACTTTGAAAACTAACTGTGAAACTCAGGAAAAAATTCAATTCAACCAATCGGAAGGTGCTCATAAGTTAGATAAATGGATTGTTTTTAATAAGATTGACCGCAAACAACTGTATTCTGTTTTACCCCCAGTCATCTTTTCCATGAATTTACAGAAAAAAATGTTTTACTGATCGGTGTTTGGACCAATTTTGGTTCAACAAGACAGTTCTATGTTTCGCATATAACCTCAAATAATAATTCACAGATGATGTTCATGATCGCATGCTACGTGCTACATCGTTTTACCCCAATTTTCCCACTAATATTATTTTATGTTGAATTCAGATTTAAAATCCCGAAGCAGATCCAATATGACCTACCAATATTGACTAGCCTGTTCAACCCGTTTTACCCCAATTTATTTCATAAGTCGTATTTCTGGTTAAACTTTCTTTCGCATACCGAAAGCAGGCTGATTGCGGTTGATGAAAATCAATTGATATTACGAAGAAAGACCTGAAAATAGGATTACAAAAGAATTCAATGACAGCACGAATCTTGCTATACCGTTTTACCCCAATTTATTTCATAAGTCGTATTTCTGGTTAAACTTTCTTTCGCATACCGAAAGCTTCTTTCGAAAGGTCTTTCTTCGTAATATCAATCGATTTTCATCAACCGCAATCAGCCTGCTTTCGGTATGCGAAAGAAAGTTTAACCAGAAATACGACTTATGAAATAAATTGGGGTAAAACGGGTTAAACGGACTAGTACTGTCATTCCCATTGTGTTTTATTGGATCACAGATGTTTTGCACGTATTATGAACCAATATTGATAGATCGCATTGGATCTGCTTTTGGATTGTAGATCATAATTCAACTGAATATTATAACTAGAAAAGAAATGGGGTAAAACGGTGCAACGAGTTTTCTGCTGTCAATAAAACTATATGCAATCGATTTGTTAGACTTTTTTACATCGGAAACTCTCTATTCGCTCTTCTGCAAGTTCTTCGGTTTCATGTTATATAGTTAAGCTTGAATACAATGCAGTATCAAAAGGGAACTTGGGGTAAAATGAACATGATAGCGTTTCGTGAGGTCCTTCTAAATACATGGAATCGATTTTACTGACCATTTTACGCCAAAAAAGTGCTTTGTGGTCAGCTGTATCATGCCTCCAAAAAAATCGTCGCGTTTTTGGTCCATTTTTCCCCACTGTGCGATGGTTGAACCGATTTTCACAAAAAAAGATTCAAATGAGACCTTTCATTTGAATCTAAGGTCGTGAAAATCGGTTCAGCCATCGCCGAGAAAACAGAAAATTCCTGAATTTCATCTTGATTCGACTTCCGGTTTCGGCATTACAGAACAAAGAGTGTTGCACATTTCGAGCAGCTACACAGAGCAGTGATGCAAAACACGGCACAATGGGGTTGCTGGGGGCTCAAATCAGTTCCAATCGATAGGCCTTGTTAGTTGATTCCGGATATATCAGTCCCCAGGCTTCCGGTTCTGGACGCATCGGAAATAGTGGTCACACTCTTTAGAATTGAACGAACTTACTTTTCTCAGCGATGGCTTGGCCGATTTTCACAAGCGCAGGTTCAAATGAAACGTCTTATAATTCCAAACACAACTTCTGAATTTCATCCGGATGAGACTACCGGTTCCGAAATTACAAGGTGATGAGTGTTCAATCCGTTTTATAATGCGCACCGGTTTACATATTCTATAACACTTCATGGACCTGGTTTTTACTTCGTTCATAAGCTCATAGCGTACGAAACTCCGAGTGCTTTTTCCGCAGTGTATGATTATGAAATTCTTAAATGTTTTTTCCTCAGTTGAAGATTGAACTCCGAATATACTGCATCGGTGTGCGCAACAGAGACGTCAAAATGCTCAATACGATCATTTTTTTTTTGGTTCTATAAGGGCATATTCAGTAGTGTTCTAGTTCTAGATGCATAATTTATCGTAGACCATAATTTATCGTAGGCATCGTAGACCAGTTTTGAATTTGACAGAAGAACTGGTCGAATAAATAAAACTAGGACGGCTTGCCGGGGATACGTTTGTTCCAGTGTCTGTTCTATTATAGATCTTCCATATAGAACTTCTAGCTGCTGAATTTGCTCTAAGGGCATATTCAGGAGTGTTCTAGCTCTAGATGCATTATTTATGTCAGTTTTAAAATTTAAATCTAGAAATTATAACAAAATAATCTGGCAGCCCCAGCAGCGTTTTATCTGTGTTTCAAATATAGAAAAAGTAGAGCGGCAGAGTATACCAGTTTTAAATTTGACAGTAGAACTGGTCGCATAAATAAAACTAAAACGGATTGCTGGGGATACGTTTGTTTCAGTTTCATTTACATTATAGACCACCCATATGAATCTTGCAGCTGCTGAATTTGCTCTAAAGGTTCAATCGGTCGATATATTACGAATTTCTTATTTATTGCGAAGACAAAAGTGTAAAAACTGACAAATCTCGGTTAATTTTTCAAAAAGGCGTATAAGCAAGTGACAGTTTCTCTTTAATCACTCTTTTTTTCGATTATTGTGATGTGATTAAAAATATTTTCTTTGATATCACTATTCAAAGTCGAAAGTTTCGGGTATCATTTCATGCAAAGAGTTGAGTGATAAACGTGGAAACCGCTTGGTAATTGATAGAAGAGAAAGTAAACAAAGAGAAACTGTCACTTGCTTATGCGCCCTTTTGAAAAATTAACCGAGAAATGAATGATGTGACAGCCGACTGTCTGGAGTTTGACGAATTCTGGATGATTATCGTTTTGTGCATTATCGCTTTTATTGAGATCGTATTGTTTACCAAGACATATCCCAGACAGAGCTTAAAATTATCACGCATCCTCAATGAAAGAAACCATTCCAGCAGTCTCATTTTCAATGTTTTACTGTCTCATTCGTAAATGACCGACACCAGAACAAATGAAGAAAGACGAAGCATTTTCGTTTCTCATCGAAATGAGAGAGCATAATTGCCAACGTCGCTCTTTCCTCTGTAACAAGACGAAACCAAACTAACGTCTTCAGGGAATGAAAAAAATGAAATGATTGAATAGTTACAGATACTTTTCTCCGCTTTTGAAATCCTAATTATTAACAATTGTCTCAGAAAACACAACTGCCAAAAAATGTAGGGTTTGATATTCCTACAAAATTTTATAAATGTTATTAAACTGAGAGCACTCGTACCTCGTTCTTGGCTAAATGCGCCGAGAGCCAACGAAGCGTTGTACATTCTTTTCGGCCCCGATACGAGTATTTGTGAGAGCAGCTAAAGCTTTTCACCTGGGCATGGTAGTCTTCTGAGAATGAGAACAAATTTGTTTCAGCTCAATAAAAAGGCATGTGGGTAATGTCAGCGACATAACTGGATGTCGTGAACACGAAAAAACTGACATGTTCCTTAACACTTTCGAATATCAATTAGTTGACCAATTATATGAATTATGCAAGCATTCTCCTTTCCCACATTTTTCGCAAAAACAAAGAAGGCTTCACTTAATCTAGATTACTGTGAATTTCACACAGCGTAAAGTGCACAAATCTAACCAAACTGTTCTAGATTTGCACTAAACTGAGGATATTTCCTTTCGATTTGCAAACAACAAATCCTAATAGTTCCTTAGAAAACTTTTAGAGCCATTAGAACGGCTGATTTTGTGTAATGCTCTCCAGTAACCACGTCTTTCTAGAGCACTAACCTTTGCTTGAAACGGGTCAAAATTTTAAGTCGATCCGACCAGAAACAGCTGAGTTATCGAGGTTGGAGTAAAGTCGTTTTGTAGTTTGTTTAAAAAATGGAAAAAACCGAGTTTCGTGTTTTGATAAAACATTGTTTTTTAATGGGTAAAAACACCGTGCAAGCGAAACAATGAATTGAAAAATGTTATCCGGACTCTTGTTTATCAAAAGCAACGATTTGTCGGTGGTTCGCCGAGTTTAAACGTGGTCGTACCGACACAAATGACGCGGAACGCTCGGGTAGACCTGTGGAAGCCGTTACACCGGAAAATATGAGTGAAGTGAAAAAATTATAATGAAAGATTGTAAAGTGATCTGCTTCCCCACCCCCATACTCGCCAGATTTAGCCCCCAGTGACTACTGGCTCTATGCTGATCTTAAAAAAATGCTCCAGGGAAAAAGATTTGGCTCAAATGAGGAGGTCATCGCTGAAACTGAAGCTTATTTTGAAGCGAAAGATAAATTTTTTTATGAACATGGTATTGAAAAATTGGAAAAACGTTGGAACCATTGTATCACCCTAAAAGGTGATTATGTTGATGAATAAAAAAAATTTTGCAAAAAAAATGTTGTTTCATGTGTTATGTATTTTGACCAGCCTCAGCCGGTACAACCACCTATCGGAAAACGGCGGAAACAAAGTTGTACAACTGATACAATGATTGATAGTTTAAAAAAATCGAGAGTGGGCAATGATAAGCAATTCGAAGTTCGATGAATGAGAACGCACTAAACGCAGTAAACTTTACTCAACCCGATTTGAATATAAATTCAGGCAATTCCAACTCAAACAATGAGTTGTGTTCATCTCATCCACGTCAGTCGATAAAACAAAACCGCTTACGTTCGGGACGGAAGAAACCAAGTACAGTATTGTGTAGTGAACAATAGAACGACCTCGAAATGAGTGAACCAAACGAACAAAAGCAAAAAGTGCAAAATTCGACCTTCGATACGAGAACTTGAAGGTTTGTTTAAAGAGCAAATGCATAGTGATATTAAACGTGTGCGTTTACTTCAATGCAATAAGACAAATAACGATATATATATATATATATATATATATATATATATATATATATATATATATATATATATATATATATATATATATATATATATATATATATATATATATATATATATATATATATATATATATATATATATATATATATATATATATATATATATATATATATATATATATATATATATATATATATATATATATATATATATATATATATATCCAGTTCAATAAAGAGTAAAAGACAATAACAATGCGCATTATGTGGAGCACGAAAACATCAAGTACAACCAAGGATGGCTTTTATCGTATCAAAGAACGCTCACTCGCAACTTTTCACACGATTGAATCAGTACCATCAAAGAGAGACGGATATCATCGCAACAATAAAAATCCGGCATGGCTCATTTAACATAGAATCGACACCAGTGCGAGAGCGAATTTCTTTCGATGACATTTCTGAAAATCAAAGGTTAACACGCTGCTGTGGGAATCCTGTCTGAAGCAAAAAACGGTCGCTTATTCTCGTTTCGTGATCCGATTCTGTATGGGCAGTGGATAATTGCGATAGAATCATTTTACTACTGCCGCTTATTCTAACTATGTGCATATAACCTTTATATAATTTGTGTCTATGAAAATGTCTGTGAATGCTCCACACAAGGGTTTTGAAATATTGCAACCTAGTATGAGAATCATCAAGTCGAATCATCGATTCGATTTTCTGCGATAATTATCAACTTGCGATTCTCTCTTGGGAAATTCCACACAGCAACGATCATTATCAGACTGTAAATTTTTTTAAAGGCGTGAAATACTCAGAATATGAAGTGTAGCGAAGAAATGTAGCAAAATTCTGTCACGGTTCATGCATTGAGAGACTGGGGAACGTTCTTGTAGCATCTTCTACCGGATTGAAAATGCTGTATACAATATTGTTAAATATCGAGCAGCTTCTGTCAAATTTCCGGCAATCACCAACACTGAGTAAAACATTCCTGTATATATGGAAGATTCGCAAAACTATATCCCAATACGGAGAGATTCTCTCTATCGAAAAAGAAAAGTGGAAGAATTTTTCCCCGTTATTCTAAATGGCGTACGTTTATTACGCATACACTTGAAGAGGCCTATACCTTCTCATGTGACTTTCGGTCAGGATACAAGAATCCCGCGCAAATCACTTGTTACCTATGGCGATCAGATGGCCACAAGTCAAAATTGCCAAAAAGCTGTTCATTACGGTAAGCCATGTGATAAACTGGACAAGGAGACAACCACACCAAAGGACAACGGTGCGTCCTTCACACCAACCCCAAGCAGCCCCAGTACACCAGTGACAGCCACCAACAACAATGAAGCCACCAACCCTTCAACGAATCCATTATCATCCCCTATAGAACAAAGTACACCAGCTACAGTTAACAACTTACCCTCCAATCAACCAGCAACTGCAACCAATGTACAATAAGGTGTATCTACAGCAACTAGCAACGAAAAGAAGACGGAAATCGACAACAATTCCATCGATGCGGCAATGGATGACGAGACGAACCACGAACAAGCTGCTCCTCAATCCTCGCAGGAAGGAAATGGAAGCACCTCTCCCCCTAGAAAAAGGGTGACAACGAGATCCAATACAAAAAAAATTATCTAAAAACTCTGCTCAATCGGCCACTTTAAGCTTGTACGCAAATAGGCCTGAATAATAAATATCTTTTAAATAAAAAAATGAGTTGTGTTCAATAAGCGTGCTTCTGATATCACTCTTTGGAGGCATTTTCACCTCTAGCAAAAACCCTTTTTTTGCCTTTCTCATATAGAATCGCTATGCAATCACTGTGAAAACCGACTTTTGAACCGAGGCCCGGTAGGCCGAGTGTCATATACTATTCGACTCAGTTCGTCGAGTATGCAAAATGTCTATGTGTGTGTTTGTGTGTGTGTGTATGTAACATTTTTTTGCACTCATTTTTCTCCGAGACGGCTGAACCGATTCTCATGAACTTAGATTTAAATGAAAGGTTTTGTAATCCCACACAAAGTTCCTGATTTTTATTCGAATCCGACTTCCAGTTCCGGAATGATAGGGTGATATGTGCAAAAAAAAAATAAGTGCACTTACTTTTCTCAGAGACGACTGAGCCGATTCTTATAAACTTAGATTCAGATGAAAGGTACAATTGTCCCATACAAAGTTCCTGAATTTTGATCCGGATTCCGGTTCCGGAGTTACAGGGTGATTAGTGAAAAAAGTCTTATTTTAAATTACTTCCTCACTTTTCTCAGAGATGGCGTGACTGATTTCACCAAACTTAGATTCAAATGAAAGGTCTCATTATCCCATATAAAACTTCCAAATTTCATCCGGATCCGACTTCCGGTTCAATACCGTCACTTGAAGCGGTGAAACAGAATACGTAAAAAAAATTCTTAACATGCCTCGAAACTATTCCAATCGGTAGCCATTGCCAACAGACAACCAAACAACCCGATTCCGGCTATGCTGGTTCTCGGTTTCTCATTCTGGAAGCACCGGAAATAAAAAGTAATATAATTTCTAAACATGCTTCAAAACTATTCCAATCGGTAGTCATTGTCAGTAGACGGCAAAACATTAATTTGGCTTTCTTGTTTGTTCTTGGGTTTTTTGATGAATAACCAAAGATTCTCAGTCAGTCTGCCGTCCCAGCATTCGACGACGTTGCCTCTACCAGACATACCTTCTGCCCGAATACTACCTGGATTCTGTAAATAAAGCACACAAATTTAAATTTTAGTCCAAATTTATTCTTCTTTGAAATATGCTTCACATATGCGTTCAACGTTTAACCCATTCTTCCATACATTTTTCGTAGACCCATGCAGGTATGGCTTTTAGTTTTGACAGATTGAACTCTTATATGATCATGTTTTCTACTGATTAACTAATGATAGTTACTTAGGAAATAGTTTTGGGCATAAGTAGCAATGCTAAAGGATAGGGAACAGAGGGAATGTATATGCTTTACCTACTTTCCGGAAGGACGATGATTCTTCATACACTTGCATGGGTGTCGCGGAGTAGGAGATTTTGGTAGGTATCAAAGTTCTATGATCCGCTTTAAGCCAGCAACACGACCATGGAATAAGAAGGAATCAAGAATGAAAAATTGGTTTTCACCGTAAAATATATACAGTGAAAATTAAAATTAAAACAATCTGAACGACTACATCATTAAAATCAAATCGGGAATCTAATCTTCATGATCACTAGTTCTCTGTAATTACAAACTTGGCAAACAGAAGAACGGAAATGAGAAAAAGACTTCATGAGTCATTCTAACTTGTTCTTTCGAATCACGCTTCTCCATACGAAACTTAAATAAAAAGCCACTTCTACTTAACTTAACTACTCATTACATAATCACAATCATAAAGGCTCATTTATTAATAATCGAAAAACTTTGACGGAAGCGAACATTTTCCGCAACCGATGCGCACGCCTACTCGACTCGAAAGTGATGCAAAAATTTTACAGTATTGAAAGGCTGTATGCAATTGAAATATTGTAAAATGGTGCAAACGGAACGAATAATGAACAAGTGAAAAAGCTCATTTATAATAAAATAGCGGCATACCACTCCAGGGCGGATGCAAATGAAATAACTCAACTCTTTAAACATTTCCGTTAATGGAAACGTGATATGGCCCGCTTTTTCGCGCGAAAGGACACTATGAAATGATACCGCATCGAGGGAAACGCAAACCACCTCGTTTCGCGTATGCTGCTTCACTCCTCCCGCCAACCAACGCTACTACCAGAATACAGGCCTACTCAGTTTGATCAGATTGTGTAAATCGACGGCTTCAAAACCGAACAGGACTCAACCGGGTTTTTTGTTGGAACTAGGTGTGAAACCAGGCATCCTGGCCAACCCGTGGAACATTTTAACGAGAATATGCAAAATAAATAACACGAAAAAGGCAGTGATGAAAAATAATATGTTTAGCTGGAAAAGCACCACCCTCGATGGGCTCAGATGAAAAATGAATTTCAATGATTTCCTCCCGCCAGACCAGAGCAGAGTAAACTGGTAGTCTTATCAGCATCGGCGGATCGAGGCAAATAAACTCGTTTATGACAGCAGCGGTGTGTGTGTGGTAGCTTCGTCACGGGTAACGAGGATAATCTTGTCGGTTTGGCGGTAGGAACGGATCGTGACCAAAAAAAAAGGGGGAGCTAACAAAGATGTTATCTTTGAGTTGGGTTTGGTACAGCTACTTTTTTCTTACTTCAGTTCAGTTCAGTTACTTTATTGCGTAGCAGATGTTTACGTGCAAACAAAAAACAGACAGGCTTTTTGTGTTGTTTGGTGATTGGAAATTTTACTTTTGGTTCCAATTAGTTGGTTCCAATTAGTTTTTCGGATTGTACAAAACAATATGCGGAAGTAACGAGCAATAGCGATTTGTCATGAAATATAAGTTTGTTTTGTACATTTATTATATAAATCACAGTCACAATAGGTCCGTAAACTAGGCACAACTTTTGATGAGTTTCAGTAGTTGAAGATTATTTTACATACAAAATTCTTAAAACAGCGTAAATTTCTCAGCTGGCGATTATCGCGGACATTGTTCACTGTACGCGCAGATAGGCAAATGGGTGCTCTCAATACCTGAGTTAGCTTGTCTTGTCGATTTCAAAGTATTAGCTAACGTGGTATGTTTTTTTGTTTTCATGTATTAGTTGAACAGGACTCCTCGATGAACTCGGTTCGCCGTGGTTTTCATTTCAAATATTATTTGAAGCAATTTTCTGAAACAATAGGCTTCAAGGAATTTTGATGCATAGTACTTTAAATACGGAAGTAAAAATCACATAGAACTATTACTGAGAATTCATTTTAGCGCAAAGGGCCAAAATGAAAATTTAGTGTGAAAAAAAAGTGGTCGCTTTTAATTGGAATAACCTTCTTTTGTGTTAGGGCACATAACCAATGCCATTATCTTTACGTTTCGTCTCGTTACCGCTAGGCAGACGTAAAGTTATTGCTAGTATTTAGCACCGAAGTGCTTAGTCCTTTCTGATGTGCCAAACGAAAACAAGTTTCGACTAACACTGGCCGATTCAGATAGTCATCTATGGATTAGCTTTATTTTGTGCTAGGGTACATAACCAACCAAATTATAAGTGTATTGCAAATAGCAATAACTTTACGTCTGCCTAGCGGTTTATGTTGAACTGCAAGTGGCATAACAGTTCAGCATAAACTGTTATGCACTTGACGAGCCCAAGACGAAACGTAAAGATAATATTATTTTATGTTGAATGGTGTCGTTATAAAAGTTGTTTGTAATCAAAAGGCGCTTCTTTTGATGTGAAAGGTCGATAGGATAGGCCATGTTTGGACTGAAACCTGGAAATTAACTTTCTCAAGCGTATTCAAAGGCGATTGTAATTTACAGAAAAGTAGTACGAAATTTTATGTTGAACAAATTTGCTGAAGCTCTTCATTTGATCGAGGTACAGCAATTTGTCGGAATAAAAGTAGGATGGTTCTTGAAAAGTAACCTTTTTCTAGCTTTTCTGTGAGTTCTACGAGAAAGTCGTCTTCGAAAGAGTTGTCAAGTTAATTTGGCTGAACAAAGTTTTCTTTTTTGGCATTAAAAATACCTTAGTCTTCACTATACGGGGCCGGGGGTCAATTAAAAGTTAAAAAAAAACCGCGGAACCTTTTTCTATTATTATTTTAAACGTGAATAACTCAGAACTTTGTTGATGGATTGATATAATTTAACAATTAATCGATTCGAAAACTTTGAACTTAAACATGTATGGCAACGTCGTTTCTGTATTTCAATAGCATACTAATGAAAAATTGGCTAGAATCGACCTATGTTTTCATCCACCAATCCCAGTTGTCCAAAATGATGTCATTCTCTTGTTCGGCATAATTTTGAACGCCCTTAACTCAGTCCTTTGTTGATGAATTTGTTATAATTTAATAACCAATCAATTTAACTCAAACTTATGAGGTCGTCGTTTAAGTATTTCAATTGTATACCATTGACAAAAATTGGTTTGAATTGACCTATGTTCTCACGAGCCAATCACAGTAGCAGCGCGTGAATGATGTCATCCTCTCGTCCGATTTGCGAAGTATGAACTATCGCACAAAAGGGATCCTATAAATATATGTTCGAATACATTTCTGCCTTAGGTAACCACTGGCTGTGAGCGAGCATTCCTCGTAGGCCAGTAGGTATTTGAGTATTGAGTGAATGAAAGTCACATCCATTCGCTCGCTAGATAGTCGCTTTTGTATGTACACCGCACACATATTCAGTATAGTAGTATTTTATTTGATTCTCCGGTAATTAGTAGACCAATTTATTATTATAGGTGATAGATTTTTCTGGCCCTAATTTAAAGCGCCTGTATCTCGGTGGTTTGTTGATGGATCCGAAAGCTTCAACAATTTGTCAACGGATAGTGTGCATACTGAAATTTCCATTTATATACGAACAACACGGTGGCGCGCAAATAGATTCAGTATAAAGTTGTGTTATGATGATAATCATAGATACTTCTTTTTCATTAAATGAACTATCTCTCACCATAATCCCTTAAACCCTATTATTGAACCAAACCAAACAGTGTAACCTAACTGAATAGTTAGAAATTGATTTAATCTTATGAAGCATAATATTTTGGTCTAAGTTCGCTTCCAAGAATCTCATAGAAGGAATCCAGATTAAGTGTAACAAAAACAATCCAATGCAACGCAAATCGATATGCAGTATCAAGTTGTTGTCCCATCAGGAATTAAACGTTTTTTATGCTCACATCACAGCATGCTGTGCGTTTGGCCGTCAGCTTTCGCTTGTTTACTTGTTTGTGCGGTTGAAATTATGCGTTTTCAAAATGTCGCGTATTGAAAAGGAAGTGAAAATTAAGGTTCTGGACACATGGTTAAGTGAGAAGGGTATTACTATGCAAAAATTGGCGAATTCATCATGCCAGTGTTAAAATCATCATTAATAAGTTTGGGGAACACTATTTCTTGGATGAGCTACCAGGAAGAGACAGAAAACCCGGTTCTTCCAACCCGAAACTGGACCAGAAAGTGGTATCTCTAATCATGAAGAACAAATCAATATCAATACGTGATTTGGCCAGAAAAGCAGGAATGATCCAGCGTATCAAGAGGCGAAATCACTTGAAGACCTACAAGAAACAGAAAATCTCAAAACAAAGTGTAGAACATAAGAAACGAGCAGCGGAAATTTTATTCGAGTCTTCTGCAGTGTCCGGATGCATGCGTTTTGCTAGACGATGAGACTTATGTAAAGGAGGACTCAAAAACCCTTCCAGATCCACAATACTTTACTGTCGTCGTTGGGGAGGATGTGAGCGATGCGGACAGGTCGATTCAAGTGGAGAAATTCGGTCGAAACGTACTGGTATGGCAAGCAATATGTTCCTGTGGTTTAAAATCAACCATTTTTTACACCACCGGAACTATAAATGCAGAAATCTATCGATCTGAGTGTCTCCAGAAGAGATTGCTGCCTTTATATAAGTAGCATAGTACACCTCCATTGTTTTGGGTGGATTTAGTGTCAGCTCACTATGCCAAAGCCACTCTCAATTGGCTTGCGGAAAAAGGTATAAATTTCGTTGAGAAAAATATCAATCCACCAAATTACCCTCAGCTTCGACCCATCGAACGTTACTGGGCAATCGTGAAGAGGGTCTTCAAGAAGACTGGTAAGGCAGCAGGGAACATGCAGGAGTTCAAAAAAAAAGGAGGGCTCAAGCGTCCAAAAAAATGCGATGCAACACATGTCCGGAACTTGATGAAGAGTGTTCGATCAAAAGTTCGAAAGTTCATGAAGGAATAATTTAAATTTCATCCGGTTTTCATTATGCTCAAGTTTAACCACGTACAATAAAGGATCAATTTTTAGTTTGAATAAAATATCGTTTTTTATCATAATTTGAAAGAGAAATTTGTGGATAGCTTATTTTCGATACACTCCTTACTATTAAATAAGTTAAAACATTGAAGTTCAATAAATGCCAGATCATCGATAAACATAAATCATATACGGTTTCGAACAATCACAAAATACGGAAAGTTTGAACGGAAAATTGACGGAATGTTTTTTTTTGTAACACATTTAAATTGGTATTATACATGTATGTATACCTTTAAAAATCGAAAACATAAAATAACTCTTGAACGCCATAACGTGTCAACATGCTACACTCCGTATTTGAAAATTGAGACATGAGACACAGAAAACTAGTCGGAAATAGGTTTTTGGTGAAAAGGTTTGGTTTGAATTTATAGCCAAGTAGATTGCTTGAAGAAATGAAGAGCTAAAAGGGGGTATCTTCAACAAAATTGCTTGAAATAAAATGTTCAACAACGTCTCTTTAGAGTGCAATCATTTTTAAATTACTTACTCCCTCAAATGGCTCAAATGACTGTGAAAATAGTTGACAATGTGAAAATACTTCACCATTAATTGCGAGTTCCGGAGTACCACAAGGAAGCCACTTGGGACCGGTCATATTTTTATAATACTTATATGACTTGAATTTTTCGTTGGAATGTATGAAGCTCATTTGCCGATAATTTTAAATTGTTCTATCTCATCAAGGATTCTGACGACTTAGAAATATTCTATAACTGGTGCAACGTTAACATGGTGGTACTAAATGCTTCAAAATGTTCCGTCATATCATTCTCTCGCATACAAAACACGATCACGTATGACTACACTATTTCCACAGCGATCCTGAAACGGGTGTCATCAATCAAAGTTTTAGGAGTGTTATTAGATTCGAAGCTCAGTTTCAAAGATTATATTGAATATACTATCTCTAAAGCTTCTAAGATACATATTCTGCATTTCGAAAAACTTCAACACCATATGATCAAAAAAGAACCGGAATTTTATTAAAAAACGCAAAATTTCAATTTTTAATAAATTTCTTTATTATCGCCTTCAAAGTACTCTCCTCCAGCGGCAATACATGCATGCCAACGCTCGATCCATTTTTCATACAAGTTTTATAGGCCGCCAACGGTATGGCCTTTAGTTCACGCAGCGAATTCTCTTTTATGGTCTCTATGGTCTCAAAACGCGTTCCCCGCAATGGCAATTTGAGTCTGGAGAAGAGGAAAAAGTCACACGGGGCTATATCTGGAGAGTACGTTGCTTGGTTGATGATATTGGTTGAGTTTTTGGCCAAAAACTCCGACACAACCAACGATGTGTGAGCCGGCGCATTATCGTGAAATTCAGCTTTTTTGGCACCAGCCGAGAAGCGACGCGTTTCAAACCCAAAACATCAGTTAAAATGTGTTCGGCTGATCCATAAGAGATGCCCAACAACACAGCAATCTCTCTAATCGGTACAGGACGATTTTGCAACACGATTTGATTCGCCGATTCAATGTTTTCTTCAGTAACAGGTGTTGTTGGGCGACCAGGGATCTCATCATGATCCAAGCTTGTACGACCACCTTTGAAGCGTTTATACCACTCGTATGCCTGTGTTTTTCCTAGACACGATTCACCAAAGGCCTTCTCTAACATTTTCAACGTTTCGGAACACTTAAATCCATTTGAAACACAAAATTTTATGCACGCACGTTGTTCTAAATTTTCATCCATTATAATAATCGCCACACGAAAATTTTTCAACTTCTTTGTATAGACGCCAAACAAAAACTAATCGTACGATATGCGTCAAAATTTGACAGAATGTGTATAAAAGTGTTGCCAACGTTGAGAGAATAAAAATTTACCGATTGGACAAGCGCGGGAATTTTAAAATGAATACCGGTTCTTTTTTGATCATAAGGTATTGTCTGAAATCGTTTTATTGCGCTTTAGTCTTTAGTTCAACCCTAGAATATGTTGTCGTTATTTGGGCTTCATTTCATCAAACCGATAAGCTGCGTATAGAAGCTGTTCAGCGAAAATTCGTTCGTTTTGCTTTGCGTCGTCTGCCATGGAGAGATGCAGCCAACCTTCCAAGCTACGAAAATCGTTGAGGTTCATCAACATTGATTTGTTATCAGTTCGTCGAGATACTTCTTCTCAAAGCCGTTTTATTGCGGATTTAATCGAATCTCAAGTTGATTGCGTGTATCTTCTTCGACAGTTAAACTTCAATATCCATCATCGTAACTTACGGTTCAACTCTTGCTTCAGAAGTTTGTTCTAGAACTATGGATTTAATGAACCATTTTCTAGTATGTGTCGATCATTCAACGTTTGTTCAAATATATTCGATTTTCAATTGACCCGGAGCACTTTTAAAACTTATTTTCAAGATTTTTAATCAGTCAGTTAGACTAGTTTACGATAATGTGTAATATGTATCATTTGGATAAATGTAATCTGGTTGGTACAAAAGATGAGAAGGTTTTATGCCTGTTGGAGAAGGAAAAATAGAATCTCAGTTCCACTGGGCTTTTCCCTTGCTTCTAAATAAATAAACAAATAACAAAATATCATTTAGAGAAGCAAGATTTCAGATTTTAATTGAAACATGGACCACCCTAGCGACCTTCCACGTCAAAAGCAACATTATTTGATTACAAACATATTGTCGCTGCAGCACTAATCTGCAATTCGCTGGACAGTCCAGCGCAGCGACGTTGCCGAGCGACGTCAGTTGAACTGCCATTTCCTATACACCAACTGATAGATCCTAGCTACCTTTGATTTTGCTAGCGTTATTAGGAATACAAATGAAATACGATCATAAAATCAATACGTCGTTATTCGGAATAAGGGTGATTGTCTTGCCTCCACTATCGAAGCACATAACGATGGAATATCACTTTCTGTATGCGCTTTAAATTGATAATGTATGTTTAGGAAACAATGGGTTTGACACTGAACGAAGTGAATTTTCGTACAATTATGAGTGATTAATATACAGCATGACAGTCTACATCAGTGTTGCATCCAGTATCCGTTAACAAAGAATATTCACTGACGGAGGCAAGCGTTCCAAAAAGAATCCTTTCTCTTGCATGCTCTCTCACTGAAAAGCTACACATACTGTCATTAATAATGTATGAGTTTCACTGAGAGATATATTCCGTCAGTTCAGTCTGATGCTCACTTGGTGACAAATCACTATGATGGAAATCTCAGAGTGACGGTCAATGTCTAAAATTTCCGTCGTGATCGTCAATTGCAAGAAAAATTCGTTAAAAACGACGTTTTCTCGATTTAACTTAGTTCATAGAAGGAAGATAAAAAATGCATTCGTAATCCAATGAATCAATCTCTATATGAAAATTGAAGCAAACCGATTCTCGTACCAGCGATCATAATATCAAACTCTTAGATTTTAAACATTACCGAAGATTTAAAAACAAAACGAAATCAACACCAGGCTTGCATTTTTTTGTACGTTAGATGATGTCAGAGAATGATTATTAACATCAAAGTAGGCTTTATTACTACGATTGGTAACTGACTGTTGTACAGCTTTTGTAGAGTAAAAATCCCACCTCTCTTTACGAGATCGTGTTCCGATGACATTTTTAATCGTAGTAGGAAGTTCTAGATAAAAATAAATGAAAACAAAACACTTTTGTCTAGATAGAAATCGAATAGTGCACATTTGATGTATTTCTTTCAATGCAAATTGTGGTGATGTAACATAAATACATATTTAAGAATCCGCAACTTTCAGTTTAATAATTTTTCTCTGCATAGTTTTAGAGAAAAGAAAAGGAAGAACGCTTCATATGTATATACAAGAACTGTACGTTGTTTATTTCATGTCTTCAAAGTTCAACTAGAGTGGAAAATGTACATCTGGATACTACATGAAATTAAATTTATACTGCAGTGCGTTATGTAATAATTGTTTTGGATATGTTGTAGTCCAAATTTTTCCAATCATAGAATGTGGGAAGAGTATTTTTAAACTACTGTTTAGTTAGTTTAGCGAGTAAAACGTCCTCTAAAACTTCTTCAGAGATGTCCTGTCTGAAAGTCTGATGAAATCGAATCTAAATTGAACTGGAATGTACGTTACACTGATATTTGACTTGCTGGAATAGCTAATTCCACCATTGCTACGGCAAGAAGTTGAGGATAGGAGTCTTTACGAGCAATCCAGTGATTCTGAACATTCCATTTTCAATTTATAGTTCAAAAAACTGTACAGAACTATAAACTGATCATATAAAAACAAACAGAGAATAACCGATCTATTCTCTCATTCGAATCATTTCACTCTCAGCGTGTTGCCACTCTCGCGTCACTGATGTTCCTGTTGGCCGTACGCTACCCATTGCATCAATTCGATCATCTTTGAATGACGACCATTTTGGTTCGTGACAGAACTATCTCGTAGCTTTGACGTGTGAATGATTATCACGACTGAGTGCAACTCTGGTCTACACACCATTGGTGCACAGTGAACTTCGTTGAAGCAACATAATCAGGCGAGAGAGACGTCGCTTCCGATTTTTTTCTGCTTGCACAATATTTTTGTCTCGCTGATTTCCGTTGCAATGACAGCAACAAATATTTCACTTGCTTCCAAACTTCTATTGTTGCCATGGTATTTTACCGACGCTTTCCAATGTTTATCGACGCTTATGAACGAAGGGTCAATAGAAGTACGATATTAGAGCAAATTCAGCAGATGCAAGATTCATATGGGTGGTCTATAATGTAAATGAAACTGAAACAAACGTATCCCCAGCAATCCGTTTTAGTTTTATTTATTCGACCAGTTCTACTGTCAAATTTAAAACTGATATACATTGCCGTTCTATTTTTTCTATATTTGAAACACAGATAAAACACTGCTGGGGCTGCCAGTATATTTTGTTATAATTTCTAGATTTAAATTTTAAAACTGACATAAATTATGCATCTAGAACTAGAACACTCCTGAATATGCCCTTACTAAGCTTATAGTGACTGATTCAAAAAGTTTCCGACGGGTAGTATTGGAAATTTTCAGATAAACTCATCTTTGGCGTGAATCTTAACTGTTACCTAGACTCGTTTCCTTTCGGAAAACCTATCATTATTCTAGCAATGTTAATAATAAATTTAATTTAAGGATCGTGTAACTTTAATTCAATAATCACACTTCAATAGGCGTAGAAAATGACGTAGCGTAGCAACGACGGTGCCGAAATTGATGACGGATTGACAAGAATAATGAGAGCGGTAAAATACTAAATAAATTCAATTACGGCTGAGATTTTGTCCGATCATAAAACCCCAATCGGAAAGAGTGGAGGAGTGTTTCGTTGAAACACGACAATGATGTCACGTTCCGTCCGCCGGAACATTGCAATGACGCTGAGGGACGCACGAACGACAGTTAATTAAACCATTCTGACGTGTTTTACGGCCAACGGGACGTGTCACAATCCGGCCGCGTTATTTGCAACGAGTTCGTAGCTCGTGCAAAAACCCGATGATTAAATTTCGGCAGATTAGCAACGCACACATCTGCGATGTCTCTAGGCGATGACAGAACTTTCACTGAACGTGCTAACGGATCCGAATGGTGTTCTGCGAATTTTAAATTTTTTCAACCGTCATCAGCGCAATGCTAAAAAATTAAAAAAAAAACGTCGCATAGTCACCGCCTGCTTAGAGCACTTATCAAAATAGACTTGTTCCAACGGTTACCTGGAAATTCAATTAGGAGCCGTCGAGGGTAAACACAAAAAAAAGTATCAATCAAGTTCCAAACCCATTTTCTTCCCATTCCAATCGTGATGGACAAACAAAGGCAGTGAGCACTCAAAGCGCCGCTAGCCCTTTCGGGAAATCGTTGATATAATTTCCGGCTTCGTTTTTTTTTTTTTGGTTCCCAGTTGCTTCTGTATGTATGAAATATTTGCCCCAACTCCCTTTCCGATACACGGTCAATAGCAAACGGAAACATCGATTGTTGACTTGTTTCGGTTGCTTAGCTGTTCTGATCATTAATTTTCCCTCACACAGGTCATTGAAATTTTACTTGAAGGGGGCGTATTTGCATGCACAAGGCTGAATTAACCAGTTCCAAGGGTTGCATTCTATGCGAGAAATATGGTGATTCTACTAATTTGCATGGAGAAAAATTCTTTCGAAAACTGATTATATGGCACCTTAGCGTTGCTCGAAATGATTTCAGAGTCGATTATCGAATAGATTTTTTTTATGGGCAGTTTTCTCAAGAACCAAAATGATCGTGTTCCTCTAAAACTAATAATATTAAATAAATCAATTAAAAATTATTGAAAAAATACCTAAAGACAAAAAAATAAATAATTACTTCCCCGAACGTGGGAAAACAAGAACGATTCCAGCTTCAACATGATCAGTTGTCGTTTATTGCCAAGCAGTACTAGACCAAAACTTCAGCTTATCACAACCCATAAAGACAACCGCTAGAGCCGGGTCTTTTCCACATCTTGGGCCATGGTATTTTAACGAAGTTTTCCAATATTTATCGACGCTTAAGAATGAAGGGTCAATAAAAGTATGATATTACTGATTCACGGTTACTGATTCAAAAATTGTCGGGTGAAACGTGTCTGGTTAAGAAACAGTACGGATTTCGATTAACGAACTGTCAAACATTCGGTATAAGTGAACGTTTGAGAGTGTTTTGAATGCCAGCAAAAATGTTCAGTAATATAGCTTATAATTATTTATTTAGGGGTTTTGGTATCACATGGGTATCGGTTTTGTAAAAATGAATGCAGTGAACAATGTTTGATACCAAATTATCAGGTTACGATATTCAGTGCACATTTAGAGTTTAAAATTATCACTGAGTCAAAACTAAAGCTTGCTTTAGATAGAATTGGAACAAAGACAATTTCCTGTATTTCAGTTATTTATTATTGAATTCAAGATCTTTTTTTATACAAATGTAACGTTTTCTTCATACTTTTAGGAAAAAAATACGGATAAAATCATTCGTCACGGTTTCGAAGGAATTCTCGAATTTTTCTTGTAACACGGCTCATTAGGCGGCGCACACATTCTTCGTCCATTGTTTTAGCTATCTTATTCCACCAGGTCGTCATCTTTGACAACCTTTCCCTTTGCCTTGAGTCTCCTCTTCATGATTGCCCAGTATTTTTTTCAATAGGGCGGAACTGGGGGCAGATGGATGGGTTAAGGTTTTTCGGAACAAACTGGACCCCTTTTTCTGCATACTATTCTTGAACGATTTTGCTGTAATGACAGTTTGCCAAATCTGGCCAAAACATTACGGGATGGTCGTGGGACCGAATGAACGGCAAAATTCGTTTCTGTAGACGTTCTTTTTGGTATAGTTCCGATATCATTGTCTTATTTGTAACGAAAACTTTCGTTTTTTTTGCCACAGCTGCAAATGCCCTGCTAAATCATAAATTTTCTTGTAAATTCGTCGGCAAAAACAAATTTAAATTTGGCTGGAACATCCCCCCGAGCCGTTGCCAAGTAAAATTTTTGACCTGGGATTTGCCCGAAGTCAGCCTTGACATAGGTTTCATCGTCCATCAGAAGACACTCGTCGAACTTGGTCAGCACCTGGTCATATAGTTTCCGAGCACGAATTTTGACCACACTATTCTGTTTTATGGTCCGATTTGGCGGTTTGCTAGCTCGATACGACTTGATTCCTTCCCGGAGTCGAGTTCTCCTCACGGTACTATGGGCAGCACCGAATTTTCTGGCCAAATCACTGGCCGACAGATTAGGATTCCTCTTATTCGTCTTCAAAGTCTTACCACGCAGTTTCCGGTCGACAGTTCCACTCCGACGATTGGCTTGAGGCTTCCGAATCGTCGTCAATGTTTCCTTATACCGTTTGATAACGCGCCATACGGTATTTCTGGGCAATTTCAGCTGTTTAGCTAGCCTAGATGCAGACCACAATGGATTTTCCAAATAACTGTGCACAATTTTTTCCCTTCTTTCGGCTTTCATGTTGATTGTTTTACAAAGTACAGTCGATTTGCGGAATGTCAAAAATCATACGTGAAGCTGACAAAATTCCCGACACGTGGGCGCCAAGAACTTCCAAATCCGTCCACCAGGAGCGCCACAATATAAGCAAAAGTTTGTTCCAATTCTAAATGAAGCAAGCTTTACTTAATTTTCTAATAAAGACTAAGACTTAATTTTCTAATAAAGAATGATCCTTGCGTAAAAACGTATGAACGGTTGATAGGGATCATAATCACCTATAACGGGACAACATCAAGAATTGTATTTTTATTGCAAATCAACTTACGAACTAACATTATACCGGTTATAAATTGAATTAGCATCGTTGCGAAATCTTTTGTATTCCATTTAGTACTTCCAAATCGTCAAAATACAACGAAATCGGTTATATGAAATTCGTTGATTTTCCATGAAAAGCGTGGAAAGTTTCCATGAAAAGCGTGGAATCGTCAAATCTCGAAATAAAGTCCTTCGGATGAAATTCTAAATAGGCGCAGTAGAATACTGCAGATTTTTTGTCTGACGTTGGGTGAGATACGTGGCATGTGTACACTTCCGGCATCTCGCATAGAGTTTAAGCTTCACCAGTTTGCATGCGAAGCTAAAAAGTTGTTTGCCTTAATTGAATTGATCATGTTGCGATTGCAGGCTGACTTTCTTGAGTTTGTCGAGTACGCTGTGTCGCATTCGACCTCACCAAGCATCATTTTTTTTTTCATAAATACGTTTATTTCTTAAGGCAGTTTACATAAGTTTTTCTTCGCCGTAGCATCACTTTTACATAATATTCTTATCCTAATTTAATTCTAACATAGTCACAACGTTTTGCATTTATTAAAACATATTCTCTTATTACTTAAATATCATCTTAGGTAACTCGTCATTAATTATGAAATCTACTCGGAAATATTATTTGAACCAAACGATTAACTTCTATAAATTATAAAATAAGCTGTTATTTTCAGACATTTTGTTAATAATTTCATAAACTGTTTCGAGTTTGTTTGTATCATTACATTATTTTTATTCTAATTTAGCTATTGGTTGAACTCATGGACGCAGCTGGGATCAGAACTAAGTCTTGAAAGGGGCCTTTATTAAATTGAAACTCCAGTTTTCTTTATGAAATGATAAATAAGTTTCATGTATGAAAGGTCACGACAAGCAAGAATGTCTCGAACTGGGATATTGGATAGTCTACCTTGGGTACGCAAAGAATTTATTAGTTGAGATCTGACATCACGATACTCCACACATGTCCAAACGACATGATCAATATCTCGATAACCTTCTCCGCAAGCACAATGATTAGTCTCGGAGAGCCCAATTCGAAGGAGATGTGCATCTAACGTGTAGTGATTGGACATGAGTCTGGACATCACACGAATGAAATCTCTACTCACATCCAGTCCCCTGAACCATGCCTTTGTCGATATTTTCGGAATAATTGAGTGCATCCACCGACCCAGATCATCTTTATCCCAAGAAGCTTGCCAGCTGGCAAGTGTTCTTTGGCGAGACGAGCTATAGAATTCGTTGAAAGCAATTGGTCTCTCATAAATTTCACCCTCAATAGCACCACATTTGGCTAAAATATCGGCTCTTTCATTGCCAGGAATGGAGCAATGAGCCGGGACCCAGACTATAGTGATTAGATAATTATTGTTCAATATGTCGTTCAGGCACTGTTTTATTTTGCCCAGGAAAAACGGTTCAGTCTTGCCAGTCATGTTTGAGCGAATGGCTTCAATTGCACTCAGACTATCTGTGAAAAGAAAATAATGGTTTGGAGATAATGTGACGATTACACTCAAACTATAATGAACTGCTGCTAGCTCTGCTATATAAACAGATGCAGGTTCTTGAAGCCTAAATGAGGCCGAAACATTATTGTTGAACATACCAAACCCTGTCGCTTCTTCAATTCGCGATCCGTCCGTGTAAAACATTTTCTCAGAGTCAATATGCCTGAACTTACTTGAAAATATTTTTGGGATTTCCGTCGAACGTAGATGATCCGGGATTCCACGCACTTCGCGCTGCATGGATGTATCGAAAAATAAAGTTGAGTCAGGGACATTTAGGAGGCTGACACGGATAGGAATATATCTTGAAGGGTTGATTTCCTGTGACATATGGTTAAAATATACTGTCATGAATTTTGTTTGAGATCGAAGCTCGACTAGTCGTTCGAAATTATTAATTACCATGGGATTCAGCACCTCACATCTTATTAGCAAGCGTGATGAAAGCTCCCAAAATCGATCTTTTAATGGAAGAACTCCCGCCAGAACTTCAAGACTCATTGTATGTGTCGAATGCATGCACCCTAAAGCAATTCGCAAACAACGATATTGAATTCGCTCTAATTTGATAATATGAGAGTTTGCAGCGGAACGAAAGCAAACGCATCCATATTCCATCACTGAAAGTATCGTTGTCTGATACAATTTTATTAGATCTTCCGGATGAGCACCCCACCAAGATCCTGTTATTGTTCGAAGAAAATTTACTCTTTGTTGGCATTTTGTTATCAGAAACCTAATGTGTCCTCCCCACGTGCATTTGGAATCGAACCACACCCCGAGGTATTTAAAAGTTAAAACCTGTTGGATCATTCTTCCCATCATATGGAGCTGAAGCTGCGCGGGATCATGCTTTCTTGAAAAGACGACTAACTCTGTTTTCTCCGCAGAGAATTCGATACCAAGATGAACAGCCCAATCGGACAAGTTATCTAAGGTATCTTGCAATGGTTTATGCAGATCAATAGCTTTGGGTCCAGTAACTGAAACCACGCCATCATCTGCCAATTGTCTTAGTGTACATGGGGTTACAAGACAGCTGTCAATGTCATTTACGTAAAAATTATAGAGGAGCGGACTGAGGCATGAGCCTTGCGGGAGACCCATGTAACTATTTCTGAGTGTTGCCAAATCGCCATGTGAAAAATGCATGTGTTTCTCTGACAAAAGGTTGTGCAAATAATTATTTATAACCGCTGGGAGTCCATTTTGGTGAAGCTTGTCTGAAAGAACATCAATGGAAACTGAATCAAATGCTCCTTTAATGTCTAAAAATACAGATGCCATTTGTTGCTTTTGAGCGAAGGCAATTTGGATGTCAGACGAAAGTAATGCAAGGCAATCATTCGTCCCTTTATTTCTACGGAAGCCAAACTGAGTATCTGACAACAAACCGTTCGTCTCGACCCAAGTGTCGAGACGTCGTAGAATAATTTTTTCGAACAATTTTCTGATGCAGGACAACATCGCAATGGATCTATATGAGTTGTGATTGGAAGCTGGTTTCCCCGGTTTTTGAATGGCGATAACTTTCACTTGTCTCCAGTCAGGTGGAACAATATTTTGCTCAAGAAACTTGTTGAACAATTCCAACAAACGTCTTTTTGCGAGGTTGGGCAGATTCTTCACCAAGTTGAATTTAATTCTGTCCAACCCTGGAGCGTTATTGTTACAAGACAAGAGTGCTATAGAAAATTCCATCATTGAAAATGGGTTATTAATAAAACCATTGTTTGGAGGAGATTCCCGTATAATGCTCTGCGTAGGAACAGAATCTGGGCAAACTTTCCTAGCAAAGTCAAATATCCATCGGTTCGAGTATTCATCACTCTCATTGCCCACGTTACGATTCCTCATTCGTCTGGCCGTGTTCCAAAGAGTGCTCATTGAGGTATCTCTTGACAAACCTTCGACAAAATGTCTCCAATAGCTACATTTTTTGGCTCGAAGTATGCTCTTGTACTTGGTTTCTAAAACCATAAGTTTTTCAAAATTCTGAGGAGTTCCTCCTCCCCGTTTTAGAAACGTCTTGCAAGCATTTTGTTTTGCGAGTTTAGCCTCTGAGCACTCTTTGTCCCACCAGGGGTTGGGAGGCCTTCTGTTAGTCGTTGGCCCAGGAAAGCGTTTAGTTTGGGATTGTTCTGCTGCCTCCAGAATCGAACAAATGAGGAAGTCATATTCTTCAAGTGGAGGGAGCTCTTCCATTGAATTCAAAATACTAGAGATACTACTTTGGTATTTAATCCAGTCGATATTTTTTGTCAAATCATATGGAATACTAGCGGAAGTAGCAATGCAATTGCTACTGCTAATTGAGATGATGATTGGTAAATGATCGCTACCGTGTAAATCAGGCAGTATTTTCCAGGTGCAATCTAGTCGAATTGATGTTGAGCAAAGAGATAGATCTAATGCACTTGGGCGTGCCGGAGGTCTTGGGATCCGTGTAATGCTACCCATATTTAATACCGTCATGCTAAAATTGTCACAAATGTTTTGTATTAAAGATGATCTGCTATCATTGTAAACGGAACCCCACATAATACCGTGCGAATTTAAATCCCCCAGAATCAATCGTGGTGCAGGAAGGGCTTCAACCATTTCATTAAGCTGTTGCTGTCCAACTTGTGCTTTTGGAGGAATATAAACCGAAGCTATGCAAATATCTTTGCCTTTAATGTTTATTTGGCAAGCAACAACTTCTATACTAGAAGTTAAAGGGATGTTTAATCTATAAAAGGAATAGCATTTCTTAATTCCCAAAAGCACTCCACCATACGGAGAGTCTCTATCGAGACGTATAATGTTAAAATCATTAAAATTTAAAGCTATGTTTGAAGTAAGCCATGTTTCGCATAAAGCAAATACATCACATTTTTGACTATGCTATAATATTTTAAATGAATCAAGTTTTGGCATGATGCTTCGACAATTCCACTGCAGGACAGTGATTGTATCATTTGCGACGGGTGATAAATTATCCATCAAAAGATACAAAACCTGAGACAATTGGCCATTGAGCTGATAACTGCTTCAAAAAGGTTCTAGCTATTGGAAGGAATGCCATTATGAGGGTCTTTAAGGGTTCAGATATATTGAATGCTGAGAAAATCCATTCAACAATTTCCGAAAACTTCAGTAATCCTGTTGGTGGCTGTGAAATGGAGCCCACTGGATTATTATCTTTTTCTGTACTAGATCCTGGATTGGTTTGTGAGGCACAGTCTTTGGTTTTGACTTTTTTTGTTTAACACGGGGATCTTTTTTTGAAGATGAAATTTTAGGTGTCTTTTTTGGTAATTTGGAGGAAGACTTCTTTCTCTTAACTGACCCTTGGGTAGTGATAAACGAATTACCTTCACTATTTTCGTCAGAGTCAGAGTCCTCTGGTTCCTCTAGATTTGAAAACCCGTTTTCGGTTTCCAAAGGGGGGACATCAATGACCGTTTTAAGCATTTCTGCATATGTGCGCTTAGACCGTGCGTTTAAAGAAAGCTTAATTTTGTCTTTGTGCACTTTAAATGCAGTGCATACTGAAATATCATCATGAGGACTATTCCCACAATAAATACATTTTTCAATTTCCTTGTTGCAATCATTATCTTTATGAGGCCCTTCACACTTAATACATTTTGGTTTATTGCTACAGTAAGTAGCTGTGTGTCCGAATTTTTTGCAGTTCGTACAATTCATTACATTTGGAACAAAAAGCCGAACAGGGAGGCGAATTTTATCGACATAGACATGGGACGGCAACGCAGACCCGGCAAATGTCACTCGAAACGAGTCTGATGGGCGATAAACTTTTTTTTCCTCTTCATGAACTACTGAGTACAGTTGTTTGCACTCCAGTATTTTCACACCCTCAAGCATAGAGTTCTTGAAACGACCAACACCATGCTTGAGTAAATCATCTACCGAAAGACTCGCTTCGGTAACAACACCGTCAATTTCGACATCTTTGGAGGGTATGTAAACTTTATACTCTTTATTGAAATGTTCCGAAGAGACAATATCATTCGCGTGTTTCAAATTATTTACCACAACACAAATTTTATCGTTATTTACTTTTATGATCTCTTTGATTGAAGAGTATCGTGATGTCAAACCTTTATTAATTTGAAAAATGTTTAATGGCTTTGATATACGTCTAAAAAAGACTATCCAAGGCCCAGAAGAGCTCTCCTGATATTTTTTCGTTCGTGGGGGTATCGGATTCATGCTAGGATTTACGTCCATGGATTCATCCATTACATTAAAATTTTTAACTAAACTTTAAAATAAAATTTGAAACCAACACTACACAGTACTCAATCAAAAGGAAAAGAAAAAACTTCTACCTTGAAATTGTTGTCTATCTCCGTTGCACTGCCGTGTAGATCCTCGTTGCTCTAGATGTTCTTGTTGGATGTATCTGGACGTTGATACAATGCTGAAGCTCACTGTAGCGATAGAATATGATGTGATGCTACTGCTACCTGACATCCAGCACCACTCGAATTCCGATTTGCTTTCGTCTTCGCCAGCTGTAACCAGCGCAGGTCACCGGTGTATACCTGCGTGTTGTATGGCAGTGGAAAGACCGAGTTGTCTTGTCTCCTTCTTCCTAGTGCTCCGCACCGATATGCTTCTGCACCGAAGTGCCTTCGCACCGGTGTGCCTTTGCACTCTCCTGCTTCTATGTGCCTTTGCACTCTTCCTCTTCGATGTGTCTTTGCACTCTCCTGCTCAGCACTTGTGGCTGTATATTGCGGCCTGGGTAGAGTTTGGGAAACGCCCTTTGTTGTTTCCTTCACCAGCTTGGCCCAGCACTAGGGCTCTCTTATGCAGCACGACTATACGTTTTAACGGCTGCTGCCAACAGGTCTCTACCTGTAGTTCAACCGTTGTCGTATTTAACGCGTGTAAACCAACCAGCGTTATTAAACTGTACGCTTCTATACACAACCTTCTCGGTTGAACGGCTATTACTGAATGACACCAAGCATCATGTCTACTGTTTAATTTTGATATTTCCTTCTCGGTTGTGGATGTCTTCTACAACCGTGTATCGAACTAAAAATCCCGAAGGTCTGTCATAAAGTTTGAAGAGTCTGATAAAGTTTGATTACAGCGTACAGGGTGATGAAATCTACATCAAGACTCTCCACAACGAAGTATCTCGAGCGGCGCGTCATCTCTGGAAAAGCGACATTTAAATCGCGACCGAAATCAATATAAAAAAAATCGGTTTCTTTTTCCCAAGCAGTACAAGTGCTCTAAAGTGCAAGACGCCATAGCTCTACCAAATAGAAATATATAGGGACATTGTCAACCACATCATTGAGAGGATGCTGCCAACAACAAATTGATTCAAATTCGCATATTTGAAAATATTCCAATGAGACCAAAAGTATCAGCACATTTGCACTGGATCATCGGTTAAATTGTGAAAATATTGCGTTGATAGAAAATAAAGCCATTTGTCGGTTACGTCACTTGTAATTGCTGCCACTTCCGACTTGTCCGTCGGAAGTGGCAGCAATTTAGTGTTCAAACTTTATCAATGACCTAAAAGTAACAAGTAACAAACCTGAAATTGTTGAAATCAGGAAAAGTTTATCGAAACATGCATTGATCCATACAAGGATAGGTAAGATTCTAATTTAATCATGAAATAAATTGTTGTAGAGCTGATTATCGTACGTAGTTTAATTTTATAAAACTATTATATCTTCGAAACCAGTCATTTGATCATCGAACTAATAGCAGATGAGAACGATTGTCTCTATTTTATAAATCGATAATACCATGGTTTAAACATTGATACTTGAAGAAAACTAAATATTTGAAAGAATTCGATCTTCGAACAAGTCTATCAAATACTGGAAATATGAATGTTGAATTACTCTACCAGATGTTGCTAGTGTACTTTACTACATATTTTAAATATGCTCTAGTTCTAAAGGCATACTATTGTTTTACTCGTGTTTCAAATATAGAAAAAATTGAACGGCTGCGAATGCTAGTTTTAAATTTGACAGAAGAATACGAGGGATAATAGTAAAATTTAAAACAAGGATTTTTGTTGATTTTCGCAAGTATTTGATGAACGTCATGTTATGATATCACTTTAAATATTTCTCATAATATCTCCTAGGAGGCACTATTGAGCATATGAAATCCTAAGCTCCTATAACTAGAAATGACAGCTGCTCAGAAGAGTGATGTTTTCGACAGAGTTTTTGTACAAGTTGGCTGGTTCTTTTGGGAGGAATTCGCACATGGTCGTCGTCGGTATTGATCAGCATTCCGACATCAATGCAGTTTACAAAATATACACATATTTGTTCCCGAGAATATTGGCTCCAAAGATCATTTGGATCCTCAATTTATCTTAGTTAGTCAATAACATGTTAAGTTTCAAATTCCAATACTAATAGATTTTTTTTAATCACTCGCGAGATGCTCGAAAAGTAATCATACTAAATATAAAACGATGTTTTGGTACTTCTTCATATCGATTCTCGATTCAGAAAGTGAACTTAAGGTAGTATTGTTATTTTTATACTACCAAATAATACTATGTTATGAAGAAAATAATCCAAACAAGACACCATTTATTAACAAAACAATATTTACTTACCGATCAAGTAGTTTAATTGAACAATACTACGTTATAAATTCGTCGTATCGTATTCTGTTTTGCACAAACGATCTCTCATCCACTACAATTTACAACCTAGATTTTCAAATCCTGATTCACTATTTAGTAACAATGCCGAATCACGTTCAATCACACAAAATGAAGCAATTTTGCACTAAATTATCGAGAGCACCGCAAAACTTTCAGATTTTTTTAAAGAACCATTAATACCGTTCATAAACACAAACCAACCGTACCACGCGATTCCAATAACACCAAAACAAACCACGCTTGTTTATCAGTATATCGATTTCAGAATATAAAACAGCTGATTGTTTGACGTTTCCATTTTGCGCCCTTCGGAAACGAAGTCTACACGCTAAACATGCGATACAACTATTTATGCGTAAAGTAAACAACAGTAGGGGCCGATCTATGACAAGAATTGAATACTTCATATTCAATTTTAACTCCGCTTTAAGCTACCTTGTGAATAGTCAAAAAAAAGGCGTGAACTTTACGTTAGCAACTGAAAATGTGCACAAACTTTATCCGCTGGAGAATAAAATGCTATGGTTTATTATTTATTACGGTTTATTTAAACAGTGCATCCGACGACACGACCAGGCACTCTGAAAAAAAATCGGCTTGAAAAATGTCCGGTAATGATTTACCATCAGTTACCAAAAATTGAGCGATCCCTCGTATTTGTTGTTGTCGTTTATTAGCGGCTTTAACCACGATTGGGTCGTTCACCGCACCCCTCGTATTTGATAAAAATGATCTTGTCGAGCAACACTGTTTAGTTGCTAGGAGCTAGTTTCCAAGGAGTCCCAATACATATAAACAAATAGTTTGCCACCGGAACAGAACGGGGGTTTGCTGCATGTAAATAATACAATGTGAAAATCGGATCTGGCTCATTTTCCTTCAGAGCAAAGTCGGTTTCCAATCTCTGTAAATTCACGGAAAATCTTATCAATAAAGACTTCATCCAGAAAAAAACGTCGAATCTGTCCTCCCGCCTCAGATGGCTGACGTGGACGACATCACTATAGCTTGAAATATTTCCGCCGAAAAAGGAAACATTACCGCATGATAAATTTGGTGTGTTAATCAAACATTTCTATGTCGTTGGCTGATTCGATGGAGCAAAGTAGAAGGTCGGTTTCAGGTTTCCCATTGCTAATGAAGTGAAAAATTACCAAACGGATTCAAATAGTTGACACAGTCGGAAAATTCCGATGCGGTGAGATATTGTAAGCTAAATGGCGTAATGGAAAACCGACCGACTTTCTCAAGGGTTTAATACACTCATCTTGAAAATTAGATACATAATCCACATATGCTAAGGACGTTTTGTCTATCACTATCCTCCGGATTATCACACTCATTTTCGATAGAACAAACCAACGTCCGCGTTATATCTTTTGACTAATGCACTGAAAAGTTAATGATAACCTAATGATTTTAACTCGGATTTTATTCACTACAAGAAATAACATGTTGAGCTGATTTCATTTGGGATGCTTTATTTTTTATACAACATCGATCACATGAATAATTTCCTACCGCTCCGACGGGATCCGACTCGATGCCATTTGCCTAAAATCATAATCAGTTCTTGAATGCTGCTGAATTGGTGCTGGCATTTCCAGTTCGCTTTCTGGAACATTTTAATACCTTACTATCTACATCATTTTACTATCTATCAAAAAGTCCTAATACTGCTCCATCTGAATGTGATCCTGATCACTGGTTCCTGAAATATAACTGCATGTATATAAATTTTGAATGTATCAATCTCTTAAGCAATTCTAAATATTTCTTTATCACAGTGATGTGGGCATCCTGAAAAGGACGGGGTTTTCAACGGATGGCCAGCTGCAGATGGCGAGGGATGATTTTCGTTTTCGTTGTCATGGGCAGCGTTACCGGCCAATTCCAACACTTCGGCAACCAAATACTCCATCACTGCCGCCAGATAGACAGACCGATGCACCAGCACTGACACGCTCGGCGTAGTTCCCCTTCCGAGGCAAACGATGGATTCTGCCGCCAACTGGGCACTTCAGACCAGCACTGTTTAAGCGGGACTTTGCCTTGCCCTTAACTGTTCCTCCTGTGTGCGTGTTTCTGCGTAAAAATTCCACAATACGCAGTTAACAGCTCGACGACCAATTCAGTACTGGCTGCCGCTCTGCTAACTCTCTCTTTTATATCGTTTCACTGTTTCCCGTTCTGCGTATAGGAAAGGAATTCTAACAAAGGGGACGTCCATCCACCGCTACAACTAGCTCGTATAAAAGGAAATGTGATGTGAGAAATAGCGTCATTTAAGTTAAAGCAGCCACTCTGTAAGCTGCCCTTACACGAGACAATATTATTGTCAATCCAAAGTATTGTCAATACCGTCAATCCAATTGACTTGGTAACTTGAGTCCGCATTTTTCGAACAAATCAAGCGTTTGAAGCTTCAAATATTGCAACTGAACATTGAAACATTGAGAGAAGAGTTCATTGCACATATTTTACAGTTTCTTCTCTGGAGAGAAAGTATTGTCGGATTGATGAGCAGTTTTGATTTTTTGACAATATTTTCGTCAATCCAATGAAGTTTCCTTTACACGATCAAAAGTATTGTCAATACTCCTTGTATTGACAATAATATTGTCACGTGTAAGGGCTGCTGTACGTACGAGACACCGTCAGAACGATAGCTCCGAAAACAGGTAGAAAAGCAGATTTGTACCATTACTAACACATTCAATTACGAACGACAATGCGAAAGCGAATGTTGAACACATCTTTATACTAGTATGGGGTCGTGTGAAAATATGCCTTGCGAAACAGGGTTGCCATATATACAGATTAATCTGTATTATCATTATTATTATTATTATTATTATTATTATCATTATTATTATTATTATTATTAGAATCACTCTTGCATACCGAAGATCGTAGATACGTTTAAGACCAGGCCATTGCAATTGTCTCGTACTGAAATTCCGAGAAGAATCAGATATCTTCGAACTTCATAGCTTCAATAAAAATAAACTACAAATTTGTTGTACCTAGCTTCCTATATTAGCAAATTAAAAAGGATTTGTTTCAAGTTTGGAATATATAGTTGTAGAATAGTAGCTGTTTAATGTAACTAATCTGTACTTTAATGTAGGTGTATCGCTTCAAATTCTATTAGTGAAAAAGAGGAAAGCTTGCACAATTCATACAATCAATCAACTAACTGATATTCGAAAAAGTGATGGGAGCGTGTCAGTTTTTTCGTATTCACGACATCCAGTTATGTCTCTGACATTACTCACCCGCCTTTTTTCATTTGAATCTATCCAACGACATATTTGATTCAAATACATTTTATGTACTGTAACAAACATTTGAATCCAAATTTTGAAATTTGAATGCATATATGAATATATTTGAATTTAACATGTATTGCCACACTGAATTTGATTCAAAGAGAGTTTTATTTGATACAAATTTTAATTCAAAAATAATTTTATTCGATTATTGCTTTTTTAGCAATTGTTTGAAGTTGACTTAAAGATTCAATATATTAGAATCTAATGTGTACTATTTTTCTGCGTGTGAAAAAAGACGCTTAAGTACGGATGAAAATCCTTTCTTTCTCGTGAAATACTCAAATTTTCACCGCACTAACACGATACAACATGTTCATTCGTCGAGGGTTTCACTGGAATTGACTAGACGGATTCAAACAGGTGTTTCTATTGGCAATCTAATACTACGTTCACACCTGCAGAAAATAACATGTTTCAACGATAGTAATATAAAGTTAAAACAGCACTGTTCACACTAAGATTATGTTATACGCATGACATATTACTTGGTATTGAGTTTGTTTAGAAACAAACTGCAAAAATGCCTACGCCGCAAGTAGGAAAGAGAAAAGTATTTTGACAACATCCGGAAAATAAGAAATAGGCCAGGTACTTCTCCTAGCTATGAAGAATATGATCGTTTCACGCTTATTGCCAACTTTTCGAAGATTTATTGCTTCAAAACGTTGGCCATTTATGAGAAATTTCAATTCAAAAACAAAAGTGGTTGTACCAGTCTGCGTTGCCAGGTCATTTTCCCAATAATCTGTATTCGGTGAAAAAATCTATCTGTACCATATCGGTATCAGAATCTCTTCTACATAAGTAGTAGAAAATGTCACCAAGAGGTGAGCAAAAAAGGTCCCACGACAAACCTTTGCTCATGTCTATTCAAGCTAAAAACCCAAATCGGTACTTATCTGAATGATCCGTGAATAATCGGTATTTTGGGAGTACATATCTGTATTGCGATATAGAGGTCAAAAATCTGTATAAATATCGAGAAATCGGTATATCTGGCAACGTTGGTACCAGTTTTCGGTTGTGTTTTATTATCATTACATGGCTACTTTGATGGAAAACTGCTGTTGTTAAACAGCTTGTCAATTGACATAGTCGAAAAGTGAAGGAAAATGCTAGCAGGGTTGTGCTTTACTGACAATTATATAATGTTATTTCGGGAAAACATGTTTTAATGTGACGTTTCTAAATATGAAATAACGCAAAAGTGAAACATGTTATTTCGCTTAAAACATGAAATCAGAGTTAAAACTTGTTTTAACTCATAGTGTGAACGCATAACTTCAGTTCGGTTGGGTTTATTTTGAACGCTACAGGAATATAGCTGGAGACGGTAGGAAACTATTTCTCATCATAATAGCGCATATTTGTTTAGGTTTGAGCATCTGCACGGTCCTTCACATAACAGTACATAATTCACGCGACGAAAAAAATCATTTGAAAATGACCAACATGACATTTTCTAACATGTTAAAATCGAAACTGAAATTTTTCATTGTTTAAAACAGAATCTTGGATGCTGCGAAAATAACAGAGGGGGCAAATTATATTTCTCTAAAATTAACTTTTCGCTTGAGCAAAACTTACAATTATCATCCTCGCACACGTACACTATTAAAAATTCGAAGATCTATTCATATGCAAATAGCACTTCAATTTAATGTGCTTTTTCATTTCAATACATAACCAAAGCTACTTGTATAAAGAGTTCATGTGCAAATTCACTAATATGCCAGTCGAGATTATTTTGCACCTAGCTTTGATGTGTTTTTCTTTTGGATGAGATGTGTTAAACACTTCATTTTCTAGTGGAAATGATTACAGCACAAATGTATGTGCAAAACACTTGATTCGGTCAACTGTCAATTGGAATATATGTGGAAAACAATGTAACATTCGTATGAAATTCATATAGAATCTAGAGGTAACGATATATCTTATCATTTTGATGTGCGTTTCAGATAAATGAAGAAAAACACAAAAAAATGTCCTAAGTGCAAATGAGAGTTTCTCTTCGTTTACTTTCTCTTTCGATTATTACGGTCCTATCGGTAATCCTTCTCTTTAACTCTTTACATAAAATAAGGACTGAACCCATCGACTTTCGATCTGTAGTTGAGAAATTGTTGGAAAATACAGGGATATGCCGTAATAACTGAAAGAGCAATTAAACAAAGAGAATCTGTCAGTTGCACTTGGGACCTTTTCTAATGTTCATCGAGAAATGTAACATGATTTTCACTAGATATCAACATGTTTTACACTCATTTCATAAGTTAAGTGTATGTTTTCATGAATTTGATGTGTTCTACAAATAGTGATAGTTCAAATGCTTTGTACATGATGCTGGCGTGCCTCTAGCTGTGAAACACAACGTTAGACAGCCCATCACGTACGCAAAACTACCATGTTGTTCTTTTCAGTGTCGATAAGGAAAATGAAAATGGATACACTGATAGTAAAAGACTCTCTGATTCTGCGGTGTTGCTCCATCTATGTGTGATGAATAAAACTGTTGAGCCAAGACTCAAACACTGTTCTCGTTTCCTGGTTGGTCCTACTATTCTTAGCCAAGAGCGAACGGGGTTTTCAATTTAATTTTAGTTCGAAAACTGAAGAAGTTTTAGTTGCTATTCCATACGGCCATGATTCATTCAAATTCAATTGAAGAAAAAATCAAACGGATTCATATTTTATCTTATATTTCTGAATTCGATCGAGCTTTAGTATGTACTTGTATTTGTATAGAATATACTATAGTAATAACGCACTCTTCTACGCACTATTTGTGTACATACGAACTGTATTGGTGTTTGATTGCTTACATTGTGTAACATTGCTTCAATATAGCGCACGCTAATTTTCTCTAGCCTGTTCCCTACCGAACGTACCGCTTCAAGTACTAAGCCTAGAAGTAGTCTAGAACTAAGCCTATCTATTTAGACGAACTAAAACTACAAAGGCGGGGGGGGAATAACAGATTTCGTTTGTCACTTAAGTAGCTTAACGGAAAGATTAAGGAATCCATTACAGAATACAATAGTCACGAAAAATAAAGCATAAACACTTTTCTCCGATGGTGTTTAACAACGACTTAAAAACGATAGTATCGGTACTAAGAATAATATTAATAATAATAATAGTAATAGTAATAATACACAATTAACACGAAAGTAAAATTTAAACCAACAAATTTTACACAAACTATTTAAGACTTTATTTGGTATGTTTCCGTTTCTGTTCTGTTCGCTCAATGCTTATGAGAGTTGATGTGTTTGCAGCAGTTTGTCCTTTTCAAATACGCGTACTTTTTTAAGTTAAATGTTATAATTAACTTTTAACGGTTTTTCGCTATGTGTATATAATATTATTCAGAGAAAATATTTGCCAACCGTCGATTGCAGTAAGTTAATAAAAAAGTGTATAAATATGTCGATTCCGTTCGACCTAACAATTCTAATAAGACTGGTGTTATATTTTGTTTGTTTTGATTACGTTTTCTCGTATTATTGATCACTAACATTATATTTTTGGTCACTTAAGAGATACACTTTTTATCATTGATTGTTGGTTGATACAGTTTTATTCAAATTTCTAAACAGTATCAAGTAGATAACGATTATAGTTCAGTTTATTCGTGAACAGAATGTTGTTTTCTAAAAGGAAACAAAAGCACAATAAAAATATTGTCAATAATCTATTTGCCGGTGCACACGACGCGTAAGGTTCTGATAAAAAAAAAACTTTGGAAGACGCTACTATTTAAACACGTTCTCGTTTATGATTGCCGATCGATGGTTTGAAAGAACCACTCGGTGAACCGACGAAGCTGTTGAACGGCGGCTTGACTTTCGTCCTGCAAGCGTCGATTTTCCTCGGTCAACCGCCGGACAGCGTGTTCCAGAGATCGTCGGCGACGTTGCTCCCGTAGCACCCGATCGGACAGCTGCGTCACTTGGCTCTGCAATTCCGGAAGGCTGGAACTGTTTTGCATTTGATGTCCACTGGCACCGCTACCGATCGATACCGGTGAGGCCGAGCTGGAATTGGAGGATAGATCCGATATGACCGGCGTCCCGTTACTGCTGCTGCCGCCGCCGCCATTTTGATGTGTCGTCGCAATCTGAGCATGTTGCAGCTGTTGTTGTTGTTTCAAGTGCTGCAGCTGCTGTTGCTGCTGTTGTAGTTGCTGTTGCTGCTGGACAACACCGTTCAGGACTTGGCTAATATCGTCGTAGTACACGTTCGCTTGCGGGTGCGATTTCGAAGCGGACTCGGTGAGCTGGAAAAAAGAAAGGAAACATAACGTTAGTGAGAGAGTAAGAGAGAGATAGTAGAGTGAGTGCTGATGAGTGGTATTCGGTTTTGGAATAGTAGGCGCTGTCGATGCACTCAGGCAGAAAAAAATGACAGATTTCACTTATCTCGATTATTTACTAAAATGTGTGTTCTGATATTTTATAAAATCGTCTATTTGTATGAAAAACTCAATAGGACATGATCGAAATTTCAATTGAAAATTTTACATTCAATTGAAATGTTTCAATTAGATAGAGTTTAAAAATCGATATGAAAATTTGAGTGCGCTGTCCAAGTTTATAAGTCCAAGAATTTTTTGAGTATGCAGCAGGAATGATTGATTTTCCATCTGTGCTCAATGTTGCGACATCGTCAGGTTGTCATCGAGTCGTTTGGTCTATAAACCAGAGGTGGAAATAAGCCCATTTTGCCCACGAAAATGTGAATTCCGATTGTGAATCAGAAAACCGAACACCGTGAATTAAAAATTTGGGTAGCAAAACTAAAATGACGATTAGTTTTTAAATTGTGGGAAGTGTATATTACACAGAGTAGCAGCAGACCATTATCCATTCGCGCTCTGTTTATAGCGAGACAAATTTGTTCTCATTCTCAGAAGACAACTATGCGCAGGCGAATAGCATTAGCTGCTTCCACAAAAACTCGTTCGCGCATTTAAGTACCGCGGCAGAAATGGATGTACAACGCAGATTCGTCATCTAACACTCGATGTGGATAGACTAATAGCCTACTACGACTAATTTCGATTTTGTTTTATCTTTTATTCACAGCTTTCTACCTACCCAAGCTATGGGTAAAACGCGCCATAGATCCGAGAAGGATTCAAAGGATGCTAAGCGTCTGAAGCCAAGTGATGTACAGGTAAACGACCGTTTGCTGAGTAACAACCAATACGCTGATCTGCCAGTTGATGTCGATGAGGAACTGCAGAAGAAGGAAAAAATGTCTTTCTACCTGAAGGGCTTCCCACCACGATCGGATTTCAACACACTGATCAGCAAAGGACTACAGGCAACAATCCTTTTATGTACTGAAGGCTACAAAATAACTGTTCCGGCTTTGAACCACTACAAAGGAGTGGAATTGTACCTGAAGCAGACAAAAGCGGAATACTTCACACACACGATATTGCCGCCAACAAATCTATGAAGGTTGTACTTAGAGGACTATCCGACATGATGGAAGTCGAACTAAAGCAGGCACTGTCGGAGGCTGGACTAAAGCCTTTGATGGTGTTTAAAATGAAGCGACATAACACGGACAAAAAGTATCGAGATCAACTGTACTTGGTCCATCTGGAGAAGGGCTCCATCACCATGAGTCAACTGAAAACGATTAAATCGTTATTCCATATAATCATCGAATGGCAAAAGTATAAACCGGTACATCGGGATGTCACACAGTGCACGAACTGTTTGAAGTACGGTCATGGGGCGAGGAATTGCCACATGAAAAGTCGGGGCGGGAAATGTGCCGAATCACACAATACCAACGATTGCCTACTAGATGACATCGCTGTAAAATGTGTGAACTGTGATGGTGACCATCCATCTACTAGCAAATCGTGTCCCAAACGTGCTGAGTTCACAAAAATTCGACAACAGGCGTCCCGTAAACAATCAACGCGCAAGAATGTTCCACAGAAGGATGAAGTTAATTTCCCACGGCTCCCACCGAAGAGGGCCACTTCCTCGCAGCAAACCAAAAGATTCAGCCGCTGGAAAAAAGAATCTTCTTCAAAAATCCCTCCTGGATGGGGCAAAAACCAACCACAAGCAAAGGGTGACTCTGGTGACTTATTCTCTGCTGAACAACTGATCGTCATTTTACGAAACTGCAGAACGCGGTTAGATCAAATCAACGCCTTAGGCAAATTCATCATCAAATATGCAGTATAATGAGTTGATTGTAGTAAATTAAAATGCTTGCTCACTCAGGAGCAAAACTGCTGAATTGTCCGACTTTCTTCAAGAGAAGAATGCCGATATTGCTATTTTAACTGAAACTCATCTTAAACCTGAAATTTCTATTTTTATTTCCAATTACAGGATTCACAGTCTCGACAGGGCAACTACCAGAGGAGGGGGAGTTGCCATTGCCATTAAACGATCCATTCAGCATAGGCTACTGTCAGCCTTTAAATTGCAACTTATAGAAGCCATCGGAATTGAGATTACAACGACGATGGGACCCATCATCACCATTGCTGCGTACTACCCCAAACAAACCAATCTTCGAGATGGAACGTGTGCATCATTGAAGCGAGATCTGGCTATGCTCACTCGACGACAGAACAAATTCATCATTGCTGGACAGAACAAATTCATCAGCTTTTATACACATTCTGTCAAATTTTGACGCATATCGTACGATTAGTTTTTGTTTGGCGTCTATACAAAGAAGTTGAAAAATTTTCGTGTGGCGATTTTTATAATGGATGAAAACTTAGAACAACGTGCGTGCATCAAATTTTGTGTTGCAAATGGATTTAAGTGTTCCGAAACGTTGAAAATGTTAGAAAAGGTCTTTGGTGAATCGTGTCTAGGAAAAACACAGGCATACGAGTGGAATAAACGCTTCAAAGGTGGTCGTACAAGCTTGGATCATGATGAGATCCTTGGCCGCCCAACAACATCTGTTACTGAAGAAAACATTGAATCGGCGAAGCAAATCGTGTTGCAAAGTCGTTCTGTACCGATTAGAGAGATTGCTGTGTTGTTGGACATCTCTTATGGATCAGCCGAACACATTTTAACTTATGTTTTGGGTTTGAAACGCGTCGCTTCTCGGCTGGTGCCAAAAAAGCTGAATTTCATTCAAAACTGCGTCGTGTTGATGTGGCCAAAGAGATGATTTTCAACGCAGATAGTGACCCCACATTCATCGAATGCATCATAACTGGTGATAAGGTGTGGATCTATGAATATGACGTCGAAACCGCACAACAATCGACCGAATGGCGCTTCGAAGGCGAACCGTTGTTCTAAATTTTCATCCATTATAAAAATCGCCACACGAAAATTTGTCAACTTCTTTGTATAGACGCCAAACAAAAACTAATCGTACGACATGCGTCAAAATTTGACAGAATGTGTATAAAAGTGTTGCCAACGTTGAGAGAACAAAAGTTTACCGATTGGACAAGCGCGGGAATTTTAAAATGAAAAATTCCGGTTCTTTTTTGATCATAAGGTATGTGTGGTTTTGTTGTTGTTTTGCTTACCCAATGTTTAAACGATAGGGTCTTGAATAACCAATCAATTTCTACCACATGGGGATCTCGAATTAACCGCAAAAATGTTGATTGTCGCAGAATTTTAATAATTTTTTTTCTACTTGGTGGGTAGAAGAACGAATAATATTTTTAAAATTGGTATTCGGCCAAAAAAGTTTGCGAACCATTGAGATAGATGAAGAACTAAACAACTAACAACTCACCTGTGTCATCGCCTTGGTTGCCGTGTCCACCAAACTGCTCCAGTCCATTTCCTTCATGTCAGGCAGGGGAATCTTTCCACCGGTAGCCGAATTGCCGTTGCTGACCGCGGAACCATTACCACCACCATTAGTCATCATACTGTTCTTCAGAATACCACCGGCGACTGCCGCCGCCGCCATCATTTGCTGTTTCCGACTGGGTGACATTTTCAGATGATCCTCGTTGATGAGTAGTTTGCCGGAATTGTTGTTCAGCTCGTTGGCTGGACTGGAACAGTTGCTGCTGGATACTACCGTGGTCGGACGTGCCGCCGTAAATAGCACATCCGGATCCTGTTCGGAATGGTTGATATTGACCGAACCGTTCGCATTTCCATTGGGCTTGGAGAGCTTCAAATTGCTGGAAGATCCCAAATTGATTCCTTCTCGCGAACGTGATTTCTGGATTAACGGTTGAATCGGTTTCAGTCCACCGGCCGCGGCCAGCGACGAAATGTTTCCCAGACTGTGACTGTTCGGGTGACCTTTTTGCATTTTTTCGATTGACCCTCCATTGAAGTTGTCGTCACTCGAAGCGGCAGCAATGTAGTCCGGATTGATTAGCTTCATTAAATCCTCTTGCAGGGAACTACCCGTGTAGTTGACACTGTTCCTTTGGGGAGCTGCACTCTTCTGGCGCAGTTTTGTATCGATGATTCCACTGTTCGGACGGGGACTGTTGTTCCGGGAACTGGAGGTACTACTCGAACTGGGAGGCCCATTGGTGGTGGTGGTAGGTGGTTTCTTTCCACCGTTGATTCCGTATATGTTGGTTGTCGTTGCGGATCGCTTTAGCTGCGGTGAGTTATGTCGTGATAGATCTTCTTCCTCGGTGGCACTCAGGTGCTGAGTGTTGGCAAGATTTTTCATGGAACTACTATACAGTGGTTCGCCTCCGTTATTTTCATGTCCGTTATTTTCACTGATAATCAATCGTTTGAGTAGGGCGATGTTGGCATTGTTGTTCGCATTGTTCATCACCAGTTGGCGTGTGGTGTCATTGTGAAGTGACAGAGGACGGGGAGTTACTCCAGCAAGGGGTAGCGAATTGCTCGAGGATGTTAACTTTGGGTGATGATAGATGTTGGGTTCCGATGGAGGAGGCATACTCGGTGCGGCGGCTTCTTGCTGTGGGTCTAAAACATCATACCAACGTTCGTCGTTGGAAGAGTGACCACTCGAAGAGCTGGTTAGAGTTCCCATATCCGGACAGTACCGATGATCGTTCGACGGTGGAACACCGTTCTGGTTCAGAGCGGTGAATGATCGGCTACTACTTCCCGTACCGTAGCCGGAACTGTTGCTCGATCGTGGAGGAGAGAAATTTCTTTCGTATCTCCTTCGGTGATTTGCCGACTGCAGCTGAGCACTCGGCAAATGTTTCTTGCCATTTTTATCGGTTCGCTCCGGAACGCTATCGTACTCATTTTCGTAGTTCATCGAGTTAAAGCGACAGTTTTGCAACGAACAACCCCTTCGTGGGCTAAAGTCCGCAAATGATTCTATCACCGTAACCGTGACCTGAGCGGAAGTTTTCAACAAATCGACCATCTGATCGTGGGACAAGGTAGCCACGGCTACCTTGCAAATTTCCACCAATCGGTAGCCCTGGCGTAAACCGGCAGTCCATGCCTGTCCGGAAATTTCCACCTGTGTCACAACTCCATCCGGTTGCACATGGAAACCCAGTTGACCCATCGGATTTCTCCGAAGTCCCAGCTCCAAAGCACCACAACCATTGGTTACGGCACGTAACCGCTCAATGACCTCGAGCTGTTCATCACGATCGCCCGAATCTCGCATATTTAGCGTCACACATTCGCCTTGATGGTGATAGACTCGAAGCGAATTTTGACTGGTTGACCAACCCAAAATTGCTTTACACGGCGTTACGAAGATGATCTGTCGGGAGCATTCCTCAATCAGCACAAATGTTTCCGCCGAAATGCCCAGAAAACAGTCGACATGCGTCGACTGGCCACTGTCATGCAGCACTACCTGCCAACAGAATGCACCCCTTTGCGTTAGATCTCCGGAAAATCTCGGTTTACTTCGTTCCCGTTTCTTACTCGGGAAAATCGAAAACTTCTGTCCGGTATCGACCAGCGTGGCACTGCAATAGTTGCTCGTAAGATCCTTCAGATATTCCTGTCTCGTTCTGGTGGCCATGGTAGCAAATTTCTCCGAACGGTGAGCCGCATTTTCCGCGTTAATCACTTTGGACAGCAGGAAATCGGCAAAGTGTTTACTTTTGGCATAGAGAGCTCCCGGCCGTACGGGCGGACCGAAAACGGGCACCTCCTTCGATCGGGACACCGACACCCGATACTGGGTATGATCGGTGCAGGGATTCACTGCCCGAACGATGATAAACACGTGCTGAAACTGGCTACGTATGTTCTTTGGAGTAAACGGGAGAGCGCCCGGTTCCTGGAAAACAACCGTCACGATATCGTTTCCGATGTGACGTTTGCGCAGCAGTTGCTGCCGATTGTTTGGCGTAAAAGGAAGCATGGTGGAAACGTGGAACATAATTTCACAGTCCTGATAGCTGGCATACAGCGAGTGCGTTCCCGTCGAGTCCGTTTTATTGTCCAGTCCGGCTTTGTAATGTTCGAAACCCTTCAAACGAACCCGTTTTCCGATGGTGTCCAAAAACTCGTTGAACGCGGGACCGGCGTCTTCGTTGTTGTACATGTCCTCCTCGGACGACTGTCCCGCACGGCAGTAGAGAATACCGACCTTGTACTTGTTGGTCAGACCCTGTTCGTCTAGCTTCAGGAGCTGCTGTTCGCACTGTGGCGTATTGACACCCAACCTCAAACAACTGATTTGTACTTCTGGCGCAACGTATTCCAGAATTTCTTTGGTACTAACATGTTTACCCGGTCCCCGGGGATTCGGAATGGAATCTTCGATGACGGACCCACGCAGTGTCAACAGTTCCGACGTTCGTACAATCAACCGGTACAGATGCTGCTGAGTTTGGCTGGTGCTCGGTGTCACATCCGTTCCGTGGATCGTCAGGGTGGGCGTTGTAGTTGGCGGCAGTTTGTCCTTCTTGATCGAAATCGCCACCGGTCCCAACTGTTCATCCATCCCGAACCAATTCTGATGTTCCTGACCGAAGAAAAACTGACGATAGTACAGGGCACCGTTGTCAATCTGTTCGATCGGACGCGAACCTTTCTGGTACGGGCAGGTATTTGCCTTCCACAGTGTTTCACTCGAACTACATTCCAGTACGGAAACTCCATACGCCAGCAGAGGTCGATGGATTGCCCGTCGCTGCTGACCTACCGGAAGCGGACTTTGCATCCTCGTCAAACTAACCTCACGCTCTTCTTCTCCACCAACTTCATTCCGAAAGAAGGGACAGCTTTCCAACAGTTCATTACCCTGTCCGTCTCCGTAATCTTCATCTATACTTTCGCCGTCCGGAGTCGAAGACCGGGTCCCGTAGGTTGCTGCAGCGGATGCTCCGGTTGTGGTATTCCGCCTTCTAGCCAGCAACAGTCCCCTCAGTTTGGCAGCGTAACCCAAATTGGCGGTAAGCGACTGACAATCGAAATGAGCAAACGCTCTTCGTCGTTGACGTTCTTCAATGTCCGCCGATGATACCGTCGTAGTCGACGAGGCACTCACATTGGACAGCATCGAAACATTTGCACTCATCGACGGATCTTCCAGCGAAGCACTTTGGGTCTGTTGAGCACGTCCTGCCTTTCCCGCTTGTCCTCCGGATGATGACGACCACAGCCGATTGAATTTCATCCTCAACTTAGGACTTGCATTTCCCCGATCTAAACTATCCTCTCCGGAGGATATCCCGCCACCGCCGCCGCCGCCACCACCATTGCGTCCACCGTCGTGATGTCCGTGATGTGCTACTACTGTGTGATGATGTGTGTGATCCATCCCGAACACGGCCGGCCTGTATTCGGCCAACATTGCCAGGAAACTTTCCCCCGTCGATTGTCCCGCGTGATGTCGATCCGACGAGATCACGTCGATGGAACCGTGACTGCCGTATTCCCTACGTAAATTACTTCCGCCCGGGTGTAACCCATCGTGATTGCCGCTGTGATCGTGGATCAGCTCCAGACTCGAATTACTTCTGTACAAATTTTCCGAATTCGGTGGAGCAAGCTTTCCTCCCACGGTCATACCGTTATGCCGTTGAATGTAAGGATACCGGTCGTGAACTGAACTTCGCGGTCCAGCAAGCCCAGCACCGACCCGTGCCCTCAGCACATTACTGTTGTAGTACTCGACGGCGTGCATCGCTCGTTCCCGTGCCGTACCACCGGAACGTCCTCCGCCCATTTGTTGTTGTTGTTGTTGCTGGTGTTGTTGCAGACCCGACAGCGACTGGGAAGGATGAAGATGCTGCGGTGGACCGATGTGATGGTGAATTCCTCCTCCTCCTCCTCCCTGACCAGACAGCAGATTTAGGTTTCCACTTGGGGGACCACCACCGTTAGTGGCCATCATTGACGGTGTCGATTGCAACGGTGGTCCACCACCGAGCTCCGCTTGCATTCCCATCATCCCATGGTTGGAATCCTGTAATAAATTGTTGGAATAGAAAAAAAATTTCGTTATTAGATTTCGGTTCGAATGCTATTATCAAGCCTCGAGATGATTATCACTCAGCTTGGTCAATTAAATATTTGATTTTTTTTCAGGCGCGAGTTCGATACAATGAAGGAAAAGGCTCAAAGGCGACCTGACAAAGCAGAAGCGCGACGACAACCTGCTGGCGGAAAACGTGTGGAAACGTCAGAAAGAAGGAAATAAAACCTGTGGGAAAGTTTACATAGTTTTGTCCTTTCTGCTTTCTAATCTCCTTCGAAGGCCGTAAATTGCTTTTGAATGACTTTGAACGTGAGACAGTTTCAAGGATGCACGGCACACACCAGCTCTCGAAATGATCCAATCATAAATTACTAGCCTAAGGCCGTTTTTCTGTTTCGCCTACACGACCAACCGACCGTTGTGTCCAGTCTAGGATAGCAACATTGGAGGTTCATTGATCCAAATGTCAAGCATAAATTAATTGATACCTACACAACTTGATGTAATAATTCGATTACTTAAAATCGAGCCTAGAATCCGATTCAGTGTCGGGCCGACCGAGCGAATGCGCTCGAGAAAGAAAGAGAGAGAGAAAAACCAGACACGACCAATTGACTGCAATTGACTTCAATTTGTGATTCATTCTACACCAGAAATTCACGATCCGTTACAAATTCGATGGAAATCCCCCACACTGCTGATGATGATGATCTCTAAACTGAACCGTCGGTTATCGCAAGGTTATCGATTTGTCACTTTGCCGGTCAAGAATTAAGATTAAGATTTCCGAAGCTCATCAAATTCAATCCAATCACGCACTGATTGCTAATCTGCATTATTTTTTTTCGGACTATCCACTTCCACCACCGGCACAATTCACCTTGAACACCGTCGTCTCTGCTGTGCCGTAGTAAATCGAGTGTAACCAGCAGAGGCTCATGTTATTATGGCCAGCACAGAAGGGCGACTGATGGCCCTCCCGATGATGACGGCTGATAGATAGGCCCGTCGTCGTCAAGTTAAAGTGAGAACACACCGAGAACCGCACGCGGAACAATCGACTCATTATGTCGGCAGTAAATAAGAATTATTCAAATTCTTTCGCTTTCCTCTTGCGGGTTGCCGACAGAACTTTGTTTTTTTTTTCTTCTTTTTCTTTCCTATCAGGCTCGGTACATGGTGCATTCTAAGGCGCGCGCATAAGAATTTGCCTCCCCGTCCGCCGATATGTGTTTGCATTTGCATACAACGAGCCAATGCCTGTGAATGGTCATGTCTTCGCCTTAGAGCTTGACCACTAAATTGAAGAATCCACTGCGGAATTCCAGGCGGTTGGTTTCGAACAATCGCTTCGTGAATGTGATCTGCAAATCATATTCGAGTTAAGAATCAATTCCGAACAGGTTGATAAAAAAAAGATGAAAACGATAAACGCACAGATTTTTTTCGCCACGTTTTTTTAACTATACAGGTAAACCTAACCTTCACGGAAAGTGATCCGTCAACGAACAAATCGTTCTGGTAATCACCAGCTACTGCGATTGCTTGGATCGAGGAAAACTTGCAGTATACAGGGTAGTAAGTGAATTGCCGATTTCAATTTCCCGTTTTTTCCCGGTTTTACCGGTGCGCGAGACAAAAAATTCCCGGTTTTTTTAACAGGCTCAAATCGCCTATGTTCAGTATTTTTTTTGAATATTTCTAGAAATCCCACATCCAAAAGAACATCGAGAGTTGAGAAATAAAGTATCTCGATTTAGAAATAGAAAATATTCATTATGCCAAGTGCACATAACAATGGCAAGAAGTCTTTCTTGGGTTTCTCATATAGATAAGTTATGCAATCACTGCGAAAACCGATTTTGGAACCAAGGCCCGGAGGGCTGAGTGTCATATACCATTCGAATCAGTTCGTCAATGTAACGTTTTTGAGCGATCAATTTTCTCAGAGATGGCTGAATCGGTATTCCGAACTATTCAGTACTTTGTAAGACTACCACTAAATACGTCTTATTTAGGCTATCTGGAAAATCAGTAGTTCTTAAGACTCTTAGGATTCAAACTAGGAGATTCTAGAGATGGGCTAAACCGTTCATTACAAAGAATCGCTCAAAACATGATAGTTCTACCAAAAGAATTAGTTCTGTTGAACCGTTCTTTCGTTCTTCTTTTTTATATATCATTTGTTTTATCCCGGCTTTAACCTTTTTGATTTCGTTCTTCTGAAACTTTGCATGTTTTTTCGAAATTAATATGAGAGATACAGATTACAGATTCAATAATAGTGAGCAGTGCAGTAAAACTTCATTCAATTCAACTGAAACTGAATGTGGAACACCTTGACGATCACCCTACTGCAGTAAACTTCAGTCCCATATCGATTTTCGCCAATATTGAGTTAGCTTGAGGAATGCAAACTATCCTCAATATTTTCTCAGAAATTGCAATAAAAGTTGAGGGTTTGTGTTAAGTACCCGCATATCAGTCCCATTCAGTGTAAATTTCAATAATTCCATTTGTTGCAATATTGGAATAGCAAAGGTGTATTGCCGATATTTCATGTACTAATACCATAATGGGACTGATATGCAAGTATGGGCAGAATAGATGAAAGACAAATTAGATAGCTGAAATATCAATTACAGAATACACATAAATTAATAGTTTCCTCTCTTAGCTTCCATGTTTAATGCTTTACTCCATTTATAATTCTATTCATTCGCACTTGCTCACTACCAACAGCGAAGACAATGAAGCAGCTAGACTACTTGGCACTGACCAGGAAAACTTCAAATGACTAGGTACGATTATTCAATTGACGATGAATTCTGGGAGCTTCACTTGAAAATAGCAGCAAAAGTCAAATGCATTAACAGTTCGGCTGAAAAGTTCGTATCGTTTAATAGAAACATACATTTTTTTGCCAAAATTCGTTTTTATTATTCAACATAATTGCCATCAGAGGCGATACAGCGATTATAGCGATCTTCCAACTTTTCGATACCATTTTTGTAGTACGATTTGTCCTTTGCCTCAAAATAGGCCTCAGTTTCAGCGATTACCTCTTCATTGCTTCTAAATTTTTTACCAGCGAGCATTCTCTTGAGGTCTGAGAACAGGAAAAAGTCACTGGGGGCCAAATCTGGAGAATACGGTGGATGAGGGAGCAATTCGAAGCCCAATTCGTTCAATCTCAGCATGGTTTTCATCGACTTGTGACACGGTGCATTGTCTTGATGAAACAAAACTTTATTCTTCTTCAAATGAGGCCGTTTTTTTAAATTTTGTCTTTCAAACGCTCTAATAACGCTATATAATAGTAACTGTTGATGGTTTTTCCCTTTTCAAGATAGTCGATGAAAATTATACCATGCGAATCCCAAAATACAGACGCCATAACCTTACCGGCTCATTGTTGAGTCTTTCCACGCTTTGGGTTCGGTTCATCGCGTGCAGTCCACTCAGCTGACTGTCGATTGGACTCCGGAGTGAAGTGATGGAGCCATGTTTCGTCCATTGTTATATATCGACGAAAAAAAAACCGGTTTTATTTCGATATAACAGCTCCAAACACTGCTTAGAATCATCAATTCGTTGTTGTTTTTGATCGATTGTGAGCTCACGCGGCACCCATTTTGCACGAAGCTTTCTCATATCCAAATATTCGTGAATAATATGTCCAACGCGTTCCTTTGATATCTTTAGGGTGTCAGCTATCTCGATCAACTTCACTTTACTTTCATTGAAAATCATTTTGTGGATTTTTTTCACGTTTTCATCGGTAACAGCCTCTTTTGGACGTCCACTGCGTTCATCGTCTTCGGTGCTCATATGACCAGTACGAAATTTTGCAAACCACTTACGAATTGTTGCTTCGTCCGGTGCAGATTGTAGATAACACTCATCAAGCCATTTTTTGGTATCGGCGGCACTTTTTTTCATCAAAAAGTAGTGTTTCATCAACACACGAAATTACTTTTTTTCCATTTTTGGCATGCCTTACTCTTCACTATACGGGGCCGGGTGTCAATTAAAAGTTTCAAGATAGCCGCGTAACCTTTTTGTGTCATAATTTTGAACGTTAATAACTCGGTCATTTGTTGATGGATTGTTATAATTTAACAACCAATCGATCCGGAAACTTTTAACTTAAACATGTATGCCGACGTCGTTTCAGTATTTCAATAGCATACTATTGAAAAAATGGTTGGAATCGACCTATGTTTTCATCCACCAATCCCTGTTGTAGAAAATGACGTCAACTTTTTGTTCGGCATAGGAGGCTTTGCGTCATGCATAAAAAACACCGCATCGTTATGCGTAGTATGAAGAGAAATCTATAAATATAGGCTGCACAATATTTCTTTGCATAGTTGATGTTTGACTGTGAATGAAACAAGTAGCTTGTCCAGTGATCTGATGACTGGATTGTATATGCGTTCACTTGCTGGATTGTCGCTTATGCATTATTTGTTGGTGAAATTTTCTGTTGTCTGCGCAACACCGTGTTCGCTTGAGTATCTTATTTATCATCTAGCTATTGAGGAACCGAATCAGCGTGGTTACAGATTCTTTTGAAATATCCCTTGTATTTAGCAAATTTTTGGCCGATTTTGCCATTAAAAATGCTTTACACTTCGCTTCCCGAGGTTGGGTGTCAATTCAAAACATGCAAAACTAATCGCGTAACATTTTTCTGTCATACTTTTGAACGCTTATTAGTCAGTCATTTGTTGATGGATTTATATAATTCAACAACCCATCGATTCGGAAACATTTAACTAAACCTTATGAGATAACGTCATTTGAATATTTCAATTGCATACCATTGGAAAATTGGTTTGAATTGAGTATTTTATGTTGGTTCTCTGGTAACTATCAGGCCAATTTAGAATTATCGGCGATAGATTTTTCGGATCTAATTTGCAGCGCTTGTTCCTCGATGATTTGTTAATGGATTTTCCTAATTTAAATGATTCCAAAGCTTCAATACATGTTTTAATTTGTCAACGGATCGGTTTGCATACTTAAATCTCCATTCCCATACGAACAAAACGTGACAATGTGACTGAACAAGTTGTTGTCCCACCAGGAATTAAACGCTTCAAAAGATACAAATTTAACTTCTGAAACTTATCTAAAAGCGGTCTCCTCGGTTTAGTAGTATAAATGAGTTCCACAGGCTCACATATACAGTACAATTAGATGCAATATCATATAGTATCAAAGATAAACTGAAGGTAAGTTTACCTGCGATTTTACATGTATCGTTTGAATAGCAACCCTCGTAGAATTTGGTTAACCGCCAGTTTCAGTTTAATCATTATTAGCTTCAAAACAATAAGCGTCTGATGGCTACACGTGTTGTAATTATGACAATGTTCATTCATGTGTTAATAACATCAAGTTACAATATGAACAAAATTTGGGAATTTTGTGGCGTATCCATTCCGTATATTCCTAATATGCCAAAGCGAAAATCAATGTAAGTAACTAAATATTTTATGCGGACTGTTTCACATGTTTTCTTCCTCGTATTGTTGCCATATTATTTACCGACACTTTCCGAAGATTATCGACGATTTTGAAGAATTAATAAAATAACACCATAACTGAGATTACTGGTACAACATTCTCTTGGATCGATTAACTGTTTATAAAATTAATAAGTCCACCCAGTGAACGACCATTATTAGGTTAAAACTGGGGGTAAATAAACGATATAAATCAAATCAAATTAATTAGTTTGTACGTTTCTCGAAAATTATCATCATAAAATAGAATAGTTTCATTTGTTCAGGTTTAAATCTTTAAGTTGTTTGTATCTAAAATTGAGCTTTAAAGTAACTGTGAAGTGTAGTGAAGTTTAGTGTATCATCATCATTATCATCTTTATTTTTGTATTTATTATGAAGACCCTAGAAACATTTCATTTTTAATGTTATTGTGCTCGGTCGTGTCTTGAATACAACCCTCTAATTTTTTTCACAATAACAAAAGTAGCTTCACTCAAAATGCAATATCTCACATACTAATAATCAGACAGCTGTCAAATTCATACACGTATCTTTTGAAGGTTGGTACTAACTGAAAATGGTATGGATTTAATTCTAGTGGCGCCCTCTCATAGAAACGATACGAACTTTTCAGCCGATCTGTTAGTAGGAATATGCTGACGGTCAGGGGCCATAAGTTTCATTTTCATCTTATATTATTCGATTGAAAATGAAATTTTACCGCACTGATAGGGAGTACTTTTTGCATGTATTTATACCAACAATCATTCTCTTTTCATACGTTATCAAAGGTCACAAATGTGTGTAACTTCTACCAGATTCCTCGGACCAGCAAACATTCCGACAAAACGCAACTAACTTGTATACATCCTCAAAGAATTCGATTACTTTCATTTCTATATAGAGAACTATCATTCTTAAATAAAGAACTCGTATTCACTCACTTTTCGAGGAGATATAACTCGTTGAACTCTCTAGTGTGTTCCAATACTATATTAGTCTAGTATAGTCTAAAAAAGTATACCTAAGGTTAAAAATGAACCAGAAACAATTCTCCTCCCGATTCCATCTAACAACATATACGATATTCTTTCAAAATTGAATTTCGGCGAAACAGAACAAAATCCTTCTAAAATTCTTAAAATGGACTCTTGTCGCTCTGGAAAAACAACAACAATCTATGCCTCTAGTGACTGAGATGATTTAAGTTTGATTCTTCGTCGACATCAACACCCGCATTCTTGTGAATCCTCTTATGAAATCCATAGGTAATGATGTTTAATATAAACTAAGCATTAAACATTCACTTAACAAATCAAACCATCCTCTAAACCTTTCTTTCAGAAACCAATTTCAGCTCTCAAAGAAGGAAATCAAATACTCATTGCAAACGGTGGACAAGGTCAAAGTCGACAGCTTTTTTAATTTTGTGAATCATATTGAAATCAATATCAAGATTACAACACAAGTATTGTCTCAAGATGGCATTACTGAGACAAATTATGATGACATTAGGACAATTATTAGCCCACTCAAAAACATGAAGGCTCCTAAGAATTTTTCATAATTTTATTAAACATGTTACCTGATATTTCTTTTGCAATTATATTCTGCAAACTTATTCTGAAACTTAACAGAAATCCAGCAAAAGCATTCATTCGATGTGCTGTTGTTGATAACAACTAAGAAAGCTTTAATGCTTTCTGATCCATTAAAAATTGCTGCCAAACCCTTACAAAAATTGCTGAACGAAACATGGGAGATTGGCCCCATCTCCAATGAATTGTGTACCATAAAACCTGTATGGAACAATAGGATATTTCAAAACTTTTTTTTGAACTTCTCACTCAAACACAAAATGGAGTATTGTCTCCAACTTTTCATTTCTTCAATCAGGAAAATCATGATGCTGAAAATCTTTACTAAGATTAGGATTAGTAATTTTTTCCTGGATTTGCACTAAAACTCCCGACTTTTTCCCGTTTTTTTGCGGTGAAACGAAATTCCCGACTTCTTCCCGGTTTTCCCGGTCACTTGCCACCCTGAGTATAGCAGGTTGCAAAAAAGTCGACCTGAGTTACTCGCTTGCTGCGTTCGCTTTGCTTGTGTCCGAATGACAGATTTTACACCCTCATTGAATATAACTCAAAATTGAGTCACTCACCACTCAATTTCATAGAAAGTGCACATAATCTCATGTCATTTTCGTTTTTAAATTGCACTACACTGGTGTAGCGAAAGCTGCACCTAAACCGTTCGTTTTTACCAAATGCACTACACCAGTGCTACACTTTTTCTGCCCCGATACCACTGGTGTAGCACTCATCAAAAGATTGGTGTAGCTCTGTGCAATGGAATCGTTCATTGTAGTCAATGGTTACTGTTTATGTTTTCGTCAGTTTTGTTCGTTTATTCATGCCTCAGTGTAGCACTGTACCGGTGTAGTGCAAATTAAAAACGAAAACGCCATCAGCTTGAGTTACCACCTATCTTCTTATTTTTGAGTTAAGGGACGAAACTGTCAAAATTTGAATATTGTTTACTCGCTGCTGATTTTTTTTTGTATATTAACCCTAGTTAAAATCATTCTACTTTCTTTTAAATGGGAAGCGCAAAAAAGTGATTAAAAAACGTTTAATTTTGACCGGACACATTTATGTTGGACTTATCACTTAGCATAATTGAAACCACAATATTTCTATTGAAAACATTTATGATGATTCATGGTTCAAGAAAACCGGGTCTAAAAACGGCAGAGAAAAACGATGTATTCTTGAATTTTTAAACTCGATAAGAATATTCCGAAAATGAAAACGCACGAAAACTACAAAAAGGTTTTTTTCGCTCAAATGTTTGAAATCTCAACGCTTACTCAAATGCGAGAGAACTCATGGCTTGAGTAAATTTTACTCAAATCTATACTCATGTTTTGACATATTGTTCCAGTTTATGAATTTTAGTAATCGCAATTTGAACCTTCAGTTATGTCCAAAGAGCGTGCAGTTGCTACCGCCAGTGATGTTTAGATCTAGGAAAAAATTGGCAGATTTACGGTTCCGAATTTTTCGTAGGGAATCTGCAAATTTGACTATCAATGAAGCCAATGAATGCTAAAAACTGTTCTTTATTCGCGTAGTGGAATACCTTTTTTATAGAGCATTAAGATTTGCTTGAAATTGGTTTTCATACCCTCCTTCATTCCACTGAATATTATCATGTTACAGTAAAGAAAATCGCTTCAATCGGATGATAATCGTGGGAATGATTTTGAATGATTGTCATTTCATTATCATGTGTGAGTTTGTGGAACTTTACGATAGTGATATTGAACTGAATGAGATTTTGCTCGTAATGTCCCATCGAGTGATCATGATTATCATTGATTATGCGGACAGTGATTTTTAAATGATGAGAAATGATAATATAACTATAGTTGCCGTTATGCAATTTTTTTTTTATAAATTGTTCAGTTAAATTTAAAAATATCTTTTATTATTTCAGTTGTGTTAGCATTTAAATCTTGTTTCTGATAGTCTTGTTTTTAGTTGATGTAAAAAATACTGACGATCCAAAAACTTAAAAAACCCCTTTTTTAATCCATCTGATGGTGTGATGATTCCTTTCTCTTTATTGCTTATTTTTTTACAATCTTGAATAAAATAAGAAATTTTCTTTGGGTATAAACTAACATAACCTTTTCAAGTTGTAGACAGTTATGTCCATTTATGAGTGACATTATTTAACACATACTCACACGTAGACATTGCTCAGTTCGATAAACTGTGTCGAAGGGTATAGAATACTCAAGTAGCAATCCGCAACTAGTTCTGATACGACAAAGTCCAAAATATGTTGCAACAAGAGCACGAACATGTTTTTTATGTTATACTGGTTAAAACAATGTGACAGCAGTGTTTTTTTATAACGTAAACATTAAACTAACTATCATTTGTAAGTTATCGTTACTTGATTCTAACATATCTTTAATCACAGCTATGTTTTTAGCTACTAGTTGAAAAAGGTTTATTTTCCGTTGCGAAACCATTATAAATACGTTAACGTATATGTGAATCGTTACTGTGAATTGATATAGCAATAACTTAGATATTATAAGATTATAACATATAATTTCTTCATTATATCAGACAGTTATCGGTAAGTTTTCCCAACGTTATGATAACTAAAATGCAAACAAAACAACCTTTGTTGGTTTGAATATGGCGAACACAATATGGAGTCTCAAGAAGTGTGTGAAACGTAAATAAAACCAGGATATTACTTTTTTCAAAACTACTTTTTGCCGAAAATAGTGAAAGGCAGAAAAGTCATTTTTGTTCTATGCACATTGCACCGTCATAAACACGAATAATATAATATAGGGAAGATGAGAAATCACTCTACTTGGAATAATTTTGAGCATTCTGAACATAGGGTTATTTTGTTGTTAAATTTTTATATCTTTATAAACAGATTTGGATTGAAGGCGCATAAAAAACAGTTTAGTAAAATTGAATTCCGCTCGACAGTTTTTGGATCGTTGTGAAATTTGTACCTTGTATCAAGTTTGTGACTTAAAGTACTCTTCTGCTTTTTTATTGATGATAGAAAAGTATTCTGGATTCATTAAATATTTATAATGTCGATGGTGACTAAGTTTCAACTAGTTTACTTGGAAACAAGTTATTTTCAAGTTATGAAAAGATAAGTTATTTCAGTATGGCATTACAACGTAACGACAACATATTTTTAGCCGACTTAACAACTAGTAGAAACTGCGCTTTTTGAGTCATGCAAGTGGTTAGATGTTAGTAACAATCACTCAAATATCTGGTTGCAAACAAGTCACAAACAAGCTAGCATAACAAAAATTGTTACTTGGGTACTTAGCCCTCTGGGCCAATTTTCACTAGTTAATTTTTCAAGAGATTGCATAAATTTTCTATATGAAAAAGGCAATAAGTGTACTTTTATAGAAAAGCATCGTTATCATGATTTTGTAATAACACTAACAAGTAGGTACAAATTGAATAAAAGTTTTGAAATTTTACATAATTTTCACCTGAACAATATAGATTTAAATGTGGCAACTGCACGCTACACGAAATTTAACAAAGCACGCTGCGAACGGAGCAAAGCCGCACGTACCGACGAATACCAGTTTTGCATCGTCATTTTCAATTATGATTCAAATGTTTTGACACTATAATTTCGGAGCCGGAAGCACATTTTGGGACAGTGTGAGCTTTAATTTGAATCATGATTCGTGAAAATCAGTTTAACCGTTGTTGAGAAATCGAAGTGAATTCCATTTTTGGAGATTTTCTTCACTATTATCGATGCTTTCGGAAGTGAAACCGGGGGACTAGTAGTCCTAAAGTAGTTTTATATATTCTCTAACTAACAAGATCTTCTAACTAGATGAATTTAGCTGTAAGTTTTATACAAATGTGCACCTCGTTTCGCCATCGGATCTTTTCATGGACTTTTTGAAGACTGTTAGGACCTTTTATTTGTTTCTTATTTTGTGAAAATCGGTTAAGAAAATTCCCAAAAAATTTAGAGCACATTTTCTCATAAATTTGCACATATGTCCGGAACCGAAAGTCGGATCCAAATGAGATTCAAGAAATTTGTATGATGCCATAAGACCTTTAATTTGAATCTAAGTTCGTGCAAATTATTATTACACACACACACACACACACACACACACACACACACACACACACACACACACACACACACACACACACACACACACACACACACACACACACACACACACACCGGCGTTCATATACGTGCGCACGCTGGCAGCTCAGTCAGTCAGTCAAAAAAAAGATCGGCGATGACGGCGTCGACCAAGTGCGGTTTGGCTTTAAGATCTGAGGACAGAGGGTCACGTGTTGAGTTTTGGAGTCGACCACGTGGCTCGCTCAATTCCCTTTGCGCATCGTATTTCTCTTGTACTCTCTCGTATATGAGCAAACTGTACCGAGTTGCCACCATACATTTTATTATTTTGATGAGAAGTTTTATCACATTAATCTATCGTATGGATTGGACCAAAGACATCATATTAACAAGATATCCAGCTCTCTCATTTTCCGAACAAATCATTGGCAACATCCTTTTTTGAGAACATGGCACCCTCAGGCGAGTCCGCATCGAATCTCGTACATAAAAGTAGGGGAGAGAAATGTCAAATTCGTACGCACCAAAATAGCAGCACTGCGCACCTATACAATTGACATGACATGTTGAATGTGATGCCGTTCGATGGCGTTGCTGAACTGAAGATTGATTTCGCTCCAAGCTGATAGGGTCTGGTTGGACATTACATGGATTCCAATGAACAATGAAAAAATATTCAACTTTCACAAAGATTAAATGTCTGTGTGTTTGGCAGCCTTGTCGAGCCAATTTTATTTCTCTCTCCTTTTCCAGAATGCTATCAGAAAACCAAAGCGAAAAAAAAATGGCGGATGCATTGAAACTGACTTTGTTTCACAGAAAAATACAAGACTACTAACCGCATTTAAACTAAATTATCTAGACTTTGTCACGGTAGATTTATGATACAAGCCTTCAAAGCCGAGATATTCGATGAACAAGTAGAGGTTTGCATTTCCGAGCGTTCCAAATTGCAGCAGTTCTGCAGTCAGAAAAAAATACAACACGACCGCTAAACTCAAACGCTAAACGAATCATTCTGAAAATTTCACAGAATATTCTCAACTATATTTCGAAGACATTGTCAGGTGGGTTTTTCTACATTCTGCACCGTTTCCAAGAAAATTCAATTTGAAACGGGAAAATAGCAAAAAAAAAACCTACCACTTTACGGTACTGTCCAGTGTGTTTCATGGCGTTTTAAGGGGCTATTTTCACGCTTCAAATCTGATTTTCTCAAATATCAAAAAACTCAACTGACAATCTCTTAGAAAATTAGTTTAGATTGTTCTGTGAAAATTTCAGAATGATTGTTTGTCTTTAGCGGTCGGGAAAGTCTTTTTACCGAAGGAAGAATTGCATAGCTGAAAACGGCAACTTTCAACTTGTTCATTGAATATCTCACCTTCAAAGGCATGCATCGAAAATCTATTCTGACAATGCCTAGATAATTTAATTTAGATGCGATTAGTATGTATTGTAGCATAAAAACGTAGGCGTTGTCGCGATAAAAATGAAGTGAATGTTGTTTTTGTGAAGGTAAGTCGATTTCTATGCACGCGCCATTTTTTCTGCTCCAGTTTCCTGGTAACGTAACGAAACATGAGAGAGAAATAAAATCGGCTCAAAAAGGCTGCCAAACAAGCGGCAGCTTTCTTGGATTTTATGTGATGTAGTCAAACTTGTAACCGAAAATATTAAAACTTTCTTGGCCACCCGGCCACATCGAGAGTCATTTTGCACATTTGCGAGAGAGCATGGAGAGAAATGTAATACGCACAGCGAGCCACGTGGTTTTACGCGACCTACTGGCCTCAGCCCTTAAGCGTGCTAATGTCATGTTCGTATTTTCCCATAGTCGCAAAGTCAAAATATGTTATGGCCTACTTGGTTCAAGTGTGGAAAAGAAAGAAGACTATTAATATTTTGATTATTTGATTTTTTTTTCCTTGAGAAAACATTCTGAATAGTTCGATTTTTGTTTTGATTTTTTCTCGAATTAAGTCTTGAATTTCTTAGAGCAGTAAGATTTCTTGTTTTCTTTTGTGTGAATTTTCGTCAATTGCATACATTTCAACCATCGGAAGAAACGGCTGTTTTGTTGCGAGACTGTTAATAAGAGGTCATTCCTTTATGTTGCTTTGTGTAAAATAAGAATAAAATAAATAAGAAATCAGTTCAAATGATGACAATTATTAATATAAAATTTCAAAACTGACCTTCTTGGTTTAGTTCCTATAAATTGTGTCTGTGTAAGGAAAAAGTTTAAAACACAAATTTTGGGTTTCTCATCGCAATATGCCCTATCAAACGAACATATGAAATCAAAAAAAAAAAAACGATTAGCACATCCTCTTTTTCAAGCAATCAATTCTGGGCCGGCCTACAGCTGTATTTATTTACCTTCCTCGCCACCTCGACTCGAAGCGATTTTTATTTATTAGCTCACTTCAGTATCAACAAACAACGCACAATTGTAACCATTGTAATAATGAAAAAAAAAACCCTTCAATGTCTATATTTATCAACAAGTCAAGTCGGTCGTATTTCTAGCACCCATTGATCGAACCATGCTTTACCGGTCTCTGTCACCGCTGTTTGAACAGTTCGCCGGTGGAATGAGGGAAGGGGAGAGCATCCACACGTTGCATCGAACCTTCATTTGGCATGTGGGGTCTCCTCGGTCCAATGGACTACGGCGAACTACATTGATCAGCTGAGTTCGGGACCCAATACCCAAAGCCAAAGGCAAGCAAGCCGTACGGAATCATTCAATTGGAAAAGAAGACACTGTTGTGAAATGGATACCTATCCACCTATCGGATTGCCGACTGTGGTTCACTAGAGACATGAACAACTGTCCGCCCAACGAAGAGAGAGAGAGAGAGAGAGAGGGGTGGTTGCATTCTGAAGAGACGATGATACCGCGGTTTCGTTCGGTCTTCCGTGACGGCGTTGTTTTCATAAATATGCAATCGAGCCGCTTGAGAACCGTCCGGGATGGGAGTAATTGTATAATCTGATTAGCGTTTTATTTACTACTACTACTCCTACTACCAATATTACCAGTCGGAGAATCACTGTTCTTGAGTTGCCGGTTTGCTTCATGTGGCGGGATACAAAAATAGGAACTACACTTCGTACGTCTGGTCCTAGCGGTGGCACACAAATCTCCGCGGGTCCTACGCAATTCAACGGGCGACGTTTCAAGTTTATTACTATTCCGCTCAATCCATTGCAAAACGATTACTGAAACTTTGGATTAATGTCACCGCTTTGTCGTACGGGGTTCGTTCGGTTTGATGTGGTGTAAATTTGATTTATATTACTTCGAAGCGATCCGAAGGTTCCGTGGGATGTATTTAGCTTACTTAGCGCCAGAGCAATGCAGTGTGATTGAGCTTGCCGTAAGTAAGCGTACCGATGCAGGTGAGTAAGTGAATTTTTAATTTCAAATCAAATTAAAGTAAAAATTGTTTTTGTATTTGGATTATCAAACATAAAATTTTTCCAGCGTTCAAAATCTGTAAGCTACTCCAAGAATCAAATCACGGATTACAACTGATCAGTTGTGAGCGCTCCGAATTGCGACAAACCAAACTACTTTACGGATTTACCGCTGCTTGCAATCAACATTTAGTCAACTACCACCACCAGTCAGCAGACCGCAAACGGAGATCTTGAACTACGGCAGCGATTTGCGGTTTTTGTCTTCTCTGCTGCGAAAAATAAAACCAGTCTGAGATAAACTTTTTCTTTCGTGTATGAGTTTGTTTACACTTGTACTTAGTACATTTAGTCTCAAACCAAGCTTTGCTCTCGATCGAACCTGACTTTTTCTTGTTATTCCGCTTTTGATCACGATGCGCGCCAGCAGTTGTTTACGTCTTAGTCTGGGAGCCTCGCCATTAAGTACTTTTAGATCATTTTAGCAACAGCATCAATCTAAAATTTTTGGAAAATTTAAAACAAAAAATACCTACTGAAAGATGATTTTTTCTCCACTTCCACGTCATTGTATTGTTTATGTCAAAATGTCTGCTTCTATCATTCCGGCATGGCCTACTACGCAAAACATCAATACACAAACTGAAATTCGCGTTAGCATTTGGATCGGTATTGAATCAACCTTCGAACGGTTTAGTTAACAGTAATCAATCAATTCCGTCAATCACTTCGTCATTCGGTTGTACAATGCAAACTTAAACCGGCGCAATGGTGGTGGTGGTGGTGATCCAATGTAAAACCCCCCGACAACGCGAGTACTTCCAAAAGCGGTATCATTGAACCGATTCCAATTACATGCGCTTTGAACCTCAACCGGGAGAACTGGCAACCTACGAAGGAGAATCTTCCGTAATTTGACTTCACACCTGCCCTCTTCTCCACCATCACCACCACCTCCTGCTGCTGCTGCTCCATTCTCCTATCGATGCTCGAATTGTTTTCGTTTGCCCATCAGGCATCGCTTCGTTTAACTCTCCCTCTCTTGGCCATTACCATGTTACCTAATTTTATTACCTTTTCACTGTTTTGCCCCAACGCGTCACGGTTTATGGACCGTGTAGAAGAGTTTCTTTCCCAAAGCTTGCCGGTAGCGGGTGGTAGCTGGGGTAGCTGCTGGTAGATAGTGTTTTGTTTGCGTCAATCGGCCTGCCCTGCCGTTTGCCGCCGCCCCGTCAGATTTACGCATACAAACAACGTTTCGTTCTCCGCCGCGGGATTCCTAGATCAATTTCAGCTGCCTGATGATGAAAGATCATTGCATCTGATGTATTTCAGTTTCGGTCTGCGCCACAGGTACCGGGTAATTTGGTGTGAAATTGGATTAGCTTTCAGCTCATTGAGATTTGAGAAAGCGGCTTAATTTGGAGGCTTCATGGAATGTTGATTTAGATTTACATAATAGGTTTGATCATTTTCGCGAATCACTTCTTGATGTCCGAGACCTCTAATTTCTGTGTGATTCGTTACGACACAAACGGTAAAATGATTGAGACATTTAAAATATAAACCGAACAAAGTATCTGCTTAAATGCTTGTAGTTTTGACATTATTTCTCCAAAAAATATAAATTTTTGAAACATATGGTATGACAAGCGATATGTCAGTGCAGTGAAGTATGTAGTAACTTTTCGTATTTAAACGATTCAGTATTTTTCTAAACATAAATTTTATCAGTAATACTATGTTCACACCTGCAGAAAACAACATGTTTTAACGGTAGTAATATAAAGTGAAAACCGTACTGTTCACACTAACCTACGCCGCACACAGCTCTTTTGAAGTAGTTTAATATGTAAGTAGTCTCATCTGCACCTTTCTGCGCCTTTTGATAATAGACAAGTTAGAATTTTATAAAAAAAAAATAAAAAAATGCTCTATTTCATTAAACTGAAATGATAGCAGCATAGTATGTTTGAGAAAGTTGTGTAGTTTTTAAAGATGAAAAATTTTGTATAACATGAAAAACTCATATAAATTGTAAATATATATACTTTCTTACAAAAACTGGTTTTTGGACACCCTTTTCAGAAAATACATTCTATCTTGAATTACGCTCAAGTTACGGGAATAGTACCTTCAGCAAACTTGTTTGAAATAACTTTCTGCACAACTTTGTCGAAATAACTTAGCCCCTATGTTGGCCCTGAGCTAAACTGAAATTTTTATCTCACTTTTAGGGAGATTAATCACATAAATAAAATTTGCCAAAAGATGGCGTCTATTATTCTAAGCAACTTTGCTGAAGATACTGTACCTCAAAAACCACGATCCTGTGAGTTATCAATTAAGAGCGTGAAATTGCGCTTTTGAACCACTGTGCAGTGGTTCAAAACTGGAAAAAGACGGTCAAAAGTCTGTACTGACTTTCACTAGTATTGAGCATATTTTTCCTATAAATTTTGTAAAAATCAGCTGCATAAAGTTGCATATTTCGCTTCGGTGTAAGGTTTTATCATAGGTAAAAAAAACCTGTTTTAATCCACCTAGTGGTGTAATGATGCCTTTCTCATGTACATATAATATTGTGGTATTCCATTCAAAATTTATCTCTTCGATTTTTGAAACAAACCAAGAGATTGTTTGTGAATTAACTAGTATAACATACAGAATAAAACAATGCTTTGATTGCGTGAGTCATCCACATTTCCACAAACGAAAGAACCGACCACCAACTAACATGACAGACAAATTCTTCTAGTACGCACTCTAAATTACGATTTAAATGTTTGTTGTATCCGAAAATATTTTAAGTGACGGTGTACAATATTGAACACACTTTACCCTATAATTCCGAAACCGGAAGTCGGATCCGGATGAAATCTAAGTTTGTGGAAATTGGTCAAACCATCACTGAGAAAAGTGAGTGAGATCTATTTTGGTATATATGACCACTATTTCCGGTACTTCCGGAACCGGATACCGGGAACCAGGATTGCCGGAATCGGTTTGTTTAGTTGCCTACTGATAATGACTTTCGATTTGTGTGGTTTTGAGACCAGTTTAGAAAATTTTTTACGTTTTTTGTTTCGCCGGTTTAAGTGACGGTAAAAAAAGAGAAAAGTATTTTGACAACATCTGAAAATAAGAAATAGGCCAGGTACTTCTCCTAGCTATGAAGGATATTATCGTTTCACACTTATTGCCAACGTTTCGAAGGTTTATTACTTCAAAACGTTGGCCATTTAAGAGAAATAAATATTTTTGAGCAGCAAATGACCAAAACAGTCATCTATTATTTCAAAACAAAAACTGTTGTACCAGACAGCATTGCCAGGTTATTTTTCCACAAATCTGTATTCGGCGCAAAAATCTATCTGTACCATACCGGTATCAGAATCTCTTCTACATAAGTAGCAGAAAATGTCACCAAGGTCTCACGACAACCTTTTCTCAAATCTATTGAAGCTAGAAACCAAAATCGGTACTTATCTGTATGATCCGTGAATTATCGTTATTTTGGGAGTATTGCGGTATAGAGGTCAAAAATCTGTATAAATACAGAGAAATCAGTATACCTGGCAACGTTGGTACCAGTTATCAGTTTTGTTCTATTATGATTACATGGCTACTTTGATGGAAAACTGCTGTTGTTGAACAGCTTGTCAATTGACATAGTCGAAAAGTGAAGGAAAATGCTAGCAGGGTTGTACTTTACTGACAATTGTATCATGTAATTTCGGGAAAACATGTTTTAATGTGACGTTTCTAAATATGAAATAACGCAAAAGTGAAGTAATGTTATTTCGCTTAAAACATGAAATCAGATTGAAAACTTGTTTGAACTTATAGTGTGAACATAGTATAACTAGATCATTCACCTCATCAAACCAGAAAAACTTTCTGACCCTATGTGCGGGGTTGGGAATCAAACTCAGGTAGGCTGCTTCTCAACATTAATGGTATTTCTAAGAATTTTCGGAGAAATCGTATCAATAAATAATATATTTTTAGGAGAGACATTTTACAAGCTTTTCCCCTTACAGTCAAAACTCCACCCGTTCCTGCATCAGTATGCCCAAACACGCAGTCGAAGTGTGCTCGCTTTAGTGTTTTTGTTTCGGAATCAGCATTCGTGACATCAATTTTGTGTTTTTTTGCCTGTGTGGCAATATAGTTTCGACCATCACGAAACTAATATTTCTCGCCTCTCAAAAATAATGAAGATAATATGGTTTTCATACTCAACATGATGTCAAGCACGTTAAAAAAATCAGCTGTCAAACTGAAACAAGCGGTAATATTGTACTGACGAGTCCTGACCTGGATGGATTTTTAGTGTCAGTAGGATCCTAGTATTGTATGGTATTCTGTACACTACACACTAATAAAAAATCGTATAAATTTACTTCTTTGTAGGACATAAAAGGAACATCATTGTTCACTTAACTTCACAATTCAAAGCATATAAAGATAAGTCATATCATTAACTTCACATTTGATTTAGCTGAAGTTTTACATCCTAATATATGTAACATTGTTTCATCATTGAAGAAATTAGGGCATGCTTGAATTTACGTCAAGCCCGAATTTCATTTTTTTCAAAGAGTGTAAGTGCTGAAACAGAAAGGCCAAATTCCACAAAAGGAATGAAAAGCTAGGACTTTTCTTTTTTGCCTAAATATAAATGGATTGTAAAGTATCATGATCTTTTCTGACGATTATCACGGTTTTTTTTTTGCGGTCTCTCGAACTAGGAGTGACAGCAAGCTAAATTTAGCCAAAATTATACAGTACTTTTGGTGTTTGAATAAACGATAGAATGTCTCATTTTTAATAATTAGAGTTTACTTTTAGCCGCAGCAAATAATCGCTTACCAAATCAGTATTTTTTTAATTGGAATTATCAGTTATCTCCTCAAATAAATTTCGTCATCCATCAATATGCACCCTGCTTCCCAGAAGCCTCATGAGAGTAGCTTGTGTTTAAATCATTTGGGTCTTTTCCAGTATCCGCCTACTCTTTGCCATCATAAGGAACGATCGTAAGTTTATTTGTTTATCTAGGAGCAGAGAAAAGCCCACTGGGATTAGTTTCTGTCAAACTTGCTCTCCAACAGGCATAAAACCTCCTTGTCTTTTGCATCAACAGATTACAATCATCCTGATGATTCTCATTTTTCTTATATTCAATTCAATATTGTTAATACTAATCAGACAAAAACTATATTAATATGATACTAATCGGACTAAAAATTAAAAAAACTAGACAGCAATCGGAGGCACATTACGAGATTGATGGAAGTCAAAAGTACTGAGACAGTGATTGAACCCACGGCACATGCTGGCAAAGGGTTCGCTGAATCCGTAAAAAAAAGAATAGGTGCGAAGATTACGACTATGAATATCTAATTGTTACAGGTGTAAGAGCTGAGAGGAATCGATTCATGACTGAAGAATATCTGCCTTGCAAACATCGCGGCGGACGGATACCCACATCGTTTACCGATGATCTGTGTTCGAGAATAGTGAAAAATATTATAGTCAAGCTTGACTGACGACTGTTTGCATCAGAAAGAAATGACGGAACATCTCGAAGTGTTCAAAATCGTTCTATTGTTATAACAACAGTTTGAAAATTTATCCAATTGTTCCTATAAGAACTCTAAATCTGTTGTAAATTTGATAATATGAAATAGTTGAAAGTAATCTGCAAAAGATAGTTTCATGCACTTGATCGAAAAATTTGAATCGTTGAGATAAAGTAAAAATATGAACGGTTCAAGATGGCTTCCTTGAGGGACACCGGAGGTAACAGTGAATGGTAGCACAGTACAGTCTCCTATTTTCACTATCATTTTGCAGCTAGATAAATATGTTTGAAGACAATTCAAGAATGAACCGTCCCAGTTAACTAGAAACTGTTGTGGTTAGATGTGGTTACAGAATTATTGTATATAAAATCAATTTGCAGTCGTGTTTGCAAAGAGCATATGATGAAGCAAGTGTAGGATACAAAATTTGTGAAAATTGAACACTCGGGCATAAATCCATCTCAGGTATTTAGTCAGAGCAACTATGAGTTATAAAATCCAAAACTATAATTTCAAACAGCTTCGATACAGCTTACAATGCAGCTATTCTACGCTAGTTTCACAAAGACGTTTATGCTTATTCTTCCTTTCGTTTTCCGTTTGAGGTCATTGAACACGATAGATTTAGTCTAATTCAACAATTTAGCCATTTTTTCAATCAACCCTCGTTGGATTTTCAACCCCGAATGTTCAAGTGAAACGTGTCTGGTTGAGAAACACTACCGTATTCGTTCTGTTTTCTACCTGGTACCCAGTAAAAAGGCCTGTTCTTTTTGTTTTGTTTTGAATCCTCATGTAGTTGACCAAGAAGTGCAGAAATTAGGCTTTTTGAGAGGACAATGGCACAAAGCATCAAAACTATTTCCATACCATCTGGAAGAAAAAATAAAAATTGCAACTGTTCGCAACAATCGTTCCAATCTCTTGACACAACCCCACAGAAAAGCCTTTTCACAGTTTGAATGGTTATTTGGAGAAATCTGGAAGATGTGGTGCTATTTTCCAGCAAGCTACGGTTAAAAATTCAAGGTTTTCGACGAATCTTTTGGCATCAGTCCCGGATATGAATTTATTTCCTCTTATCATCCTACTCTAGGATGAGTTTACGGTAAATGATCGACTTCTCCATCAGAGGGTTGTTTTTGGTTCGATTTTCTTGTTTTTGAATTCGATAGTGTTAGTGGTCCAATAGATTTCGATAGAACAGAGCTTATGATAATTTGGAGGATTCGTGTTTTCCGTCACAAAAGCTACATAATTATTCACATTCCAGTTCTGTATGGTTTTGGAAGAGTGACATGGTGCTAAATCGGGTGAAAACAACGATTTCTTATTGTGCCACCTAAAAAACGACATAAATCGTTATTTTTCAAGGCACTCAGTTTTGTAAATCCCCAGGTAACCAGTAAGCACTAATAATTACATTGAAATAGCCTTTTATGAGCACCAAAAATGCTTATAGCTCTGTATCTGCTATCTTAAAGCTCATCTGTTTTAAATCAATCATAATTCAGCTTTCAGAATGCACACCAGCCATAAATAAGCATTATATATGAATAGCTGTATATTGTGCCAAAGTCGGCCTGAATTTAGTCTCAAGTCCAATTGAAATGCCAATTTGCGATTATTTGCTGTCATAATGCGGCATTAGTATATGCTTATATTAGTTACCGGGGTCGTATCGATGACGAATGTTCCGCTTCATTCGCTACTAGTGCTTACGGCCTGCGGAATCAGTTATAAAGATGAGAGCTTTGATAGCTTCTTCTTTTTGAAACGATCATTCACAACACAAAATCCGTTATGTCGCGTAAAAAAATTCTGTTTAAAATTCATTTTGAAGCTAGTTTACGTTTTGTTCAATGGCATAGTGCCGGTAATTCGTATTATCTGTATGAGTTCCAAAAGGCGCGATGTTGCAACAACCTCAATTTGGTATTCACTCCAATTTGTGATGTGTTGAACTTTCTTTGTTTTCAATCCGAACCACATTTTGGTTCTCCGGACCAGTTCCGAGTAAAAATGTTCGTGTGTTGATTTATTTTTACTTGTTGACACAAAAACTCGTACTCACGGTGGACCAAAAAAAGCATTTGGAGCAGCTTCGCTGAAATAAACCGGAATTGTTTTAGGTTGATATGTGACAATGGACGAAACCTGGATCCATCACTACACAATAGTCGACAATCGGCGAGAACCATCCAAAGCGGTCGAAAACGCAAATGTGGGTTGTCACAAGTCGCTCGCTACCATTGGGTTTCGAATTACTGTCGCACTCACCATATTTCCCGGGTATGGCCCCCGGCGACTGTCAAAAGTCAAATCGTTCTACAAGAAAGGTGATGAAATTTTAGTGAAGCGCCGGACTGATGGTGTTGCTCATGAAGTCTCCTTCATGTTAATGAATGAACTTTAGTTGTGTAAAAAAATTTTTTTTCTTAGTTAGTCCCGGGAGCTATTGATCCACGTGTTATGCTTGATTTTTCTTTCTTTACGTTCGAAGTCAGATTCCAAAGTTCAAATTGAGCCGCAAGCAGATGTAAAATTCAACTCTGTTAGGGTAACGTTTTTTTTTGGTTGCAGTTTAAATTTCTGATACCTCTGACGAAAACAAATTGTAATCTGTTAAGAAAGTAATCAAAGAAATTACACAACATTCTGCGAAAAAAACATGGATTCGTTTCCTAACAAGAACAGCCCATTAAAAGATAATCTCAATCTAAAGATACATACCACCCCGAAGAAAATCTCATCTGGTCGGAATTCGCTCAACGTCCGCGTGCGCTGCTCGGTTCGTCACGATTCAATTGAACGAACGAAACTCTATTCACTCACACACACAGGGTGAATAAAAGATCAATTTTGTTTTCATTAGCGCTCCAGTTCGTATGCCCCCTCATACAGTTCGGGTCAGCAAAAAAGAAAACATCACCGTACTAGCAAAATATAAGTGATGTAGTAGAATGTAGAAGAAACGTTCGTCAGCCTGTCAGTCGGTAGCCTACTACGGTCGCTATCCTACTCTCAAGTCAACGTACACACACACGCGCGCGCACAGACCAAGATCAACAAGAAGGGCAACGAACCTAGCCTACTCTGATCTGCCCCATGCTATTCGCATCTCTTTCGCTCATTGGCAAACTTCTGTTGTTTTTATTTTCTTGTAATTCACCATCATTTTTCCTATTTTCCAACTTCTATATTTTTATAAGCTCGTGCGATCTTTGATTCTTTTACTCTCTTTCACTATAAACTTCCTCTCGAGTTGTGCATTTTGTTCATGCTGCGCGGTTCTTCGTGAGGTACCTTTTTCTGCACCGTCCGAGTTAGTTTAGAGCATTTGTATTTGATTTCAAGTTAAACTCATTTATCCATCATCATCATCATCATCATCATCATCACGTGGTTCTGGTCCGTGTGATGCTGCACCTCGGTCTGTCTGTCTGACGAGCGGTCTCGATCGGTCGTTTGTCGTATTTATAAAACGGATCTCCGTCGTTCGGCTCGACTGTTTGTTTTGAATGGCTGCACTTTGGTTCAACCAAATGGTTCCAAATCTCCGGCCGCGGGGACCGTGGCAGTGAAGCGAAGGAAAAGAGAAATTTAGGAAACCACGTTTCCTAACACCTTTCGCGTCGAATCCTAAGCATCTCGAATGGGCAGTTGAACTTGACGCTACCGGAGTCTGGAGGTCAGAGGCCAGTGCAGCTCTGCTGGCATTTTGTTCGGGGGGGGGGGGGGGGGGAACGAGTGGCGGTGGCGTCAATAATGGCCACACCAATGCACTTGTGTCTGTCTTGAACGGGTGATGAATGATGTTAAAATAGAGTTTAAAGTTAAGTTATTAAATAAAAACCCGAAGCCTCCTTCCGGACAAAATGCATAAACAAGATTTGAGTGTACTACGGTTCTGGTTGTAGTTTACCGACCGGGATATTAGATTTCATAAATAGTTTGTTATGATGAGTAACAACAGACCGACCGACCGACGAGCCGTGGAATGGCGTGACGTGTTGTGCACTTGGCTGAACTGCGATATGTTGAAGTCTGGCAGATCTGACATGTGCCTACGTCGTCCCGCCGTCGCAACACGCTCCGTTCTGAACCGAATGTTGAACTAACCGAGAATATTGGCTAGTAATAAAACTGTTGCTTGTTAGTTTATTTATTTATTGGTAAGTTTATTTAGCGGGATTTCCTGTCGGTCTTCCATATTCCAATCTACATGACGCATGTTCGCCGATAAGAATTCGAGGTAGAATGGGTCTCACCTTGATGATAACTTCTTTCATATCAATACATTCACACCAAAAGAACGCGATGATGGAGCACAGGAAACTGTTAATGGCAATCGTTATCGAGCAATGATAAATGATTTCACTATGCCCATTGTTCGTGAAAAATATTTTGAATAGCTACTGGTTTCAACAGGACGGTGCAACATGCCATACAGCTCGACTGACAATCGATTTGTTACGACAATTTGACGCCACCACATTTTTTGTTGTGGGGCTATTTGAAATCTAAGGTATACGCTAATAAGCCAAGGAACATAGTTCGACTCAAAGACAACATACGACATGAAATCATCGACCATTGGAAAACACCAAAAAAGTTCACATTCTGTACTCAAGACCATTTACGCGATATCATATTCCAAAAAATAGCTGTAACTTATCTCTTTGAACCAAAATAAATTATAATCGAAATTAAAGTAAATAAAAATGTTTTTTTCTCATATATTTTGCTCAGAAATGAATGCTATATCTAGGGGAAGGGGGGGGGGGGGACATTTTTATCTTAAATATTCGTTACGTTTAGGACGATCTTTATAAATTCTCACGATAATGCCGTTTACATTAAGGGGGGGTAGGCTCTAAACGATGAAAACAATCATCATTTTTGCGAAATTTTTCCAGAATTATTGTTCAACAAAATAAATTCAAATATTTTTTTGCATGATAAAAAGCATCATTCGAACAACATTTTGTAATTTTTTCGTAGAAAAATATTGAGCGCCGGCTCTTGCTTCTTCGTAGAATGAGATAGCCATAGATAAAGGTCCATAACTTCCAGAGTTTCATTCCAATAGGCTTGAAAATTTCACAGAAAATTCTTCAAATGTTTTACTATAAGAAAATATAAAGAAAATAATAAATGATGTCTCAAAAGTGTTAGACCCTACCCGCCCCTTAACAAATACCAATATTCCGGATCAGGGTCATTTCGCCGATAATCTTTTCGTCGAATGCCTTTTCAGCGAAAGAGTCATTTCACCGAATGTCATTTCGCCGAAAGTCAGCGAATTCTTCATTAGTCTTAATATCGTATTAATATTGGAATTGATTAAAAAAAACAAATAAAAAATGATTTTGTTTACTCCCGTTCTGTTGACCTACAATCGTACTTCTGAAATAATCCAGAAAGACTTGAAAATTTTTTTATGTTTATTCATGATCCTCGGAACGGAATACCCAAAAAACTTGTTGACTTGATTAGAGTATCTACCAGGCAATTTTTTGCAGTATTTGCCTATTTCATTTTTCTAATAAATTATGTTATGTATTCGAAAATACCCTTTCGGCGAAATTACTCTTCCGGCGAAGAGGCCCTTTTGGCGAAATGATCCTTTCGGTGAAATGACCTTGTCGGCGAAACGACTTTCGGAAAAATGGCACTCCGCGAAACGACTTCCGGCGTGGTGGCTTTCGTCGAAATGACTCGCTCCCCATTATTCCGTCATCAATTGATGATTAGAAAATTATTTGTATCATTTTTACAAAAACGTACCGCATAAAACAAGAATAAAAAACGTACAACTTCGGAAATCCGCTATATGCGCTATAACTGTAGTACAAATTTTGTCTTCAAAAATTCATAAAACATCGAAATCTGGTGATATCTCGACAAAAATTTGTTTGAAAAAAATTGACTTGGGACATTGAAATTTTTTTGGAATTTTCCGAAATCGAAATTTTTGTTTGATGTCAAATGTCGAAGAAATGCACGAAACGTCGAGATCTGGTGTTTCCGTCCTACCTATATCCTAGTGGACCGGGTCATTGATTTGCGACTAATATCATTTAAAAATTGAGCTATCAATCTCATTAACTCTCATATATTCTACTACATAATCAATCACCCTGTCATCTAAAGTGTCTACGGTAAAGTTTAAGAAGCGGGCAGAATATTCCGGCGCTTGAACTTGAAGCATGGTTTCCGAAAAAGCGGAGGGAATTGCTGCGTTCAAAGCATCCAAAGATGGAAGATTCTGACAGTGTTGAGCAGGTATTCCATATGTCATTTTCTTTTATTTTTTAGGAAATAAAAATGTTGAATGTATTGAGCTGTACTTGATGCTTTTGCCTTTTGGATATAAGTTCGTCAATTGGGACTTGAAAAACTGTGAACTTTATTGATACATGGAATGTAACTAAGAAACTATTGAAGATTGATTTATGAACTGTAACTGATATAATAAAATTATAAAGTCATAAATTATAAGTCATAGCATATCAGAAAATACAGCGTTCAACCTAAAAAATTCTCTTTTTTCGAAAAAAAAAGTTTGTTGAATTGAAGAATAGCGATGGCAGATTTCATAATTTTGATGGTTATTTTAAAAAATAATTTCAGTATCAAAACTACATAAAATGGTGCTGGATGACCGGGAAATGAAGTAGCTGTAGATTGGAAAGATATCCTGCTGCTGGGTTCCAAACATGTTAAATAAAAACAAACGCGAGCATACTTCGAAAGCATGTTTGGCTATGCTGACGAAGATACGATATGACTGGGACTTCTGGTATCGGTTAGTTACTGTTCGTGAATCCATTATCATACACCAAAGAACAGAGCGATTTTCAGAACTTCAGCCGAGTGCTCTAAAGCGGCCTAGGGAGGCTCAATGGGTCGGAAACATTGGTGGATTACTTCGAAAAGGGGAAAAAACCACCGACAGTACGCATTAGCTTGCATTATTGAAGCAATATAAGGTTTAAATCGCAGCGAAATGGCTTCACATGAAGCGAAAAATTAGGTTTTCTGCGCCATCAGAGTATCGCTATCATGTCTAAAGTGAATGATTTGAGGTTCCAATTGCTTCTTAATTCATCTCGTTCGCCCGTTTTGTCTCCCTCGAACTATTATCTGTTCCCAAACTTTAAGCCATCCCTGAGAAATCGATGTGAGTTTCGTTTTGATGTATTCGACAGTTATTTTCGGATCCTGAAATCGAGATCCGATATAGTCAAAGTGAATTTGCATGGCCATGTACTAATATACATTGAGAAGATTGTTACGTTTTTCACTAATCATTTTAGAGATTTTCATGACATCTTTCGATTTTGGAAAGTCATGTGATCTTCAAATGGAGAACCTAAACAAAATCTTGTATTTCTGGAACCTGAAGCCGTATTCGGATGAAACTGAATAGAAATCTTTCTTAGGAATCCATTCTATCATTTGTGAAAATCTGTCTGATCATCTCTGAGAAATCTACGTATGTTTAGTTTTGAAGTACCCGTAAAACCGGCAAAGCCAAAAAGAGTTTGTTCGGCAACCATCTAACCAAGACCTTGATATTGAAACAGTCATGGACCAAGTCAGGAAGAAGAAATTCAAATTCGTGATCTTACAATACATAACGTATCTCGATGAAGTTAATTATCATATTGGATTATGCAATCTTTAAATATAAGTTCGTTGAAATCGGTTTACCAAAATCGGTGCGAGTTTTACTGAGTAGTATTTGCTCCTTACACTCTTGAAATAAATGGTTCCAAAACTCATCACTCTGTTGTTCCACAACCGGAATTCGAAACTGGATAAAATTTAATAGCTATCTTTGGGCCATATGATATGAACAAGATAAAAATTAATTTCTTCCCGTAATTTTTTCGTAAGTCATCTTTTGACACTTGAAAAACTTTCGATTTTGTCAAAAAATCATTTAAAAAAAGGGGTAATTTCTTACCCATTGTCGTTTCTGTAAACTGTGTAAATTTTGTACACATTTTTGCTTTGCCCATTATTGAGAAAAAAAAGTATGTAGTATATAAATATTCTTTTCAAGTGACAAACCATGTTTCAAAACTCGCTGGCAAGACACGAAAAAGTCATGTGCATTATTTTTTTTGTTTGAATTAAATTGCTCGATGATGAAAGAATCGATTTCGGAAGAGTTAGACTCGTTTGACCGCTAAAACCGGGACACTATAAACAGACAACTATTCGTTTTGTAGACATTTAAAAGTCAATCCGAACAATAAATTCTAAAAAGAAATTGAAAAAATGAATGCACAATTTTGCGATAACTTTGACGGGAATGAAAATGTTTTTCGTTCATTGCGCACGCCTACTACGATTCTCTTCGGAAAAAAAATTCTTGACCAAGGGGAGGACGCTTAGAACAATGTGCCAATCACACAATACCACAATGCGTTGGCGCATTTATCAATATTGGCACTTTCGTTTTCATACAGTTGCACAGTTACGGAACACAAAGGGCTCAGTTTTGACAAGTAGCTGTTTCATGGGGAACAGCGTGGCACACTTAGACTCACAGTATATCACGTGTTTTTTTAGAGGCACAATATAGTTTGTGTTAAGCGACTTTCCCCTTGTTCCTGACTCTGGTGTCGTGGATTGCTCCGGTTTTGCACTTGAGAGCAGAAATGCAACATTCTGACGGTGTTTCATAGCCATTTTTTCTCTAAAGTGCAAAAGCAGAACAATCCACGCCTCCAGTGTTTTTCAATGAAAAACGCCATTAATGAGTATAAAAGAGCCAATTCCGTCGAAGAGTTCCTGAAGGATTGGATGAACAATAGGGTGGGATAAAATATTGATTTCAGCACCACCAAACTTTTCCTGTTCCTTTTTGTAAGCACCATGCAAAATTTTAGCTTGATCGGAGAAACTATATTTTCGCGCCCGAGGCTTAAAGTTTGTATGGGATTTAGCATGTAGAAAAAAATCGCTTTTTACAGAAAAATCGGCTGGAGACCAACCTATGAAATCTAAAAATCAGTGCATGTGTTATTTTCGTAGGAAATTTTACTAAGAAGAAAACATTTGAAGACCGAAAAACAATCCGACATTTGTAGAAAAAGTTATTAAAGGAAAACCGGCACAAGGTCCGAACAGTGGCTCTTTCCTTAATAGATCTAGCACCACTGCTGTTGTTAGTGATGGTAATATGATTTTGCTTTCTTTTAATATTCTATAACGGTTTATTTGAGTTGTTTGATGTCTTCACAAAAGTTTCCCAGCTTATTAGCAGGATTTTTTAAAGTGACTAGCCAGGCACCAAAACTCACTGTAAAGACACAAAAATGTCTAACTTTTTAATTTGAAGAAATAGGTTTTTGGAGTCTTCTACAATATTTTACATAAACTCAAATCCAATAACATTGCCGAAGATATAAACTCTCTTGAGATATAGAGATATAGATTAGAAGATATAAACGGTACTATTTTATGCAAACAAAAACATAATTTACATGACTTTTTTTGTGTCTTTACAGTAAAGTTTGCAGCATGGTTTGTCATTTAAAAATAATCTTCATTCTCTGCTGAGTAAGTATCGTGAAGATATCAAACAACTCGGATCAACCGTTGTAGCACATTAAAAGGAAGTCACATCATTACTAGCAGCAGTGGTGCTAGATGTATCAAGGAATGAGCCACTGTTCGGACCTTGTGTCGGTTTTCCATAACTTTTTCTACAAATGTCGGATTGTTTTGCGGTCTTCTAAAGTTTTCTTTCTCGTAAAATTCCCTACGAAAATAACACATGTACTGATTTTTAGAGTCTATAGGATGATCTCCAGTCGATTTTTTTTTGTAAAATGTCATTTTCCCCATACTAAATCCCATACAAACTTTAAGCCTCGGACGCAAAAATATAGTTTTCTCCGATCGAACTAAAATTTTGCATAGCTACTATGGGACCCAAAAGGAACCCGGTTCGAGAGATGTAATCTCATATGTCACGTAAACTGATTAATTCCAGTGTTTTTCAATGAAACAAAATTGCTGGATGATGAATGAATCGATTTCAAAAGACTTAGACTCGTTTGACAGCTACACTCTTAAAACTTAATCCGAACAATAAATTCTAAAAGAAAGTAAAAAATGAATGCACATTTTTGCGAAAACTTTGACAGGAATGAACATATTTTTCGTTTAAAGCGCGCGCCTACTACGATTCCCTTCGGAAAAAAATCCGGACTCGTATGCCGTTTTTCATTGAAAAACACTGGTGTCGTGGATTGCTCTGGTTTTACACTTTCGAACAGAAATGCAACATTCTGACGATTTTGAAGTGAAGTTTGACTACATCACATAAAATCGAGGGGAATGACAGTAATTCATTTCCTAATTACCAATGAAAAATTTACTCCGCTTCGCATTGCTTGAGGCTCATATGTGTCGTTTTCCCTCACTTAATGAGAATATGAAAAGTAAGCTTCGCTTTTTAGATCACCGTGGGTATATCATCAATTTATCTAGATTTTACAAGAATATTCATGAATAATTTGCTTGTGTTGTATAGTTACTGCTATGACAACACATACAACAATATCGTTGATGACAAGCGGTGAAATAAATTCATGTTCGAAAGAATTGAATACGTGCAAGAAGACTGAATTTGTAAGTAATAAATGTAATGAGTGAATTGAATGCATATTAAATAAGGAAATATATTTCCAGCTTCAAGCTGCTAGCGCAGTTGCTCTGAAAATTAGTCGAATTAGTTCAATCCTAACAATCGTATTACTTAGCTTCGACCCATCGAACGTTACTGGGCAATCGTGAAGAGGATCTTCAAGAAGACTAGTAAGGCAGCTGGAAGCATGCTACTTACCTTACCTAACAGCTATAGGCCTGAGGTGTCCTTTGCTGTATCAAGCATACGTCTCCACATAACTCGGTCCATGGCTGCTCGTCGCCAGCCACTCAAGGCACGGATGCTTCTGAGATCACCCTCCACTTGATCGATCCACCTTGCTCGCTGCGCTCCTCTTCTTCTTGTACCAGTCGGATTAGATTCAAGAACCATTTTCACTGGGCTGTCGTCCGACATCCTTATGACATGCCCAGCCCATCGTAAACGTCTGATTTTAGCTGTCCGTACGATGGGTGGTTCTCCTAGCAGCTGTTGCAATTCGTGATTAATACGCCGTCTCCACGTTCCGTCTTCCATCTGCACTCCGCCATAGATGGTCCTCAGTACCTTTCTTTCGAAAACACTGAGGGCGCGTTGGTCCTCTGCCAACATAGTCCAGGTCTCGTGGTCATAGAGAACAACCGGTCTAATTAGCGTTTTGTAGATGGTCAATTTCGTGCGGTGGCGTACTTTTCTCGATCGGAAGGTTTTTCTGAGTCCAAAGTACGCACGATTCCCTGCCAAAATACGTCTATGAATTTCTCTGCTGGTGTCATTATCGGCGGTCACCAGTGAACCCAAATACACGAACTCGTTAACCACCTCGATATCGTCACCGTCTATCAATATTCGTGGTGGGAGGCGTAGTGTTTCTTCTCCGGAGCCTCTTCCTCTCATGTATTTTGTTTTCGACGCATTTATGGCCAGTCCGATACGCCTAGCTTCAGCTTTCAGTCCGATGTAGGTTTCCGTCATCTTCTCAAGGTTACGTGTTACAATACCAATATCGTCAGCGAAGCCAAAAAGTTGTACGGACTTTCGGAAGATCGTGCCACTCGTGTCGATCCTCGCTCTTCGAATCACACCTTCCAGGGCAATATTGAACAAGATACAGGAAAGTCCATCACCTTGACGTAGTCCTCTCCGAGATTCGAAGGGACTCGAGAGCGTCCCAGATACTCGGACGTAGCACATCACTCTATCCATCGTTGCTTTGACCAATCGCGTCAGTTTATCCGGGAAACCGTATTCGTGCATTATCTGCCGGAAGCATGCAGGAGTTCAAAAAACATTTGGGCTCAAGCGTCTAAAAATGCGATGCAACACTTATCCGGAACTTGATGAAGAGCGTTCGATCATAAGTTCGAAAATTCGTGAAGGAATAACTTAAATTTCATCCGGTTTTCATTATGCTCAAGTTTAACCTCGTACAATAAAGGATCAATTTTTAGTTTGAATAAAATATCGTTTTTTATCATAATTTGAAAGAAAAATTTGTGGATAGCTTATTTTCGATACACTCCTTAGGGTAACAATACCTTCATTCATCTCAGTTCCATATGCCAAAAACCATTAATTAGAGTAAGATCTGCTATTTTCGTTCGATAGATTGACTTTAAGGGTAAGATGAAAACGCGTCGCTATAAAATCAGTACTGTATAACTTTCGAACTATTTTTTCTGTAGTATTTCTTCTTTGGACCGAAGTAGACATGTTGTATCCTATTTTATCACAATTCGTTAATTGAAAGTCGAGTAATAATATAAAAATATGGCGACTCTACTATCGAGATGATTATTGGGACAACAGCCCTAGGTAGAAAGCAATATTGTGGTGAGCATCTTTTTCGATTTGATTTACACCATTCGTCAACAACGAAGTCCTTGATTATTGTTATAAAACGACCTTGGTGGTAACTTCCGTTCCAATTACACACACAACGAGCTGAATTCATCGATCCACCCACTTTGCTGGTCATACTAGAAACCAGGTCCAAATTTGCAATACCAAACTCTAATTATCATCAATTGTACCTATTCCGTTTAGCCAACCAATCAAGCCATCAAGCCGTGAACAGTAATGATCAAATCGTGACCAATACCGGCGGCGCCTCCAGCAGACATTGATCCTTCGGCAAAACTTTGGCATTAGGTTTCTGGATATTTCTCCCACCCGACCTGACATCCACCGGGCGCTTTAAAACACAAAACGTGTTTAGGTGAAAGTATGCACCGAAACGTAGACACGTTGGCCTGATTTACATCCGTCTCCCAGCTTCTTAGGCCGCCACGTTGGGGTGACTTAAGCCAGTCTCAAACATCTCAAACCAAGCCAGCATGTGTATCACGTGTGAAATTACTTTAAATGGCACTTCTCGTTCCAGACACAATCCGAAACAAGTATACAACTGCGAAGAGTACGCCCCGTTTCCGGCCCATAAAATCCGTTGCCGTTCCGATGACGAAAGTAAGTGCAAGCGAATAAATGCAGAAATCGAAACTGTTACAAACAAGATTATGCACAAAAAACAGTCCCACCGTCAGTTCGGCCAGATGTTGTCAATTTAATTTATTCAAGTAAACGTGCTCGTTTTGGGAACTATTCGTCAGAACTAAACGGCATCGGCCATCGCCGGTCACCTTGGAGTGCAGAAAAGGCACGTTCGATTGCCGCTCCCCGGTTGTTGGTTGAAAGCCGGAACGTGATGACGATCGGTACCAGAGAGAAAGAGAGAGCTATTGATTAAAATATCGTGCTGGGGTCATCACTGGCCCATCAATTTCCCATGGTTTTCGTTGAAGTCAGTCGTCAAAGTATATCTCGGTACCAGACGGAAAAAGTTAGTTCCGTACCTAACACCCGATAGATCAGTGGAAAAGAATTATTATAATAGAAACCGTGAATATCGATACTTCAGACAATTCAAAGATCCACAACGGTTCGTCAGCATGATGCTATCGCATCCAAAAACCAATTAATTCCAATTAACACTGCTAACAAATGTCCGGACAGCAGCATGTTGTAAACCAAAAAGGCCCTTCCAGATGGTCCAAAACGAAACAGTTGCCGGACGTACCCGGAGGTTTTGTGTCGAAAATGGCAGGTGAGGCACGAGTTCGGCCCGGAATGGATAGTTTAATAGGTTTAATCATTCGTAATAAATGATCAATAAAACGGCCGGCAGAACTCCAAGGGGGCCAGCCAAACAGAGGCAACCAGAGAGATCGATCGTTATCGCGCAAAATCTTCGCCGCTGGTGCTATGATGCTGACCAACTACGGATCTTCAACAACAATAACTATTCTATTGGTGGTTATTGTTCTGCTACAATTGCGTTCAATTCGATTCTAAACGGTGCAGATGTTTGGGAAGATGATATTTTGGCGTTTTTTTTTCTGTACCAAACAGACTCATGAAATTTTCTCAACCGATCAACACAAATTGAATTCTTTTACAAAGAAGTAAAGGGAAGGAGAATGGATTCTTTCCGCCTTCCATTGGATCAATACCGGAACCCGGTTAAGCCAATTATTTCTCTACAAGTATCTCTGATCGTTCTACATTCGAGCGATTAGCGGTTATACGCAACTGCACACAAAAAATAAAAATTATTCTACTCTCAGTAGGCGGCGCCTGGTCGGAGGCAGTGAGAATGATGTGCCAAACAGGAGATGGACGATTTTGAACTTCTGTTTCTGGCCCTGAATCAGTAGTACCGGGCGGATGTAAACAACGGATTCGAACGAGAGCAGAATATGTACAACCGAGAAAAAAAACCAGTTTCTTTCGTAACTTTCTTGTGCTGCGTAAAGTTCTACCGAAGCTGATGACCTGAAAAGCAGGGGAAAGATGGAAACAAACGACCAACTCTAACCGGGGCCTCATCTTGCCTGTTCTTTTCATCTGCAACCACAACCCAGTGTAAGCTTCGTCGGAAGCCACATGAATATTAATTACAAAACATATAAAAGTACGCCTGTGTGGCAGCGCAGCGGTCAATGAATGGGAAGGATTCGGCAGGAAATTGGTTCATTAACAGAAATTTTGGCCCCCTTTGCTCCTTCGGTACGTACGTATTTGATGAGCACATTTTCTCAATCTATGGCCCAAGTTCTCTCGACCACGTTCTGCGATCAAACTAGCAATAATCAAATTATACAAAATTACTCCTTTGTAGTACGGGAAACGTCAGCGTTCCCACGATGTTCTACTAGTTCTTGTTTTTTTTTTGCATGAGTTGCGTAACATTAGCATATAGAGAAAGTACACGATATTGAGCAACAAACGTCTTTACTTATTTATAAACCGATTCGATCCGATTCAACATTATCTCGGAAGAGGTTTGATAAATTTAAACCTATTCTTAATCCACCTAGTGGTGTGATAATGCCTTTCTCTTTCATCGAGACAATCTCATTGAAATATTGTTTGTCTTTTCATTAAGAGAATCCCTGACTCTAATTTCGGCTCATTTTTGACAACAATTTATTCAGTTTGATTTGAGTAGTTCACAAAAGCATGCGTCAGACCAAAAGTAAGGTAAGGGCTATTTCATCTCATTTGTAAGGACGTTACCTTAAAAACCTGATTTAGCCACTAAAATCACTATGACTTTTTCATATTTCTGCTTAATACGCCTTGCTCCACATTGGGAATTGATTTTCATTCCTCGGTAATTAAAATAATATTTAAAAAATCAGCTAAAAACGCTTCTGATATGTTCACTACTGTGCTCCTAATTTCATCTCAAAGGTTTTATATTCATCCTATCGTTGGTCCTTTATTCATCCCATAAATTAGCAATGGCGACAGCAATCAAAACCAAAATATTGCACTACTACACTCTCAGGTTCAAAATATCAGAATTCTTCTTGAATAGGCCGTCATGCCAACTATGAGACAACACACATAAACAGATTTTTAGAAACAGCTTGAAATCATTTCGACGTTTAAAATTTTTTGGATCGTTTTCGTTACCTTTCGTTTTAAATTTAAAATTTTACTGTGCAGTTAATTTGGAGAACTTAAAAAAAATAATTGTTACTATTTAGGCATTAGCCCTTCTAAAAACAAACCGCAGAACCAGAGATGCCATTTATACAGATTTATCTGTATTTAATAGATTTTGGCGTTCGCATACTGATTTAAATCAGATTGTAGATTTTAAACAGATTTTCTAAATTTAATACAGATTTGTAAAGGTTCATAAAAAGTGAAAAGTAAAAAGTTAGACTTTTCTCTCTGAATATCTGGTAATATTTGAGTATAATTATCAATGGACAAATCACATGTTAAAATGGAAATGTTTTGTGCAACTATTTGATGATGAATACTGATAAACATTTATATTAAAATTTTAAACACATTTAACTGATTCATTTTATTAGTGAAAACAGATAGAGCAGATACATACTTTCTATGAAAATATCTGGCATTTCTGTGCACAGTCGATGAAACACACACACTTAACAGTGTTATGGTAACGTACGAGGTCTGTTCAAAAAGTTCCTGGAATTTTTCAATTGCCCGCGTCTGGAGAGTCCGGTTGTCAAATTTTTTTTTTATTGTGTTGGTACATATGTCCCTAATGTATGGTGAAATTTTCAGCTGTATTCATTGTTTACATTTTGTCTTGTAGCGACTGGTGTAGACGTGTTTTTTTGAGCTCGGCGATTTTTGTTAGTTTAAACAATGGGAGAATTGAAGAATTTGTATTAAATTTTGCGTGAAAAATGAAATAAAGTGTAACCAAGTGTGCGAAATGTTACAGAGAGCCTACGGTGAGTCTGCTATGAAAAAAACAAGTGTTTACGAGTGGTATAAGCGTTTCCAAGATGGCCGCGAAGACGTTGAAGACGACGAACGCTCCGGTCGACCCAGCACGTCAATAATCGATGAAAATGTGGGGAAAGTGGAAAAAATGATTATGGAAATCACTATTAGAGAAGTTGCTGATGAAGTTGGCATATCAGTTGGCTCATGCCATCATATTTTTTCAAATGTTTTGGGCATGAAACGAGTGGCAGCAAAATTCGTTCCAAAACTACTGAATTTTGATCAAAAAAACAAACGCATTACCATCGCTCAGGAGCTGTTAAACGACGTCAACGACAATCCAAATTTACTTGAAAGGGTCATAACTGGTGATGAAACATGGGTGTACGGTTATGATGTCGAAACAAAAGCACAATCGTCCACGTGGAAGCACCCAACGTCACCAAGACAAAAATCGCCGAGCTCAAAAAAACACGTCTACACCAGCCGCTACAAGACAGGATGTAAAGAATGAATACAGCTGAAAATTTCACCATACATTAGGGACATATGTACCAACACAATAAAAAAAAAATTTGACCACTGGACTCTCCAGACGCGCGCAATTAAAAAATTCCGGGAACTTTTTGAACAGACCTCGTATAGCGGAAAGATACCAGTGCTACGAGATTTGCCACAATGGTTATTTAATTAGTATTTAACACGCTCTTTCTGGTAATATTCGAAGCCGAAACAGTTTTATTGAAATATAAATATCAACAATATAATTAAACTAATTTGAAAAATGTATTTATTGTGGGGAAAGTCCTCATGAGGATATTTCAGTATGCACTGCATTTAAAGTGCACAAAGACAAAATTAAGCTTTCTTTAAAAGCACGATCTAAGCGCACATATGCAGAAATGCTTAAAACGGTCATTGATGTCCCCCCTTTGGAAACCGAAAACGGGTTTTCAAATCTAGAGGAAACAGAGGACTCTGACTCTGACGAAAATAGTGAAGGTAATTCGTTTATCACTACCCAAGGGTCAGTTAAGAGAAAGAAGTCTTCTTCCAAATTACCAAAAAAGACACCTAAAGTTTCATCTTCAAAAAAAGATCCCCGTGTTAAACAAAAAAAGTCAAAACCAAAGACTGTGCCTCCTGGTTTGTCAAATTCACAAACCAATCCAGGATCTAGCACAGAAAAAGGTAATAATCCTGTGGGCTCCATTTCACAGCCACCAACAGGATTACTGAAGTTTTCGGAAATTGTTGAATGGATTTTCTCAGCATTCAATATATCTGAACCCTTAAAGACCCTCATAATGGCATTCCTTCCAATAGCTAGAAATTTTTTGAAGCAGTTATCAGCTCAATGGCCAATTGTCTCAGGTTTTGTATCTTTTGATGGATAATTTATCACCCGCCGCAAATGATACAATCACTGTCCTGCAGTGGAATTGTCGAAGCATCATGCCAAAACTTGATTCATTTAAAATTTTATTGCATAGTCAAAAATGTGATGTATTTGCTTTATGCGAAACATGGCTTACTTCAAACATAGCTTTAAATTTTAATGATTTTAACATTATACGTCTCGATAGAGACTCTCCGTATGGTGGAGTGCTTTTGGGAATTAAGAAATGCTGTTCCTTTTATAGATTAAACATCCCTTCAACTTCTAGTATAGAAGTTGTTGCTTGCCAAATAAACATTAAAGGCAAAGATATTTGCATAGCTTCGGTTTATATTCCTCCAAAAGCACAAGTTGGACAGCGACAGCTTAATGAAATGGTTGAAGCCCTTCCTGCTCCCCGATTGATTCTGGGGGATTTAAATTCGCACGGAATGATGTGGGGTTCCGTTTACAATGATAGCAGATCATCTTTAATACAAAACATTTGTGACAATTTTAGCATGACGGTACTAAATATGGGTAGCATGACACGGATCCCAAGACCTCCTGCACGCCCAAGTGCATTAGATCTATCTCTTTGCTCAACATCAATTCGACTAGATTGCACCTGGAAAATATTGCCTGATTTACACGGTAGCGATCATTTACCAATCATCATCTCAATTAGCTGTAACAAATGTATTGCTAATTCAGCTAGTATTCCATATGATTTGACAAAAAATATCGACTGGATTAAATACCAAAGTAGAATCTCTAGTATTTTGAATTCAATGGAAGAGCTCCCTCCACTTGAAGAATATGACTTCCTCGTTTGTTCGATTCTGGAGGCCGCAGAACAATCCCAAACTAAACGCTTTCCTGGGCCAACGACTAACAGAAGGCCTCCCAACCCCTGGTGGGACAAAGAGTGCTCAGAGGCTAAACTCGCAAAACAAAATGCTTGCAAGACGTTTCTAAAACGGGGAGGAGGAACTCCTCAGAATTTTGAAAAACTTATGGTTTTAGAAACCAAGTACAAGAGCATACTTCGAGCCAAAAAATGTAGCTATTGGAGACATTTTGTCGAAGGTTTGTCAAGAGATACCTCAATGAGCACTCTTTGGAACACGGCCAGACGAATGAGGAATCGTAACGTGGGCAATGAGAGTGATGAATACTCGAACCGATGGATATTTGACTTTGCTAGGAAAGTTTGCCCAGATTCTGTTCCTACGCAGAGCATTATACGGGAATCTCCTCCAAATAATGGTTTTATTAATAACCCATTTTCAATGATGGAATTTTCTATAGCACTCTTGTCTTGTAACAATAACGCCCCTGGGTTGGACAGAATTAAATTCAACTTGGTGAAGAATCTGCCCGACCTCGCAAAAAGACGTTTGTTGGAATTGTTCAACAAGTTTCTTGAGCAAAATATTGTTCCGCCTGACTGGAGACAAGTGAAAGTTATCGCCATTCAAAAGCCGGGGAAACCAGCTTCCAATCACAACTCATATAGACCCATTGCGATGTTGTCCTGCATCAGAAAATTGTTCGAAAAAATTATTCTACGACGTCTCGACACTTGGGTCGAGACGAACGGTTTGTTGTCAGATACTCAGTTTGGCTTCCGTAGAAATAAAGGGACGAATGATTGCCTTGCATTACTTTCGTCTGACATCCAAATTGCCTTCGCTCAAAAGCAACAAATGGCATCTGTATTTTTAGACATTAAAGGAGCATTTGATTCAGTTTCCATTGATGTTCTTTCAAACAAGCTCCACCAACATGGACTTCCAGCGGTTATAAATAATTATTTGCACAACCTTTTGTCAGAGAAATGCATGCATTTTTCACATGGCGATTTGGCAACATTCAGAATTAGCTACATGGGTCTACCGCAAGGCTCATGCCTCAGTCCGCTCCTCTATAATTTTTACGTGAATGACATTGACAGCTGTCTAGTAACCCCATGTTCACTAAGGCAATTGGCAGATGATGGCGTGGTTTCAGTTACTGGGCCCAAAGCTATTGATCTGCATAAACCATTGCAAGATACCTTAGATAACTTGTCCGTTTGGGCTGTTCATCTTGGTATCGAATTCTCTGCGGAGAAAACAGAGTTAGTCGTCTTTTCAAGAAAGCATGATCCCGCGCAGCTTCAGCTCCATATGATGGGAAGAATGATCCAACAGGTTTTAACTTTTAAATACCTCGGGGTGTGGTTCGATTCCAAATGCACGTGGGGAGGACACATTAGGTATCTGATAAAGAAATGCCAACAAAGAGTAAATTTTCTTCGAACAATAACAGGATCTTGGTGGGGTTCTCATCCGCAAGATCTAATAAAATTGTATCAAACAACGATACTTTCAGTGATGGAATATGGATGCGTTTGTTTTCGTTCCGCTGCAAACTCTCATTTTATCAAACTTGAGCGAATTCAGTACCGTTGTTTGCGAATTGCCTTAGGCTGCATGCACTCGACACATACAATGAGTCTAGAAGTTCTGGCGGGAGTTCTTCCATTAAAAGATCGATTTTGGGAGCTTTCATCACGCCTGCTAATAAGATGTGAGGTGCTGAATCCCATGGTAATTAATAATTTCGAACGACTAGTCGAGCTTCGATCTCAAACAAAATTCATGACAGTATATTTTAACCATATGTCACAGGAAATCAACCCTTCAAGATATATTCCTATCCGTGTCAGCATCCTAAGTGCCCCTGACTCAACTTTATTTTTCGATACATCCATGCAGTGTGAAGTGCGTGGAATCCCGGATCATCTACGCTCGACGGAAATCCCAAAAATATTTTCAAGTAAGTTCAGGCATATTGACTCTGAGAAAATGTTTTACACGGATGGATCGCGAATTGAAGAAGCGACAGGGTTTGGTATGTTCAACAATAATGTTTCGGCCTCATTTAGGCTTCAAGAACCTGCATCTGTTTATATAGCAGAGCTAGCAGCAGTTCATTATAGTTTGAGTGTAATCGTCACATTATCTCCAAACCATTATTTCCTCTTCACAGATAGTCTGAGTGCAATTGAAGCCATTCGCTCAATCGCTACTGGCAAAAATGAACCGTTTTTCTTGGGTAAAATAAAACAGTGTCTGAACGACATATTGAATAATAATTATCTAATCACTATAGTCTGGGTCCCGGCTCATTGCTCCATTCCAGGCAATGAAAGAGCCGATAATTTAGCCAAACGTGGTGCTATTGAGGGTGAAATTTATGAGCGACCGATTGCTTTCAACGAATTCTATAGTTCGTCTCGCCAAAGAACACTTGCCAGCTGGCAAGCATCTTGGGATAGAGATGATCTGGGTCGGTGGATGCACTCAATTATTCCGAAAATATCGACAAAGGCATGGTTCAGGGGACTGGATGTGAGTAGGGATTTCATTCGTGTGATGTCCAGACTCATGTCCAATCACTACACGTTAGATGCACATCTCCTTCGAATTGGGCTCTCCGAGACTAATCATTGTGCTTGTGGCGAAGGTTATCGGGATATTGATCATGTCGTTTGGACATGCGTGGAGTATCGTGATGTCAGATCTCAACTAATAAATTCTTTGCGTACCCAAGGTAAACTATCCAATATCCCAGTTCGAGACATTCTTGCTTGTCGTGACCTTTCATACATGAAACTTATTTATCATTTCATAAAGAAAATTGGAGTTTCAATTTAATAAAGGCCCCTTTTAAGACTTAGTTCTGATCCCAGCTGCGTCCATGAGTTCAACCAATAGCTAAATTAGAATAAAAATTATGTAATGATACAAACAAAATCGAAACAGTTTATGAAATTATCAACAAAATGTCTGAAAATAACAGCTTATTTTATAATTTATAGAAGTTAATCGTTTGGTTCAAATAATATTTCCGAGTAGATTTCATAATTAATGACGAGTTACCTAAGATGATATTTAAGTAATATGAGAATATGATTTAATAAATTCAAAACGTTGTGACTATGTTAGAATTAAATTAGGATAAGAATATTATGTAAAAGTGATGCTACGGCGAAGAAAAACTTATGTAAACTGCCTTAAGAAATAAACGTATTTATGAAAAAAAAAAAAAATATAATTAAACTAATGTCACGGATGCCAAAGAAATACTTGTTGATTATAATTTGAAGAAGGAAAACATATTCTTTTTGTAACATTATGAGAAAACTTGGCAACTTTGCGACACCAAATGAGATGAAAACAAAGCGCAATGAAGTGAACTAAGTGAAAAACTTTCATCTCATATTTTTGAAGACTTTTATTGCTTGTCGGAAAATTTTTGAAGTTTTAAATCGTTAATTAAACAAGTGACAAGTAAACATTACTAATTATGAAGTCATCCAGCATTCAATAGTAGTGTAATTGTGTGCAATAGCGATCATGTTTTGAGACGAATCGATTAGTAGATATTCAGAAGCATGACGAACTGTAAATCTTGAGACGAGAATGTGTCCTAAATTTAAAAGTGAGTTTGTTTTAAATGAAAAAAAAAACGATCACCGAAGAATTTAAAACCATTTCTTCCAATGAGAAAGTGTTACAATAGCTTGAATAATCATTTTGAAACATTCTACAGTTTGGTTCTGGTACGTTGTACGATATTATTCATGCTCAAAGTAATGAGGTGAACGGATGAGATGGAAATAGGAGCTCAGATGAGTCGTTACCCTATAAGCAATAATACATTTGAACGCGATCATAGGTCACTATCTGGAATAGTTATACTGATAAAAAAAATTTGGTCGATTAAGTTACTTTAACCCAATTTTAATACCGAACGAGCCTAAAATTATAAATGTCGGTTAATCCATAACAAGAAATGAGTTTTGACGTGGTAATCAGTTTTGACGTTTACGTCATGTTGAATTCGGAAAAGCTTTTTCTAAAAAAATTGAGCGCAAAGAATACAACGCATTTTGTCGGTTACGTCAGTTATACCACCATATCTCCGGAACCAGATGTCACAGCCGTTTGATCTTTGAACTGGATTAATGGCCCATTAGTAGCTTTCATACGAGCTTAAGGATCAAATGTAAGAACCAAGGAAACCAAGTACAGTATTGTGTGAACGATAGATCGATCTCAAAATGAGTGAACCAAACGAACAAAAGCTACCGCCGCTACGAAAGAGTACTATTATTGTTGCGAAATTGCGAAATTGCGATATTAGACTTTTAATACGAGAACTTGAAGGTTTGCTTACGGAGCAAATGCATCTTGACATTAAACGTGCCGTCAATGTAATGCGTGGACTTTCAGCAGAACAACGTCGAAAAATTGTGTACAAATGGTGCACAGAACGCGGACTGTCACTGAGAAAGATAGCAAAAATGGAAGGAGTAAGTGAAAAAGCCGTGCGATATGCAATCAGGAAGTTCGGTGAGGATAACACCTTTGAGGGTGAACCGAAAACCGGTCGAAAAAAAGGTCCTGCTAAACCTCAGTTGGATAAACGTATACTGAAGGCGTTCGAGCAAAAGAAGGTGGTTTTAGTTCGGGATCTGGCCAAAAAAGTGGGCACTTCGAAGTCAAATGTTCTTCGTGCTTAAGAACGTTTGAATCTTCGAACCTATAGGAAGCAGAAACAACCAAACCGTAGTCCGAAACAAGAAGCATTGATCAGGCCGAGGGTTCGAAAGCTGTACAATACGATTCTTGCTGGAAATTTGAACTGCATAACCATGGACGACGAAACCTATGTGAAACTCGATTACAAATCCTTGCCGGGACCACAATATTATCTGGTGCGAGAAGGGCAAGTGTTAAATCAGTCCGAGACATCGATTGAAGTCGAAAAATTTGGTAAGAAAGCTATGGTCTGGCAAGCAATTTGTAGCTGCGGTAAGATTTCGAAACCCTTCATCACCACTGCTTCAATGAACAGCGAAATATACATCAAGGAATGTTTACAAAAACGACTTCTACCCATGGTTCGAAGCCACAAGGATCCTGTTGTCTTCTGGCCAGATCTTGCTTCTTGCCACTACTCGAAATCAACGGTAGAATGGAATACTACCAAAAATGTCACTTTCGTACCAAAAGACATGAATCCACCAAATTGCCCACAACTTCGACCAATTGAGGAATTTTGGGCATTACCGAAGGCACATCTTAGGAAACATGTCTCGGCAGCCGAAACCATTCAACAGTTCGAAAAAGATTGAAAAAAAAAGTGTCAAAACTTGTCGCCAAGAAGTCTGTACGGAATTTAATGAGGAACGTTCGCAAGAAGGTGCGCCAGCTTACAATGGGTAAGTAGCAAATGTTGAGAATAATATTCTGTTGTTGTAGTCTAATATTACAGGATATCGAATAAAATTTGAATATCTAACACTTGTGAATTATTTACAGCGAAATCAAAGTGCGTCCATACTTTCTGGGACAGTCTTTAGTTCATGCAAATTTACGAGCAAGAACATGTAATTGTGTAATTGGGAAAAAAGGCGTGAAATAAAATTCATCGAAATAGAAAAAAAAGTACTAACAGCGATCGCCGCGACTTGAACCGAGAATCATTGGATCACAAAGTGCGTTCGTAATTCGAGTGAGTAAGTGAGAAGCACACATCTGCTAGGCTGGTAAATGGTACATACAAATTCTTACAGTCGCACTTGTCAGCAAAATTCAAATTACAGTTGAAACAAGTAAAAATTAAATGAAATTTTTCGTCATTCGAAAAACTGCATTTCTGACTTGCATCGTATGAGGGATTTGGTCACGTGTAAAATTAAACGGGGAGTAATTGTAACTAATATCGTTTTCGCTTGAGAAAACTGAAACTGACCCAGGGTAGTTTCATTAAACAAACACTTTTCACGAAACTGGGTAGGTTTCGCACTTAGCAACGGGGATTTGAGCAAACTTCATATAAAAATCAGGTTCGAAACTGACTCGATTTTCAGTTCAACAATGTTGTAACTACGTTCGGAACTAGCTTCAAACAAACGGTTTGACAGCAGTTAGTGTGAAAACTGGGTTAGGTTTGGCATCAAGCGAAAACGACATAATGCCCGGCACTCACGTATAGAGGGCTGAACTACTGAGGTACAGTTCAAATTGAACTGCACTAACTAGTCGAAGACGAAGCGTAAAAACAGATCTTAGTCCATAGCGGTTATTCTCAACCAAACCCCTAGATAACAAAATAAAGGAAATGAATACATCAAAATTCACTAAACTTTGGCAATGTTGGATTATTATTAATTTGTCGGCTTACAATCAACAGATTACATTGTAATTGTAATCAAAATTTTGAATTGTGTTCTGAAATTCAATAGAAAAATGACACAAATAATTATTTTTTCAGTGTAGTAAAAAATGATGGAATGAATAGATAAGTTGAAATGAATGCAAACATATTTGAACAAAACACAAAGCCTACTACTGTGCATCCGGATTGGTTCGCTAAAAATATTATACACGCAAAATTATACTACAGAAATGAAACCGGCCTAACCAAAGGCAAATATAACCTTTGATTCTAGCCTTTCTTAACCGAGAGCGTTTGCATCACGTTCTTGTTCAATTGAGTGCATTATAAAAACCAGATCGTTTGATTCTAGGTTCGAACTTCGACGGGGTGCCCAAGGTGAAGAGGTTTGCGGTCAGTTAGGTTGAAGAAAAAAAACTTAATTTTCTTTCTCAAACACAGAAACGTTTTCCACTATTATTACGCATTTAGGTATGACGTACCTCAGGACCACCCCTCCCCTACCCCCACTTCAGCATTATACTTCATAATTATTCATGTGCGTTTGCCCCGGTATTAGTAGTGACTTCCTGCTCGCACCACTTGCAAGCCGCATTTCGTTTCTTCTCCCAGAGACCACGGAGGCACACCTGGGTTCAAGCTGGGTCGAAAAAGTGATTCATTCTCGACCGGAGCCCTCCCCCCCACACCAGTAAACTAAAGCAGAGCGAGAGAGCGAGATTTCAAACCGCAGATTATATGCGGGCATTTAAACAACTTGGAGCTTTGTTTGCATCCGCTCGGGTCCCGGGTGATTCAGAGCCACGCGAATTTGGCGAAAATTTGTTAGCTTTAAACGTCTCGAGTTCAATAACAAAGAAGCCTCTGGAAGTTGCTTTTCGACAGATTGCGCAGTGAATTAATTCGTTCCAGACCCCGGCCGGCCCTGCCATCACCTCTGCTGGGAGACCCCACGAAGGAAGAAGCATGAAAGCTAACGCGCGTCACTCGATGTAGCACGTTTTCCCCATCCATACACAACAACAAAAGCAGCCTGAAACGGGTTACGAATGTAAAAAAAAGGGACCTCGAACCAAGGTGCGAGGCAAGACTGTCGGAGGGCACGGAGATAGGCTGGCTGCTGGTTAAAGAATCAGTGACGAAACCGGTTCTCTTGAGGGCACAGATCTGCCGGACCGTGTGGCTGTGGCTGTGTGCGTGTCGCCATTGGTAATTTTCAATTTGTTTTTGTCATGGCAAGCTACGACTACAGCGACGCGTCGTCGTCGTGATCATATTACGAGGAAACACTGGGATCAAAGAAAATCTGAAATGGGTGAACCGAAGCCGAAGCCGAAGCCTTCAATCACACGGCTGTTGCGCACTCCTGGAACTTGGGACCCGCGTCGTCATCGTCGTCGTTGTGTGCTATAAGCGACTCGATCTCAAAGTAGTTGTAACGGAATCGATTGAGCGCACAAAATATGAGGTCCAGAGAAATGAAGAATGAAAAAAAATAGCTGCCGGATGGTTGGTTCTCTGCCGAAAGTTGCTGTTATTGATCGTAACAAAAGAAAGGTACGGCAAAAAGAAATTGGGAACAGTACCAACATCGTACCAACGGACACCACGACTTTGGGCTCAATGGGATTTTCTAGCGGTGCAATGATGGCAAATCGGATTAATTCATTTCATAACGTATCGAAAAAAAATAGTAGGCCGAAGTTTCATGCACAATTCATTTTTACGAAACGAATCCATTTGCTGTGGGTTTTTTGTTTTTCTACAGCTGCTGTCAATGATGACATCTGAAGTCACGACACCTTTTGTTGGGAATCAATAATTGTTAATTCCGAACGCACAATCAAATTATAAATCCCGTGAAACTGGATTTTTTACGCTTTTTCTGCGGCGCGCAACGGATAATGTCATTACAAAATATCATCAGAAATTCACCTTTTGAAATGACGTTAGTCTGATGAATCTATCACCGTGAGATTCTAATACAATGAGACCATAAAACAATTCGACCGAAGGAGTCACGCAACTACGCCGGACATGTGACCGGACAAGCCACAAATCTGTCAGCTACTGGTTGAACTCCTATGATTAGATACTTGGCAGTTAAGGCGGATCTCAGTGTGTTTCTTTTTTTCCGGGACTGCCCCCCTAAATGATGAGTAGTCGTCTATTGTTTTCAGGGATGTTTCACTTGAGCTGATGTTGGCTGATATATTGTCGGTCATTTCAGGCGTAATATAAAAACATTATTTACTGCATACAATCGTATCCGAATAATTGGTCGAGGTGCTAAAGTGTGGCAGATCAACTGTTAAATAATTGAAATCTGTTAAAGATGATAGAATCATTGACCGATGAGAAAATCTTCCATTGCTGAACAGTGCCTAACAAAGATGTCAAACGTAGCTCAAAACAACCAACAGATCTAAAGACTGTCCCAGAAAGTATGGACGCAACCAAAAACCGCTGCCATTTTGCAATGGTTCAGAATCTGTCAATTTTTATGGCTGCATCCTATTGTTTACACTCTTCTCTAACCACTTGTGCAGTTGTTTATTCGTTTTCATCAGTTTGTTTCGAAATGCGTGGACTTTCAGCAGAACAACGTCGAAAAATTGTGTACAAATGGTGCACAGAACGCGGACTGTCACTGAGAAAGATAGCAAAAATGGAAGGAGTAAGTGAAAAATCCGTGCGAAATGCAATCAGGAAGTTCGGTGAGGATAACACCTTTGAGGATAAACCGAAAACGGGTCAAAAAAAAAGTCCTGCTAACCCTCAGTTTGATAAACGTATTCTGAAGGCGTTCGAGCAAAAGAAGGAGGTTTCAGTTCGGGATGTGGCAAAAAAGTGGGCACTTCGAAGTCAAATGTTATTCGTGCTAAAGAACGTTTGAGTCTTCGAACCTATAAGAAGCAGAAACAACCAAAACGTAGTCCCAAACAAGAAGCATCGATCAGGCCGAGGGTTCAAAAGATTCTTGCTGGAAATTTGAACTGCATAATCATGGACGACGAAACCTACGTGAAATTCGATTACAAATCCTTGCCGGGACCACAATATTAGACGGTGCGAGAAGGGCAAGTGTTAAACCAGTCCGAGACATCGATTGAAGTCGAAAAATTTGGTAAGAAAGCTATGATCTGGCAAGCAATTTGTAGCTGCGGTAAGATTTCGAAACCCTTCATCACCACTGCTTCAATGAACAGCGAATGTTTACAAAAACGACTTCTACCCATGATTCGAAGCCACAAGGATCCTGTTGTCTTCTGGGTAGATCTTGCTTCTTGCCACTACTCGAAATCAACGGTAGAATGGTATAACTACCAAAAATGTTACTTTCGTCTCAAAAGACATGAATTATTTACAGTTTACCTCAACTTAACTGCATTGTATCGACTCGCTTCGATAGTAACGTTCGTTTCATCAAAAACATCAAGCAGAGTGCACTTACCTGAAAAAGAGAATAAAAATTAATTTAGTAAATTTAGTATCTACAATTAGTATGCAATGTTGAAAGCGAAACAATATTGAAATTATCCGAATCGTTTTAGGATTTTGAACTAGATTTTTTGATAAAATAGCCATGCCAAAACCTGACACCGTTTCTCTCAACTTTGGAACTGCTCTCTCCATTGAGGAATGACAATTTGGTAAACGCATAGCTTGTTATACGGACGGATCTTCGTTGGATGGTCGTGCGCTGGTGTCTACTGTCGGGAAATTCTACTAGATCAGTCTCATTCACTTGGTGGATACTGTACTGTACTTTCAAGCAGAAATCTTTATATGATACAATCGGCACTTCAGCAGCGAATCTGTGGTAAACGAGTTGATTTTTGTTCAGACAGTCAAGCACAGCTTTGAAGGCACTCAGTTCTAATGATTCACGGTCGAATCTAGTGATCGCATGTCGAACTCAAATCGAAGACCTCATCATTTCAAATGCTGTTTACTTCTTATGGGTACCCGGCCATTCTGATATTTCTGGAAGTGAATGGACTGATATGCGTTGGCTGGAGCTGTAGCAATGCATAATTTTGTTGGCCTTGAACCAGCTTTACCACTGTCGGACAAAGCACAAGATTTATTCTTGGGCTGTATTAAAACGTACAATCTACTGGTCAAGCTTGCAAAATTGCTCTAAGAAAAACCAGATTTTCACCAGATTTGAAACTATTAATGTTAAACAAAGTTTTTTTGTGCAGTCTTCTCGTCTCAACCACTACAAAATTTATGTCCATGTTCCATTCATCCTTTCCTTCCCTTTCCATCATCAGGCCATAGTGTCACAAAATTTCTCGAAAACAGGTCAAACAAACAACTCAAAATATAACCTTAGATTAAAACGGATAGTCGTTTTTTTCGTATTGACACACTATTAAAATACAATGGACCGTTTCGCCGTAAGCCGTTTTGTCGACTATATTATGCTTAAAGTATAAATTTGATCATTATCTAGTAGAGAAATCAGATTGGAAAAATGACATGCAAATGCAGGCTATGTAATGAAAACCGCGGAAATGATACCACATAGACGGTACCCGTAACTGGCTCCTAACCGGGGAAATTGCATATGAAAACACATGAACAGACAGCCCAATCGATTACAAGAACCAAGCATGCTTCGCTTTGCTCCGCCACCATAGCATTCAATCATAGTCCGAGGATGATTCGAAGCCACAAGGATCCTGTTGTCTTCTGGCCAGATCTTGCTTTTTGACACTATTCGAAATCAACGGTAGAATGGTATAACTACCAAAAATGTTACTTTCGTCTCAAAAGACATGAATCCACCAAATTGCCCACAACTTCGACCGATTGAGGAATTTTGGATATTAACGAAGGCACATCTTAGGAAACATGTCTTGGCAGCCGAAACCATTCAACAGTTCGAAAAAGATTGGCAAAAAGTGTCAAAACTTGTCGCCAAGAAGTCTGTACGGAATTTAATGAGGAACGTTCGCAAGAAGGTGCGCCTGCTAGTCTACAATGGTTAAGTAGCAAATGTTGAGAATAATATTATGGTGTTGTAGTCTAATATCAGTATATCGAATAAAATTTGAATATCTAACACTTGTGAATTATTCACAGCGAAATCAAAGTGCGTCCATACTTTCTGGAACAGTCTTTAGTTGCATTTGCATGTCATTTTTTCAATCTGTTTCCCCGTTAGATACTGATAAAATTGAAAACTAGCTCTAGACTGAAAAACAAACCGTTCAATATATAAACACAGGACTTTTCTGTTATACGCTTGGAACTTCGCATAAAACGTAGGAAATTCGCATGAAAAAACTAAATAACATTGAAAATTTGCATTATAATCCAAAAAACTTTGAAAATTCGCACAAAAGAGGCACAATTTAATTTAACCTAGTGGTGTAATGATACCTTCCTCATATTACTTATATTATCATAAACATTTGACATAAATTTCCAAATAAATCCCGGGGAACGTGCTATTAGAGCCGAAACCCTAGAGGTGCCACAATTTTTTTTCCGAAAACAGATCAAACAAACAATTCAAAATATAATCTTAGATTAAAACGGATATTCGTTAGCAAACTTCAAGATTAGCGATTGATAAAGTTTTTCGTATTGGCACACTAATAAAATACAATGGGCCGTTTTGCCGTTTTTCTGACTTGAAGAGGCGAATGACCTTAAGGTTAAACCTCTATAATCGTGATATATGAAATTTCTGAAAACGAACAATTTTTTTATGCCAAAAGTCTTAAAATTGCATGAAATGTCGAGATTTAGTGTCATCTTGAAAAAAATATTTTTGACTATCGACTTTCTGGGACTTCAAAACAAGTTCCAGAGAGTCGATTATTAAAAAAAAAATTTTTTTCGTTTGGAACTTTCATGCAATTCTAAGGCTTTCGGCATGGTGATTTTTCAAGATTGAAAATCGAAACCTTAACCGCTGGGCAACACCCCTTACCCATATCCGATTTACTTCAAATTTGGCATGGGGACCTTTACCAAGGCGCTGAAACTTTTAAGCACTACCGCTTTACGAAATAAGAGGTGATCCAAAAATATTGGCACGCTTATATACATTAGAGCGGTAAAGAACAACGTGTTTTGTCGGTTACGTCATTTATACCATCATATCTCCGGAACCGGAAGTCAAAACCGTTTAATCTTTGAACTTGATCAATAGTCCGATAGTAGCTTTTAAACGAGTCTAAGCATGTAGAAATTGGTTCTGCCTTATTGGAGAAAATATGCATTTTGTCGGTTACGTCAATTATTCAATTATATGCCAGGAACCAGAAAAGACAGCCATTTGAACTTGGAATTTGATCAATGACCAAACAGAAACTTTCAAACGGGCCTTAGCTTATTGAAATCAGTTTAGTAATCTCCAAGAAAAGGGCGCTGCTCCAATGAAAAGTCGGTTGTTCCAGCAACTCAATTACCTTTCTATAGAGACAGACAAAAATTTTGTTGCCAGATTCCTTAAATTTCATGAAACGTCGAGGTCTGGTATTTTATTTGAATTATTTTTTGTATTAAATACTTTAAATATCGAGTTTGGAACTTTGAGATTTTGAGATGTCCGAAATGCACAATCTGATGTTATCTCGAACACTTAATTTTAATTCGGAAATAGAAAATTAGGCCTCAGAGTTGCTTTAAAAAACAAAACAGGGAGGAACGGCTTAATTTGTTTATTTCGAGTAGGGAAAAGCCCGGTGGAGTTAGTTTCTGTCAAACTTGCTCTCCAACAGGCATAAAACCTCCTCTTCTTTTGCATTCCACAGATTACAATCATCCGAATGATACATTTTACTTTAATGTAGTATTTCAAAAATAACTATAAATAACTTGATAGAAAAAAAATTTCAGAACAAAACGTGAAATTTTTCTAGTCGAAGCTGACTACAAACTGTTCGCGACCAAAAGAGATGACGGAGCATTTGGAGGCGTTCAACACCATTCTGTTGATATTACACCAATTAGTCAAATTATTCAACTGCTCCTGTAGGAATTCCGTATCAGCTGAGGATTTGATAATATGAAATCATTTGAAGTCATCGGCGAACGCTAGTTTCATACACTTGATCGAAAAATTTAAATCGTTGAGATAAAGTAAAAATATAAACGGTCCAAGGTGACTTCCTTGAGGAACCTCAGAGGTAACAGCAAATGGTAAGGTAGTACAGTCTACTATTTTCATTCATATTGTGCGAGTAGTAATATATGAGTGAAGCCAATTCAGAAATGACCCGTTAGATCCCAGTCTACTTAACTTTGACTAGATTGTTATGTAATGATTGATCCTGTCGAACACAGCGGAGAAATCGGTGTAGAAAGAATGTACTTGTAGCCGTGATTGTAACGAACGTATGATAAAGGAAGTACAGGATACTAAGTTTGTAGACGTCGAAATTGGGTAATTGGTTTACGTTTGCGGGTGGAAAAAGATAACGGAGATGACACCGAAAATCGAATCACTTAACGCTCCCTCACAGTCTTCTCATTTACGGAGTACAATTGAATCGGTTAAGTTTCAACTTATCTAGAGCAGTTCAATTGACAAAACACATCTGAAAGTCTCACACTCGAAATTTTTTTCGCGAGTTTTTAGTGATAAAAATCAGTTATTTGAAAGCCCCTCTCAGTTCATGGTGATCTGCGTCATACTGTTCATACGTTTTCTCTATTTAAAAAAAAATCAATTTTTCAGAGTCTGAACAAAATTTAAGCCAGATTTGTCAAGTAGTTAGTAGTCATGTTTTTGTCGCTTGAAAATTCATAAAGTGTGTGTGATCTCATCCCCGATAAATTCAAAGTCTAAAAAGAACATTTGAATAAAAAGAATTGAAATCGAGGAAATATTTTCAAAATTACCAAGAGAAAATTTATTTTTTCCAAATGCAGGATTTTTATCGTTTTTTTTCAAAATTTTGCAGGTAATTTTCGAATGTATCTATTGTTACCCTCGGCAACTTAGAGCTGTGGCAGTGTGCCTTTTTAAATATATCGTTAAAATAAAAAAATGTATCTATTCTAACACAAGTAGAAACAAAATGGTTCAGAAGACTGAACGAGTTGATAGAATTTGTAAGAAAGGCAATGGTAGCAAGCAGGCGATCTGAAACTGTCCGTAGGAACTCGAAAGCTTTCCTGTGATGCTTGTATCCATTTGACGTGAACATTGAAGTGAAGGGGGGCTGAATTTTTTTATCCTGAGATTATTTTATTATGAAAGATGAAAGCTTGTATTAAATAAAATACGGTAAGGTTTGAAAACAGGTTAAACGCACATCAAACAGTACATACGTGCTGTTCAGTACATACTCCAACAACCTAAATATTTCGAGCAGTTTTGATCTTATCTTACAATTCCCATTGAAACCTCATTCTGAAGCCCAGTTGGTGCAAAAACAAAAGCTTGTTTGTAGTAGGTGTCCTCTGGGTCTTTATTTGACCAGTTGATTGTCATATGTGACCATGGATACTTTGTGTTTTGACTAAGAACAACGTATGAAGGAACAGTCTTCTTTAAACAAATACGTATTACACGAAGTTCATTTCAGGAAGAAATACCTCCATATCACTTTACTTTCTCTAACGTTAAATTTTCAATGCAGATCGCTGAATGATAAAATTGAATAGAATACGAAACTCTAAAAGTAAACTTCAATTCAGTAAAGAGCTTCAATGATTTTGTAGAAGGCGTGAAGAAACTGACAAAAAAAAACTTATTGCAACAGAAACAATAAGTTAGAAACGAGTATTTTTTTCCATAAAAAGCTTGTTAGCTTACATCGAAGATCATCATATGTTTGAAAAAAAAATCGACAGCTGTTGTTTTCAATGATAATAGAAAAAAACACTTGCATTCGGTACCCCATCGTTTTTTGTTTTGTTTGGATAACCGTGCCTCTGAAATGCCTCCATTTTCCTTTAATCGACCAAATTAGACGCCATTCATCAACCGTCTCTCTTCCGTCTTTGAGCGATTCTTTCGCAAAACAGTGCACCAATTTTGTACTCATTTTCTTCGGCTTTTTTTTCTGTGTTGGCCTCTTCAAAGTAGAGAAAAAAAACCTACGGCCTGAAACGATTTAATTGTGCCACTTACAATTGCTCTCCGCGCGCACAAGCTCTCATCCGGAGGCCTTTTTGATCGCAAACATCGACGTGCGCCGGTTCGGATTTTTTGATGATTCAAAAATTTATCTATTTACACACATCGGCAGTTGCATGCGTGCCACCACCTTACGTACTTTGTACTGCCAGAAGCGGCAAACCCCGTGACGGTAATTTCTCGCGGTACGATGAATCTCGGCTACCGTGAAAATGATTAAAACGAAACTTTGGTTTAAATGATCAAATAAATTATGTAGCCGGGGAAGGGTATAATCGTTAAATGTATGTAAACAGCAACAATCAGACAACAATGTAAACACCAGGTTTGAAGTATTCAAGATTTCTGCATGATTTTTTTGCAGATTCTGTTTGCGAAGTTCCGTCCACAACTTTTCAATTGGATTAAGTTCCGGTGAATAGTGTGGGTTTTTAACTTTTGGCACAAAATTGATTCTCTTGGCTAAGCACCACTTCAGCACTCCAATAAGTAGTGACAGGAAGCTAAATCACCCCATAATAGAGATGATCATTTGTTTTTCTTTATGAACTACAATAGACCCTTCTAGAGGTACTCTCCAGTGTCAATAACACCGTTGATTGTACCGGAAGTTTTAAAAGGAAATCTGCTTTCATCACATCTGCAAATCCCCGACCAGATAAGCAACGTCGTTTCAAATTCCAATAGTATCTGCTTTCGAACGCCCCTACGGAACTTGGGGCAACGAAATATATTTGTTCAGGAAGGTTCGAAAGTTACAGAAAATTTTTGGTGTGCCATTTTTGTCGAATCAAGTCAAAGGGGATAAGAAATCCCGGTATATGTGACCAGGAACTGCAAAAAGTCAATGTTTTCGGACGAAACAACTTCATGCGTAGGTTCGAGTGAAACGTGCCTGGTTGGGAAACAGTACCGATTTCGTTCTGCTCACCGTCAAACATTCGGAGTTAAATTTCGGTGTCATGGAAGTCTTTCGAGGAGATGTTCGGATATAAAAACAGAAGTTAGGTTTTTAAAGAGAATGGCGACCTGAAGCATCAAAGCCGCTTTTAAGGCGCTTAACAGAGGTAGTTTAGCTTCTCGAAAATGTCTCGGCTATTCAAAAAAAAAATCAAACTTGCAGGATAACTTTTTCTCAATTTGAAGCAGCTATCTATGGAAATTCGGAAGATTAGGCGTTCTTTTCAAGCAGTCTACGCTGAAAAACCTCGTAAAAAGCATACCTCGAAAGTGTCCCACGGTTCTCAAAGGTGGTGGTGACAATACTGGTAACTGATTGAGAAAAGTTTCTTTAATGTTTCGTGTCTATTTGACAGAGCCCAGCACTTTCACTCATCTAAATATAAATAAAAAATAATATTTCATATGGTAAAACTGAGTTGGGCAAAAAGGAATAATTTTCTCCGATGAAATTCATTTTTGGGCGTGAGTTCGATTGAATCGTGTCTGGTTAGGAAACAGTACCGAGTTCGTTCTGCTCACCGTCAAACATCCAATAGAAGTGAATTTTCAGTGCCAATAAAGCCATATGAAATTTTCCGGAAAGCTGTTTGGATCTGAATACAGGAATTGGGTCTTTTATGAGAATGGCGGCCCTTTTCTCATGAGTCGTTCTTTTCCGGCAGTTTGCACTGAAAATCTCAATCATTTATATAGATAAAGAGTGATTTTTTAAGAGTATAGAATTTAATTAAAAAAAAAAAACAAAAACACAAAAAATTAGCGAAAATTGATGAAATCTCAATTGGAATCGATAGAACGATCAATATAGTTTAATGTTTGTAGATGATTTAATGCAAATATTTGGCGTGGCTTCGCTTTAGGTGCCATTTTAGCACACTATCTCCAATATATCGGTCAGTATTTTCAGAATAAATGCTCCAATATTGGCTTGTGCGTCAATAGCTATTGGTTTATCTTTGTAGACATGAGCCTTAACATGGCCCTACAAAAAATAGTCCAAAGGCGTTAAATCACACGATCTAGGCGGCCAATTGATGGGCCCAAAACGTGAGAACAGTTTAGTTCACCGAAGGCGGCTTTCAATTTGGTGTTTCTTTTGCGTGCCGTGTGGGATGTGGCACTGGCTTGTTAAAACCACATGTCAGGCATTTTAGGCAAAAAAAAATCGTCAGCGATAGCGCTCGCCATTCACAGTAACGATCCGCCCAACGTCGCCTTTAAAGAAGCACGGCCCGATGATACCACCGGCCCATAATCCACACAAAATAGTGACTTTTTTGGGATGCATTGGTAGCTCTTGCAACACTTCTGGCTGGTCTTCACTCCAGATGCTGCAAATTTGCTTGTTGACGTATCCATTCAATCAGAAATGAGCTTCGTCGCAGAACACAATTATTCGACAAAAAAAGTGTATCCAATTCCAACTTTGCCAGCGCCCATTTGCAGGCGTTGTCCATTCGTAAATCGATGAATGATCAAATTATAGACCAAACTGAGCAAATCTGACAACGACACAAACCACGATCTCTCTTTTAAATGAAAAATAATATATTGAAGAAAAATCCATATGGAAAAACAGAGTTGGGCACAAAAGAATAATTTTCTCCGATGGAATTTATTTTCGGGTGTGAGTTCAAGTGAAGCGTGTCTGGTTGGGAAACTGTACCGACTTCGGTCTGCACACCGTCAAACATTCCTTGGACTGACTCGCTCAATCTTCCGACCAAGTTTAAGCAACAAAAAAAGCAAGCTTACTAGACACAATTTGCAGTACTCTAGTTAGTTTTCGGCAAGCTTCTTTAATGCTAATGTTTAATGTTTGTTCGACATGGTCCATCGCCTCCATCGAAATGAGCCATGAATCTTTTATACACTTATCTAAGCACCGCAAAATCTAGCCATGGTCTACGAGTGACATCTTTTTTATTTGTCAATATAAAGATGTAACCAACACTTGTAACGAGATGTGATTGTTTTGAAAATAGGATCGAAGAAACAACAAAGAGCGTGAAAATTTTTGCACCAATGTGTGACAGTAAGTAGACCCGTATTTTTATCTTTCTCATATAGAAAGGCTATACGATCACTGTGAACACCGACTTTTGAACCGAAATGACAAAATTCCTGAATATTATTTCAATCAGATTTCCGATTCCGGAGTTACAGGGTGATATGCATCAAAGATGTGAAAATGGTGTCACTCACTTTTCTCGGAAACGGTTGAACCGATTTTCACAAATAACGAAAGGTCTTAAGATGCCATATTTTCATTGGATCAGGGTCATTTCGAAGAAAGCCATTTCGCCGAAAAGCCGTTTCGCCGAAAGGGTTACTTCGCCGAATGACACTTCGCTGAATGGATTACTTCGCCGAATGCCATTTCATCGAATGCCATTTCGCCGAATGCCATTTCGCCGAATGCCATTTCGCCGAAAGGGTCATTTCGCCGAATCTTGATATCATCTTAAAATCGTAATTAAAATTGATTCAAAATAAAGACAAATGAAAGATGATAGCGTTAACGCCCGTTTTGTTGACCTACAATTGTACTTCTTGAATAAAAATTGATTCTTGTACTCTTGAATAAAGATTCGGCGAAGTGACCCGCTCCCATTTTCATTCGGATCAAACCCCCTGATTCCGGAGTAGGGTGCTTAGTGTAAAAATGTCAATTTCAAGAACATTTTTTCATAGGTAAGCTACCCCTTTTTATTGGCTAGTGAATTTCTCTAGTTTGCAGACCATGAGAGTCTGTAACCAAATAAATTATTGATAGTCCCATAAATGATTTGCTGAATTTGACCCAAGTCTGACTGTCAATACATTTTTTTTTCCAAAAATTCAAGTCGTCATAAAGAATCTTTAAAAAAAAATGTAGGTAAGTGAAGTGAATGTCACTATGCCGATATCCCGCTTTCGGTTCCGGCAGTACCGACGATAGTAATCAAATGTGATAAAATGGAGCTCACTTCACTTTTTCACAAATAATTGAATAGATTTTTACTAGCTTAAATTCAAATGTAGTACATTTCTGGAGGAATTGCTCCGGTCAGTGTTGTAGAACTTGATTCAATTCAATTGAAATCGAACACAAACTGACGAGCACTCTACTGCAGTAAACTTTACATTCTAACACGCAACCTTCGCTGTCGCACCGAATGGGCATCGTCCAGTCCTTGATTCGTTTCTCTTTCTACCGAAGTTCAGTTTACCCACCGTCAATTTATCTCTTGAAGTAACAAAATATCTCTTAAAATTAAAGAGAGAGTTTCATGCAAACATTCGAATTGGTTCAAGATAATGGATGAAATGTAAACCAGTCATGATAACTGAAATATCAATTACAAAATTAGCATGAATTAATTGTTCCCTCTTTCATTTTTCATTTTTAATATTTCGAACCACATTTCAAACTGTCAAAATTATCGATTTTAACTTGCTGGTGATAATTGAAAACTCAAATGATAACCGCCACCCTCTATTTATCATTATGGTCGGAGAAAGTTTGGTGAATCAATGGTGTTATGGTGAATTCTGGGAGCTTTGGCAACAAAAGTAAAATGAATGAGAAGGGATATGCTTACAATCAACGGTCATACATTTCATTTTCATCTAATAATAAAGAGTGTATCGAAAAAAAGCTATCCACAATTTTTCTTTCGAATTATGATAAGAAACAATTGCCCAGTAACGTTCGATGGGTCGAAGCTGAGGACAATTTTGTGGATTGATATTTTTCTCAACGAAATTTATACCCGTTTTCCGCAAGCCGCGTAATTGAGAGTGGTTTTGGCATAGTGAGCCGACGCTAAATCCAGTCAAAACAGTGGAGGTGTACTATGCTTCTTACGTGAAGGCAGCAATCCCTTTACTCAGATCGATATATTTCTGCATTTATAGTTCCGGTAGTTTAAAAAATGGTTGACTTCAAACCACAGGAACATATTGCTTGCCATACCAGTACCTTTCGACCGAATTTCTCCACTTAAATCGACCTCTGATTCCGCCTCTTGATACGCTGGATCATTCCGACACTCGTTCCTGCTTCTTTGGCCAAATCACGTATTGACATTGATTTGTTCTTCATGATTAGAGATACCACTTTCTGGTCCATTTTCGGCTTGGAAGAACCGGGTTTTGTGCCTCTTCCTGGTAGCTCATCCAAAGAATACTGTTCCCCAAACTTATCAATGATGGTTTTAACACTGGCATGTTGAATTCCAAACCGCTTCGCCAATTTTCGCATAGTAATACCCTTCTCACTTAGCCGTGCGTTCAGAATCTTAATTTTCACTTTCTTTTCAATACGCGACATTTTGAAGCCGCAGAATTTCAACCGCATAAACAAGTAAACAAACGAAAGCTGACAGCCAAACGCACAGCATGCTATGATCTGAGCATAAAAAACCATCACAAATACAAGCGCACAACACAAATGTATGTGGATAGCTAATTTTCGATACACTCCTTATTCGATTGAAATGAAGTTTTACCACACTGGCTCAGATACAGAGTTTCGGTTGGTTGTTCTCTACCAGTCACCATGTACGTATTATTTCGGGAACGCAGTTACTCTCTTAAAACCAACCAACTGCCACTGGATGTCGATAGCATCGTATTATTTCCACGAAAAACGAAGCAAATGAATTCTATGGAAATGGTTTTTACTGATTGTATTAACAAAAACCGAGTTACTCACCAATTTTGGTGATATTGTGTTGTATCTCAGTTGTTCGGAAGTGACAATTTATCTCCCAGTCTATGATCGTTTATCGTCTACCGAACCCGTAAAGCACAGTGGTTCGTCGCAGCACGATTTCTGCAGTGATAAATCAGTAGTTTCACAACAACAAAATTTCACGCCAGTTGTTTTCTCCACACAAACAACAGCTTAATTTGCTACGGCTGGTTTACGGAGATCGCTTGCCGTGAAATTGTGTTATAAATTGCGTCTATTATAAGCACTACGAAACTGATATTGACCAATAAACGTCAATATTATTGCTTTCAGTCTTTTTTTCGCCCGATTTCTTGCACTTGATCGAGCTTTGATGTGGTGATTTGGCTCCATAATTCACCATGAAGGCTAAATATTGGTAAACATCGCCAGTGAAGGAACTTTAAATGATTCCAAAAAGCGATCTTAAATGCGGGGTCAAAAATGACTAAACAAAGGATTGTCGCTTTGTTTTCAACACACATCAAACAACAGCCCGTTTCTGACAGCTTCCGAAGATCTCACGTATCTCGCATAACCTTCGAACGTTTCAGCGTACTTTATAGGTTATGAAATCGTGCCGTGCGGATTTGATATACCTACGCACCACAGGAACCTTCAATAAAGTGATCATGTTGGGGGTTTCGTGCTGCAGTAGTATGTAAACTAGAAAAACCTCGTCCAACTGTGGCCGTGTTGAGGCGTACGAAAAACTGGGCGCCATTATAACTGGCAATAGGCTGACTGACATACTGACTGGCTGTCTCGGGCCAGTTACTTACTTTCGAAACAAGCCCGGGTTTCTTCGGTTTGACAGGCGGCACACGACGCTCTGGGGCGGGTGTGTTCTGCGATCTTTACATTTCAAACTGACTCATTTGGCAATTGAAGGTTCTTTTTTTTCTCGTGAGATACACCCGGGAACTGGATCAGTATGACCGCCGTTCGAGACGAGTACCTTCGAGCGTGAAGAATCAACCTTAGGAGCTATTTGTTGTGAGAATGGTTAAAAGTGGATGGTTGTTTATTCAGTGGGAGGACAAAACCAAACCAATTATAGATATCAATGACATGGTCTGATTAGACAGACCGGCTCTCATGAACACACAGGAAGGTGATTTTTATCTTATCAAACCCCCTGAATTTATCGGTGAAACGACAATTGTTCGCTGTCTGGCGTCATTTCTACGGAAAAATAATTATGTTCTTATCAACGGAACTGAAAGCTCGGGGACGGGGACAACAAAAAAAAACTTATCACCAAGAGTTTCATTCAGTGAAATTTATTGATTTATTGCGATGTAGTAATGACAGAAATATTACATGAAGACTGAAGGTTTGTATATTAAAAGATAAAGCTTTTCACAGTAATGAATTAAACAATGAAAAGCTAATACCGCTTTTAATTTTAATTTAGCGGGTCTAAGTAACACTTATTTTGCTATTTCTAGAGAATCAATCGCACAGCTTAACTAAAATCTACGGTGCTGATACTGTTTCTTCGTACATCGTGTTGAGGTAGAGGTATCCCTACCTGCAGAAATCGTTGGTAACCTACAATAGTTCGGTTGTGACAAAAATCCTAATCCATGGTTAACTAAGAAATCTCGTAGTGATATATATTAAAGTTCAAAACATATCATTTATAAAGATATTTTTCCGAAACAACACCAGATGTCGACGTTTCATACATTTCCAGCTATGAAAGGTTAGATCTTCAAACCACAACTACAAATAGCTTGTGAAACCATGTACTTTTTCAGCTATTTTACGGGAAAAAGATAGTCGACCTCTCAGAAATTCATAATATTTGGTACAATCGTTCTCCATCGAAAAATACTAGACCCGTATTTTTTCGTTTCACCATGAAGGGTGACCATTCCCATGTTAGGGTCGATCAAAAAACCATTTTTTTTTTGATTTTTTGAAAAACTGTTTTTTTTTTAAATTTGTAACGTGGTAATCACTGAACTTGACTATTTTTTTAAATTATTAGATATATTGTCTAGAAATGTCAATATTTTCTATGAACAGTACGTAGATATGATAAAGTTGTGGTTGAAAAAGCCAATTGTAGGGGAAAGGAGGGCAAAACGGGGTTTTTATATCTCTTCTGTTTTATGGTTCCAGTTATCGAAAAAATTATAATTCCGTTTTGAAACACCCTCGAACTTCACCAATCTTTTCCGCCAATTTTCTTGTAGAAGCATTGTATTTAACATATGGACAGAAGACAACAGGATCCTTGTGGCTTCAAATCATGGGTAGAAGTCGTTTTTGTAAACATTCCTTGAGGTATATTTCACTGTTCATTGAAGCAGTGGTGATGAAGGGTTTCGAAATCTTACCGCAGCTACAAATTGCTTGCCAGACCATAGTTTTCTTACCAAATTTTTCGACTTCAATCGATGTCTCGGACTGGTTTAACACTTGCCCTTCTCGCACCGTAAAATATTGTGGTCCCGACAAGGATTTGTAATCGAGTTTCACGTAGGTTTCGTCGTCCATGATTATGCAGTTCAAATTTCCTCCTTCTTTTGTTCGAACGCCTTCAGTATACGTTTATCCAACTGAGGGTTAGCAGGACCTTTTTTTCGAACCGTTTTCGGTTTATCCTCAAAGGTGTTATCCTCGCCGAACTTCCTGATTTCATTTCGCACGGCTTTTTCACTTACTCCTTCCATTTTTGCTATCTTTCTCAGTGACAGTCCGCATTCTGTGCACCATTTGTACATAATTTTTCGACGTTGTTCTGCTGAAAGTCCACGCATTTCGAAACAAACTAATGAAAACGAATAAAAAACTGCACAAGTGGTTAGAGAAGACTGTAAACAACAGGACGCAGCCAAGTAGTTCTTCACCACACTATGCTGCTGACACTGGCAAAATAGAATTCAAATCTTCCCGCCTAGATCCGATCACGCGATTATTATTCTCTTACTACTGACACCGCAGTTGTGTCCAATGCTTTCTTCTGATCATACCTATATGAGCCTGCCTAGGCTAGCTTTTCCGTTCTAAATTTATAACTGATTCAATCTAGAATACCTATCCGTCTTTTCATTTCATATCTTTCGTCTCTTTCAGTTAATGCTTGCCGAAAAGAACCAATCAAAATCGATATAGCATATCCTTTCCAGTCGATTGTTGTGCTTTCGGGCGCTTTAGACGAGCTTCACCAGTTGCTGTCCACTCAGATAACGATCGTTTTGATTCCGAAGTGAAGTGATAGATCCATGTTTCATCCATTGTCACATATCGACGCAAAAATTCCGGTTTTTTTAAGGTTTAAACATGGCCAAACACTGCTCAGAATCATCAACATGTTCTCGTTTTTGGTCAACAGTGAGCAAACGCGGCCCCCACTTCGAAACAGAGCTTTCTCATAGTCAAATGCTCATGCAATATAAAGCCAACACGTTCTTTTGATATCTTTACGATGTCCGTTAACTCATGCAATATCACTTTTTGATCATGCAAAATGATTTTGTGGATTTTTTAAATGTTTTCTGGTGTTACATTTGGACGTCCACTGCGTTCTGCATCTTCGGTGTCTTTACGACACCGTTTGAAGTCAGCAAACCAACGTTTTATTGCTGTTTCTGATGGAACGGAGTCTCCATATCACTTATCAAGTCATTGCTTCGTTTGAACGGTATTTTTTCCCATCAAGAAGCAGTGTAAAACTAAACACGAAATTGTTTTTGATCCATTGTTCTGAAAATAGTAAAAGTTGCGTCACTCTTAGCACAATAACTCACAAACTAATGAGTAAAATATCATGAAAGGTTTATATTAACTGAAAAGAAGGTGACTGCAATAAAACTAGCGCCATCTATGTGTTAGGCTGGGGACTTGTACTATGGCACTAGTCTTTTATTTTTTATTTTGATTGTTTTTTTCATTATTTATTTTCAGACAGAATAGTATGCAAAAGTTAATTTTATACTCCCTGTTATGTTTTAACAGTTTTTTTTGTAAAACTGAAATAAATAATTTTCTTACCATCAATTATTGACGGAATAACGGTTTTTTAAATATTCATGAATATTTATTAATGTAAACGGCATTATTGTGAGTTTTTATAAAATACCCTACTTTGCCCCATATGTGGGACAAAACAAGGAATAAACAAATTTTTAGACCGTCCTGAACAATTACTTAACGTTACGAATATTTAAGATATAATAAGTTTTTAGTTTGGTTATTAGTTTTTAAAAACAATGCAAAATTTTATCCGCTAAAAATATCTCATTTAAATAGTGAAAATATTAATTAAAACCAAAAAGTCCCCGCTAAAATCAGATAACCATTAAGTTTTCTCAAACTTTTGAAAATAATGGGAAAAATTCATCAAGTTTGTTTGGCTTTCTCGTACCTGTGACGACGTAATTAAGCACATATCAGTCAGAATGTTTAACTGTACCAGTATAAAAGGTAAACCATGGTCGAAAATCGATCATTTCTTCTTGTGCTTTGGACTGAACTGGATCCTTCTACAAACAATGGCACAAACAGACGTCTCATGTGGTATAAAACCTCAAACATTCAGGCCGTGCTCTCAATCGCATTTGGGACGTCGTGGTGAGTAGTCACCTTCAACAAGCAGCAGCATGGAACAGAATTCGGAACCTAAATTCTGGTTCATCTAAATTTTTAGCCTAATTTCTGGTATAAAATCTAATTTCAGGCTTCAGTTTCAGAATTTAGTTCAAGATTACAAGTTCTGAATTGAGAACTATGGCTCTGGAACTAGATCATTATATGGATTGAACAAGATTTTAGATCTAAATTCCGAACCTGACTGACCTCTGAACCAGAATTTAATTCTTGATATCAGTTTCAGAATTTAATTTCGAAATTCGATCTCAGACTTAATTTCCACAATTCAGATGATGGATGGATGCAGGAGTTAGTTTGGAACTGAATTCAGTGCCTTCATTAAGGTTCGGAATTCAAGTTCAGAATTAAGTTCTAGAATTATGTACTGGGACAGAATCCGGATTTCGAATTTAGTTCTTGAATACAGTTTCAGAATTCAAAAATTAAATAAAATTCAAAAATTAAATAAAACCTTAAAAATAAATAAAAGTCTCAACAGTAAACATTGGATACATTCCACAAATCGGTTATTTTTAGAACTAATAAAATATTCCCGAAGATTATGCGATGTTCACCTCTATTGAGTATCTATATTTAGTATTATTCGTATTCACGGTCTCAAGTTATGTCTGTGACATTACCCACCCGCTGTTTTTTTTTCTAATGTTCCTGTTAGTCAATAAACGTCAGGTACATCCGTCATGTCGTTCCATTCTTTAAAAGCGACATGTTTACATCAATACATCAAATGAAATTTGCAAAAACAAAAAATTATCTTGCTACACTATACACTTTGTAAGCATTGTGAACCAAACAAACAATACCCAAGACCCGGTGCGTAGATCCATTGCTTTTCAACCACCGAAAAGTTTCACTCATTTCAAGATCAATACCAACGCCGTCTCGGATGTCCATTTAATTTCCACGCCGACTTCGATACAACAGCTAAAGTCGGCCGGTCGGTCGTGATGAATCCAAAGTCGGCTCCAAAAACACGCAAGACTCCGCCGAACTGGGTTAACACACTAAGCGACGACCGAATCGAGTGAGAGTCTCACATTCACTATTCATTTTATATTTTTCTACTTCATACCGGCATACCCCGGAATACCTCTCTCAAAAGCAACCGGCTTATCCTCGTGGATATTTTGTGTTGTTTTTACTTTCGCACAAAGCCAGCCAGCAAATGAAAGAGCAAGCCGGGAATTTCACCGAACACCGATTTTATATGGGTGTTTTGGGTGAAACTAAAGCGTGGTTACTTAGAATTTCGAATTTCTCCAGTTGCACAGTGCGGCGGTGCAAAAGGCATACATAATTTCGACTGGCCGGCACGACAGCAAACGCCCATACGGCGGTGTGTGTGTAGAGTGTGGTTTCAAGCTTGTACACGTGTCCGTCGTTCAGGTGAGAACCACGCTTGCTTTGTTAAACCTATGTTTATTCTATATACCGGTGGAGTGAATTGTTGAACGTTAGTCCCCTGGAAAGGCGCAGTAGTTTTACATGTTTGACATGCCAATCCAACCAGATCGTAAATGAATAAGCGTCAAATTGTGGTCGTTGATGGTTTTGTGACCATTTTCGGCATCGAAGGTAAAAGGGCTTACTTGGAATACTAAGCACTGCACATGTTAGATATTCGGTACGGTATTGCGGTGATCGGCTTGTCGTTTTTCTGAACCGAACCGGGAATCATTCGTGCAGAAAAAATCGTACGATTTAAGAGCTGAGGACAGTGCTATTTTCCCTTTTCAAATTAAATTTTATTGGAAACGGTGCAGAATGTAGAAAAATCTACCTGACAATGTCTTCGAAATTTAGTTGAGAATATTCTGTGAAATTTTCAGATTGATTCATTGAGTTTAGCGGTCGTGTTGTATTTTTTTCTGACTGAAGAACTGCAGAAAAATGGAACGCTCGGAAATGCATACCTCTACTTGTTCATCGAATATCTCGGCTTTGAAGGCTTGTATCATAAATCTACCGTGACAAAGTCTAGTTGTTTTTAGTTTAGATGCGATTAGTACATAAAAACATATATGTTACCGCGATAAAAACAAAGTCTTGTATTTTTCTGTGAAACAAAGTCAGTTTCAAGGCATCCGCCATTTTTTTTTTCGCTTTGGTTTCCTGATAGCATTCTGAAGGCTGCCAAACACACAGACATTCAATCTTTGTGAAAGTTGAATATTTTTTCATTGTTCATTGGAATCCATGTAATGTCCAACTCATACGATAGATTAATGTGATAAAACTTCTCATCAAAATAATAAAATGTATGCTGGCAACCCGGTACAGTTTGCTCATATGCGAGAGAGTACAAGAGAAATACGATGCGCAAAGGGAATTGAGCAAGCCACGTGGTCGATTTAAAACTCAACACGCAACCCTCTGTCTTCAGACCTTAAGTTCGGTAGTAGATGATGAAATTTAAGAATAACAAGACAAGTTTAGTTGACAGGGAAGCTGGAAATGTAGTTTGTTTAAATTGAAAATGGAAGTCCATATGAACTTTTGTTTTGTTCTCGTTTTGACAATAAAATTATAAGCATTTCAAGGGTTCTAACAAATAAAAAAATATTAATTCTTTCTTTATATTTTCTTATAGTAAAACATTTCAAGAGTATTTTGACGAATTGTCAAACCTATTAGGGCCTTTTTTTTTGCTGCAAAGAGGCAAGAACTCGGCGAACAGGCCCAAGAGTTCTGCTTCGATTGACTTGAAAATTACACAAAACATTCTATGATACCAAGAAACGAAGAAAAGATTTGATTTTCCGAAAGTGTTACTTATTTGATGCAAATCAGCCAGAAGCACCTTGGAAAAAATTTGCACCATGAAATTAGCCCGCATTTAGAGCAGAGAAACTTCTTAGTTGAATTAACAAAAGAGCTAATTTTTTCACGTAAGCGTAAAGTAAAATAAATTCACAAGAACATTCATTACTATGATTACAAAAGAGCATTGAGTCTTCGCCACTTGCCAGAACACTCTCAGACTAAATAATGCGTATGTCTCCAGCAATGAACCATACCAATGACGAAAAATAAACGTTACTACTAACTCTGCATGCGAATTGCGAGCATGAATCAAACAACGACAAAAGCGGAATAGCGGAGCACTCAAGTCCCCAGTAGTTCATTTTCGATCGTTGAGCGATTTACAATGATTTGTAACGGTTTTATACTCATTTAGTTCTAGAGTGTAATAGACTCGAATTTATCGTAGGTCATAGACTACCAAATTTGACAAATTTTCACTATAGCCAAGAAATAATGAGAATCGAAATTCGACTGAATTTCACTGAAGACGATATGTTGCTTTCGTCCTGATGTAGAGAATCGAGTGGTGACGATACTGAGTAAGTATGATATTGGCATAATATTATGGTTACCATCAGGGTATAACAACCAGCTTGAGAACAGTAAAGACTGTCCCAGAAAGTATGGACGCAACCAAAAACCGCTGCCATTTCGCAATGGTTCAGAATCCGTCAATTTTCATGGCTGCGTCCTGTTATTTACACTCTTCTCTAACCACTTGTGCAGTTGTTTATTCGTTTTCATTAGTTTGTTTCGAAATGCGTGGACTTTCAGCAGAACAACGTCGAAAAATTGTGTACAAATGGTGCACAGAACGCGGACTGTCACTGAGAAAGATAGCAAAAATGGAAGAAGTAAGTGAAAAAGCCATGCGAAATGCAATCAGGAAGTTCGGTGAGGATAACACCTTTGAGGATAAACCGGGTCGAAAAAAGGTCCTACTAACCCTCAGTTGGATAAACGTATACTGAAGGCGTTCGAACAAAAGAAGGAGGAAATTTGAACTGCATAATCATGGACGACGAAACCTACGTGAAACTCGATTACAAATCCTTGCCGGGACCACAATATTTTACGGTGCGAGAAGGGCAAGTGTTAAACCAGTCCGAGACATCGATTGAAGTCGAAAAATTTGGTAAGAAAACTATGGACTGGCAAGCAATTTGTAGCTGCGGTAAGATTTCGAAACCCTTCATCACCACTGCTTCAATGAACAGCGAAATATACATCAAGGAATGTTTACAAAAACGACTTCTACCCATGATTCGAAGCCACAAGGATCCTGCTGTCTTCTGGCCATATCTTGATTCTTGCCACTACTCGAAATCAACGGTAGAATGGTATACTACCAAAAATGTCACTGACATGAGTCCACCAAATTGCCCACAACTTCGACCAATTGAGGAATTTTGGGCTTTAACGAAGGAAACATGTCTCGGCAGCCGAAACCATTCAACAGTTCGAAAAAGATTGGAAAAAAAAGTCAAAACTTGTCGCCAAGAATTTAATGAGGAACGTTCGCAAGAAGGTGCGCCAGCTGGTCTACAATGGCTAAGTAGCAAATGTTGAGAATAATATTCTGTTGTTGTAGTCTAATATTATCAGTATATCGAATAAAGTTTGAATATCTAATACTTGTGAATTATTTACAGCGAAATCAAAATGCGTCCATACTTTCTGGGACAGTCTTTAGGGGTCAACTGAAAATAGTTTTTAGGTATCTGTTTGTTAGAGTTTGTGAATGAATGTAGGCGAAATGATAATTCTACAGTGCACGCTGGGGAACAAATGACTTGACTCTCCATAAAATATCGCAGTAGAACGCATCGTGCCTTACAACAAACTTCATGTGGTGAGTCCAGGTCAATGTGGGGTCACAATATATGGCTAAATACTTGAAAGAGTCAGCTTTTTCAATAATATTGTATCCAATATTGCTTCCTTGTGGAACCCAATGTTTATTGAATCAAGGTTGCTGCTGTCAATTTCGATGGGTACGAATTGGTTTCTATTAGACAAGTAACTACGGAAATTGAATTAGCAATGCTACTGATACCGTAGCAATCGAGTTTGTGCAAAATTATACCATGAACTCATGTGTCAAAAGCTTTTTTAAGGTTTGAAAATAAGAAACCAACTGTTTTTGCTTTTCTCATATAGAAAGGTTATGCAATCACTGTGGAAACCGACTTTTGAACCGAGGCCCGGAGGGCCGAGTGTCATAAACCATTCGACTCAGCTTGACGAGCTGAGCAAATGTCTGTATGTGTGTATGTATGTATGCATGTATGTGTATAAGTGACAAATAATGTCACTCAATTTTCTCAGAGATGGCTGAACCGATTTTCACAAACTTATATTCAAATGAAGGGTCTTACGGGCCTATAGATCGCTATTGAATTTTATCCGGATCCGACTTCCGGTTCCGAAGTTACAGAGTGATATGCACCAAAACAATTGAAAAAATGGGTTGACCGATTTTCACAAACTTAGATTCAAATGAAAGGCCGCATGGTGCCATAAATTGCTATTGGATTTTATCCTTTTCCGACTTCCGGTTCCGGAATTACAAGGCAATATGTGCAAATCTATGAGAAAATACGCACTCGATTTTCTCGGAAATTTCTCAACCAATTTTTACAAACTAAGATGCGAATAAAAGGTCTTGAAATTCTTTAAAAAGTAACATGAAAAGATGATCCAGATCCGACTTACGGTTCCGGTATTACAGGGCAATTAGCGAAAATTTTCAATTTCATGAGTATTCACAAGCGATGGCGAAACGAGGTGCACATTTTTATAAAACTCACAGTTAAATTCATCTAGTTGGGAGATCATGTAAGTTAGTGAATATATAATACTACTTTGGAACTACTAGTCCCCGGTTTCCGCTTCCGGAAGCACCGATTATAGTGAAGAAAAGCTCCAAAACCGGAACTCACTTCGATTTCTCAGCAACGGTTAAACCAATTTTCGCAAATCATGATTCAAATTGAAGCTCTCATTGTCTTTTATTCTAGATTGAAAAAAAAAAATCTTCACAGAATCTGCTAGTGATATTTTTGAAAATATAAGTAATAAGAGAAAGGCATCATTCCACCACTTGGTGGATTAAAAAAGGTTTTTTTTTTCATTTCGTCAACTAACTCAATTATAGCAGTATGTGTGCTAGAACCTTGTCCAAAGCCATATTTGAAATTCTAAAGGATATTTTGTTTGCTTAGAATTCAATAAGTCTAATGACTAGAAGTGAAATGAGCAAGAAATTGTTAAAATAAGTGCACTAACTTTTCTCGGAGATGGCTAAACTGATTTTCACAAATTTGAATGCAAATGAAAGGTACTGTGCAGTGGCGTCTCGTGACAAAATTGACTAGATTTGCATTGCTTATGTGGTATGATATCAGATGTAACAGCTCTGTGATGTAAGTTAAAACTAAATATTTTGGAATGGAGATTCGCTTGTGTTTTTCAATACAATGGAATAATGATATACAAGAAGAATTCAGTCCTCTGCAGGTCGAGAAAGTCTGTCAATAACTTCATTAATAAAACCGTGTTCGGTGTTGAAACTGAGAAAGCAATTTGTTTTCAACTGCCATAAGCATAAGCCACTGAAGCCTCTCCTAGAGTTGTGCTTACTAAGTTCTCACAGAGCTCAACGTGGCAGAGAGAGAGCAACAAATCTCAGAGCAAAGCTGAGCAATACCTTCTCCTGCTGAATCTGTTCAGTAACTCATGGGCACGGAAAAGACACTAGCACAGCGAAAAGAGATACTTAAAATTTTCAGTTAGATGTATATGAGATGTGTGTAAATACACGCAATTTCAGTGCACATTTGGCTACGACCATACGATGTGAAAAGATCGTTTGGCTGTCATTGACCATGCGCATGCAGTTTAGGGTGAATTTCTACTCATTGTGCTGTGGAAAAAATCGTTCATTTTTATGTTTACCATCCGAAAAATTAAAAATAATTGAATGCGGCTGGGGATGCAGTTAGTTCCTTCAAATTGAACGGTTGTGCAGTGCCACTGGTCTTGTGATCTCATATAAAATTCCTGCATTTTGTTTGGAACTGACTTCCGGTTCCGGAGATATGGGGTAAAGTTGCAAAAAAATTGATAACATGCGTACTAATTTTTCTCAGAGATGGCATGGCCGATTATTACAAACTTAGATTGAATTAAATGGTCCTAAAGTCCTTTACAAGACTTCTGAATTTTATCTGGATCCGACTTCCGGTTCCGGCATTATATGGTAAAGTGTGTTAAAAATTTTATACCATCACTTAAAGGGACCGAACAAAAAACTTAAACATAACACATGGATCAATAAGTCCCCAGAGTACTAACCTTTGCTTGAAACGGGCCAAAGTTTTAAGTCGATCCGACCAGAAACAGCTGAGTTATCGAGGTTGGAGTAAAGTCGTTTAGCAGTTTGTTTAAAAAATGGAAAAAACCGAGTTTCGTGTTTTGATAAAACATTGTTTTTCAATAGGTAAAAACACCGTGCAGGCGAAACAATGGATTGAAAAATGTTATCCGGACTCTTGTCCATCAAAAGCAACGATTTGTCGATGGTTCGCTGAGTTTAAACGTGGTCGTACCGGCACAAATGACGCGGAACGCTCGGGTAGACCTGTGGAAGCCGTTACACCGGAAAATGTGAGTGAAGTGACAAAAATTATAATGAAAGATCGTAAAGTGAAGCTCCGTGAGATTGCTGAGATGACACAGATATCATATGGAAGTGTATTTACTATCCTTCATGAAAAATTGAGCATGAAAAAGGTTTTTTCCAAGTGGGTGCTGCAATGCAAGTGCGATTGCTGCAATGCACCCTGCCACAAGTCGATGAAAACAATGGCGAAATTGAACGAATTGGGCTTTGATCTGCTTCCCCACCCCCCATACTCGCCAGATTTAGCCCCCAGTGACTACTGCTGATCCAAAAAAAAAATGCTCCAGGGAAAAAGATTTGGCTCAAATGAGGAGGTCATCGCTGAAACTGAAGCTTATTTTGAAGCGAAAGATAAATTTTTTTATAAACATGGTATTGAAAAATTGGAAAAACGTTGGAACCATTGTATCACCCTAAAAGGTAATTATGTTGATGAATAAAAAAAATTTTGCAAAAAAAATGTTGTTTCCATTGTTAGTCTCGGGACTTATTTATCCATGTGTTATTTCATTCAGAAATGATTATGTTGTGTCACGGTAAAATGTTAGCAATCTCGAGGAATGCACTCGGGCAATCTCGAATCTGTAGAAAAACAGATCAGATGATCTGCGAATGACCTAACTTTTTCTGCAGATCCGTTTGGTTGTGCAAATAAACTGTGATTGCGTAAGTTTTGTAACATGCAGTCATGGCAGACGAGGACGGTAACGAGCGTAACAAACGCTTCGACGCGCGTAACAAAACTATTTCCCCTCTCCACTTGATCACGGAGATCACGGAGTGCTTGAACCTGCATGGGCCACTGTGTAAACGGCCGTAAGACGCCAAAGGCATGCAAAATAATGAATAAGAAGAAGAAGAAAAACAAACACTATTAATCTGTGCGAGGTATCTCATTAGCACGCTTCATTAATATGTTTAATGAAAAGCGAAAAAAGCCCCTCAGAGTAGAGTGATCACCGTATCTCGTGATCTCTAAGGCAAGACAAAAAAAACCTACACACACACTCACACAGACAGCCACACAACCGGCAACTGAAGAGGAAATTTTCACTTTTCCTCGTGGTTTTCATTCTTCAAAGAGAAGTGCAGCCGCGATTGCATCTAGCCCCGACAATGCAGCACAAGTAACTGACTTACTGACTCACTGATACGGTAAAAAGCTCTACGGATAGACAAACGGTACCGCTGCTATGAACGGGGTAAAATTTTCCTTTCCGTTCGTTGTTTTTTTTTCGCAACTTTTTTTTGTTTTACTTTTATTGAGATGAAAACAACTTCTAAAGCCACAGCCTACTACGCATTGATGCATGTTACGATTGCTGTTTGTTCCCAATTGTATGCAAATTTACTAATAACCACTTTATCAAATCGAAGAGGAAATCTTCTGCAAACCGAACAATGAACAAGAATACGGCGGGGCCATCATGATGTCGATGTCGGTGGTGGGAAGTTTTTCCAATTTTATATTTGCACTGCGAGTGCGAAGAAACAAACAAAAAAAAACACAGAACTGTACTTCTTATGTTCCGAGGTGCATCTGCATTACCCCTGGACAAACAACACAATGGAGTTGGGCCCCACTGAGCAGCAGCAGCAGCAGCAAGAGTCAATGCATTATTTTTGTTTCCTTTTCGTGAAGGCTGATTTGATCGTAATGGAACGGTGAAACCAACCCACGAAAAGGTCGACTCCGATTCCGGTGGTTAACCGTTACGTAAAAGGACAATCATCTCGCTTTATTGGTCGGTTGATTATTGATTGAGGCCATATGAGTAGCGGAATGAAAACAGTTGCCGATGAGAGAAAACTGTTCAATCATTGCACAATTGCACAGGAAAGGGGGCGTATTTTGAATGCTCAAAAATAAAAAGGCTGCTTTGGTGAAACGTTTTTCAAACGAGGCCATACTACAATCTCACCTGAACTAAGTCGACTAAGCCGCGACAGACACAAATCTCTCACCTTCACCGCAAAAAACAGCAAAAACAAACACTTTCGCTTGCGGAAATGAGACCTCGAACCGCACGGTCCCAAAAATGAACGAAACAAACGCGCTCACGTCAGTCGCGTGCGCCATTGAACTTGATTTTGCCAGTGTCCAAAATATGCCAACAACAGAGGAAACATAGCAGGCCAAGCGTGTTTGCTCTGGTCGCTACAACAAGTTCGTCGGCTCAAAATACCACCAATCTCTCGACGACTCTGGTCTGGACACACGCACACAACGTCGCGCCAGTTAAAGATCTTCGAAAAACCTGTCCCGGTTTTGTTGAACTTCTTTCTCCACGCGGTGATGCTGTTTGGCCATTTAGTGACGTTTCCAACTTTAGAAAGTTGTACTGTCCTCCTCGCTTGTAAACTTCAGCTGCAGGGAGCTGTTGTTGTTGATTGCAAAAAATAAAAATAAAAATGTTCTACTCATTCCACGGCCGTTGAATAGGTGCTGATGATTGGTAGCTGGTTATCGGTTCTTCGTCATCATAAACATTCATTTGCTCCAGCGTGCGATCGATCTCCACACAAAAACAAAACCAGAAAACCACACATTTCCCGGCTCCATTCGTGTCTTCTTTTGGTGTCTACTGCAAAGTACCGCTATATTCCGGGCATAACCACGCTCCTTTCTCCGTTGGATGAGTCCAGGAAGATCGAAAAAAAAACAGGCCATTGATTGCAGCTGCCCAATATGGACAGGTTCTTGGTGTTTGATGCGGTTTTTTTTTGCGACGATCGAAAGGAAGTTGTTCTGTTTCATGTCCATGTGAGAGTTGGCCTCAATATCGTCGGCTAATTCTTGGTCATTCCCGTGGCAAACAGGCACTAATAAGCTTGACCTCAAGAATGCTTTCGCTTACTCTTTCCGATAGATCCCTTCTGCCGCAGCAGCAGCAGCAGCTCGTATTTACATAATTTTTCCTACTTTGCGAAACCCTGCAAATGTCATCGTGCAGTGCCACAAGGAAAGCCAATTGAGATTATTCGGATTAGGCAAGGCTTTGACGGTTAGCTCTCGTTAGCCTTATTCCGTATCGATCTGGGTTGATAGGCTGGCTGGACTAGATGATCGAACTAGTCTCCAAGAGAAGTATTTATCAGATAAATGTAGTTTGAAAAACATCCTAAGAAAGAAACAATGTTAACTATGTTTCCAAATCCAATGCACAGTGGGGGGAAAAAGGTTAAAAAATGCGACTTCACTCTATAGTCCATAAATCCAAGAACATATTTTGAAAGTTGGTAACGTTTCTAAAATCGCGGCTGAGTGATTTTCATACAAAAAAAATCATCAATCAGAAAACTCACTGCAAAAAAGTTCACTGCTGATTTTTTCTGCAAAACGCGATTTTCACTGAAGCTGATCTCACATGACAAAAAATCAATGGTCAAAAGATCATTAGCAAACATTGTCCTTAATGATATTCAAGAAAAAAAATCACACATTGAACAGAACAGATGAAATGAATTTTCTTAGCCGTTATATCTCAACCCTTTGCTGCTACTTGAATTTTTTCTTTGATAAAGTCGTTTACTGAAAATTATTCATTTTATAATTGACAAAAAAAAACAAATTTTTCATTTTGACAAAACTGCTTTGACTTTTCAATTGAACTGCTAGGCGGAAATGGCAGTTCAATTTGAACTGCTTTAAGCACTGACGAACAGAAGGCGAAACACAAAGAAAGTTGAGTTACTTCTAGTTATAAAGAGGTTTACGGACTCAAATTGCATCAGTTTCAAATGACTGTAATTTTTTACCGATTGGAAGTTCGGATTTCCAATTAAAATTTCGGGTGGAACCAGTTCAATGTGTAATTTTTACATTGTGTAAGTGACAGTAGACGTTTTGCAATCATTGCTAAGATGGAGTCGGAAGAACAGCAGCGGCGTAACATAATTTTGCACACGCCCCCCTCAAAATCCGGATCCGGTTAATGGGAAGGGAAAAAAAAGCGCCCAAAGTAGATTTTCGGATAGTGAAAAGGATCGCAAGCGGGTAGTTCAAACTTTCAAGAGAAATCCAAATAGTTATGTAGGCGATAAAACAGAAAATCGGATTTTAAGTTAAACTTTCGTGTAAGACGCGAAAAAACTTGCAAAAAAAGAGAAGTTGGCATCACTGGGAGTACGATGCGGTGTCTGGGTGCTGCTCTCAAAAAAGTCTAATTTCAATGCGTTGTTTGACACGTATTGTTAATAATTTGGTCAAAACAGTTATTTTGAGTGATAGTGCAGGTATGGCAAGTGTGTGTGTTTAGTAGTGAGAGTGCTATTTATTGAATAATGTTGATTCGCAAAACTAAAAATGCTCAAACGGCGGAGACTGCGAATTTACCGCCCCAAAATTCGACGATATTAACCGATCGAAGCGCCGTCTGCATATCACTGTCGGTGTTATCAGATTTCTATGGAATGTGTGCAAAATCACAAGTCAATCGTGTTATTCAAGCTGAAAATCTAAAATTGGTCTGCAGCGAACCCATTCGCGAGTGTTTATTTTATTTTATTTTTTTGGTAGTCGTGTTTCGTCTCGCGTTGTTATGCAAATGCAAATAGGGGAAAAGGATATTGGTGAGATCGCTCCTTAGAGATATTTAATATTTTTTTGGCTTTCTCAAATATAAACTTGAAAAGGCGACTAGTCAAAATTGTGTGCCATATCGACTCAGTTCATCGAGCTGAACAATGTCTGTGTGTGTGTCAAATAATCTCACTCGGTTTTCTCGGAGATGGCTGAACCGATTTTGACAAATTGAAAGGGGTCTCGTGGTCTTATACGGAATTTCATCAGGATCCGACTTTCGGTTCCGGAGTTATAGGCAACTAAACAAACCGATTCCGGCTGTTCTGGTTCCCGGTTTTCGATTAACGACAGGAGATAATAGTAATATGCTCAAAAAAGGATCTTACTCACTTTTCTCAGAGATTGTAGAACCGATATTCCCAATCTTAGAACCAAATGAAACATCTTATGATCCTACCAAAAATTACTGCATATTTTCGGATTCAACAAAAATTTAATTTCCGGTTCCGTAATTACAGGGTGATATGTGCAAAAAAATGTGAAAGGTGCACTTACACAGAGACGGCTAAACCGATTCTCACATCCTCCGGTTCTGGAATTACAGGGTGATTAGTGAAATAATTACAATTTCAAATTATTTCATCACTTAGCTCGGAGATGGCGTGACCGATTTTACCAAAATTAAGTTTACATGAAAGGTTCCGGAATTATACTGTAAAGTGTGTTCAAAATAGGATATCCTCACTTAAAGTGGCAAAACAAAAAAAAACATAAGCAGAACTGACCTCGTGATTATTCCAGTCGGTAGAAACTATCCAACAAATAAACAAATAACATAAACTAATTCTAGCTATCCTGATTCCCGCAAGGAAAGACCAAAATCAGCATTTTGGAGAAAAAATTAGTTGATTTTTTGATTTTAGTTAGTTATTTTTTGGGATAACTAAAAAAAATCTTACTTTTGCCAATTTAAATTTTTTAATTCTAATACTTTTAATAATAATAAAATATTTGTTGAAATGGCTATTTTTTTCAGTTGAATTCACCAATTAAACGTGCTGTTATTTCTTAGCTAAGGCACACTTCATTTCCATTCAACTAATTTTTTAGTTGAATAGGAGAAATAAAACGTTGTTTTCAACCAATATGAATGGTTGAATTGGCTTCTGCAATTTGCAGCTATATGGCGCACAGCAAAACAATCCATCAAAAAGCTAAAACGACACTCTTTTTGAAACTGCTTGCAAATTGTTTAGATGTTTTTCGCATGTGTTTCGTTATATCAATATATAAATTTCTAAACCGATTTGTAAAAATGACGTAAACTCTTAGTGGAAGATGTATTTATTCAGAATTTGTGCGCATTTAAAGCGATTGTGCGTAATAATGTTTTTACGCGGAACAGTGAAGTGAGTTTCGAATGTTGCACTCTAATTGTACACTAATTTTTTCGCCAAAATGCTGATTTCGGTCTTTCCGTGCATAGACTTGGTGGAGTGGAGTGGATCACTTGGAAAAGTGGATTCCAGTCACTTCTTTTGAACCGACTTCGATTGTACCGGTTCCCGGATTCCGATTTCGGAAGTACCTACAAGTCTGTAGGTTATACACTGAAGTCTTTTTTTATGCGAATTTACGTACCGCACAAAAAACCGCATAACTCTGAAAATTCGCATAAAAAAACCGCATAACTCTGAAACTTCGCATAAAAAAACACCGCATAACTCTGAAAATTCGCATAAAAAAAGTCGCGTAAAAAAACCGCATAAAAAAGATTGCATAAAAAAGACCTCAGTGTACTAGTTGCTGGATAAACTCAAGAATCAAACAAAATTATTTTACGAAAATCCACACATTTATATATGAGACTATGAGAGATATGAGAAAGGCATCATTACACCACCAGGTGGATTAAAACAGGTTTTTTTAATCTAGTTTGCAGCTGGTTGTTTGAATGGTAGTCAAGCTTACGGAAAAGTCTGGTAATCGCAATGTCATGGCCTACTAGTTCGAAGTAATGCTATTGAACTGTGTCTTGTACTCCCAATCTTTCAAATTCAATCGAATCAGTCTTTTTAACAATGAATTAATTCAAATTGTTTTGTTTTTTCGAATGTAGTTTTCTTGTTTATCATTTTTCGAATAAATAATGTATGAGACACTTATAGTTTTGCTGAAGGTAGCATGTTGCTACGTTTTGGAGTGGAATAGTTATATGACTTTTTCAATTTTTTGTAAGGCAATTTGAACAACTAAGTGCTCTTTCGGCACGTCAGGATAGACATGGCACTTCGGTGTCAATAAGTAATTTGTAAGTAGCAAATACTTTACGTCTGCTCAGCGGTTTATGTTGAACCGTTAGGTGGCGTTAGCAGTTCAACATAAACTGCTGACGCACTGATGAGCTGAATGCGAAACGTAAAAATAAAAACTAGTCATGTGCACTTTAGCACAAAACGGTACACATGAGGTACCAAACCCCTAAATGACTAATTTAAATGAGTTAAAAAAAGGCGGGTGGGTAATGTCAGAGACATAACTGGATGTCGTGGATACGAGAACAACTGACATGTTCCTTAACACTTCCGAATATCAATTTGTTGATAGTTGATCAATTGTATGAATTATGCAAGCATTCCCCTTTTCCACATTTTTCGCAAAAACAAAGAAGGCTTCACTTGATCTAGATTACTGTGAATTTCACACAGCGAAAAGTGCAAAAAGCAAATCAAACAGTTCTAGATTTGCACTAAGCTGAGGATATTTCCCTTCGATTTGCGAGCAAGAAATTCTAATAGTTCTTTAGAAAACTTTTAGAGCCATTAGAACGGCTGATTTTGTGTAATGCTCTCCACCGTTGCTTTTTCACCAATGCAAATGACTGGCAGCTTCGACGCTCTTGTCGGAAGCGAAACTAGCTTTGCAAACGACACAAAATACATCTGCTCGCAGCAGCGATGCCAACCCTACGGATTTATCCGTAGATCTACGGATTGCTGTCTTTTCTACGGATCTACGGATGAATTATATGAAATCTACAGATTTAGCATTATTTTACCATAAATCTCCAGATCCAACATTATATCTCTAGATATCAATGGAAAATAATTAATTATTGTTTTATCATCTCAATTTTTTTTGCTTGTCCGATTAGAATAGTGATGATGCCTCTATAAGCCACCGATCAGTCGTTGTTGGAAGCCTGCCTTTGTGGATTGGTGCCTAAAGCTAATCATTATACTCGTACATTTACGAGCATAAGTACTTGAAACCAAATCTACGGATTGGACCTCAAGGAAAAGTGGCATCACTGGCTCGCAGTGGCGATAGAATTCAAACTGATCCAATTTTTGTTGAGAGGTTTGTTTTTACCTGATTTCGTTTGTAACTTTTTCACTAATGGACGGTCCTAACGGCTATAAAATAAGCAACGTATAGAATTTTAATTTCGATTATTTCATTTCGGATTTGCTTTTCATTGAAAGAAACTATCCGGATGCTGTACGGGATTCATTCCTGCCTTTCAGAAGGACCAAATTGAGGAACTCACTACGATATTAAACACTGTTCGGAACATTTTCTCGAAAGATTTGTTGTACAGCTAGATATTTTGTTCTCTCCCTCAGAAGGCGTTCTGATTGGCTGGTGTTGACATGGGTCAAATGAGACAGATTTTTCAATAGTGTACTATTGAAATACTTCAATGCTTTTTCTATACCAGTTTAAGTTGAAAAATTTCGATTCTATTGGTAGCTAGATTATATAAATCCTTTCACAGATCACTGAGGTATGAGCTTTCAAAATACGAGAAAGGTAAAGGTTATGAATTATCCTCTTTGATACTCGTTCATATCAACCATTTCAGAAAAGTTCAATTTTGAATTATTTGAGATTATGTCACACAACTGAAAATTTTATCATAAAATTGTGATCATATTTCCGATGGCATGTAGCAAAAATTATGTTGATTCGTTAGATACAACAAAAGATATTCACGATCAAAAACTTATCACTCTCTCAGAGGGTAAATTTTGAAAAGGCACCCCATAGTGAAGTAAGTCGTATTCACGACAAAAATTAAAAAAAAATAGTTTTGTCTCGCTAATTTCCTGTAAAAATAAAACGTCTTTTTGTCATTAATAAATATGTTGTTGCAATCTCTGGTGAACAGCAAAATTGTATCAGTATTATTATATCCTTTATTTAACCCCGGCTCGTTCGCCGGGGAGCAAAATCCTATGTGGTAAAGTTTAAACTACTGAGATTATCCAACCACAGATCGATTGTGGTCAACACACCTGGCACACATAAAGCATCCAACACACGGAACACATCATCAGGCTTGTTTGTTTTTGTGCAGCCATGCATGAGTTCACATAGGAGGTGTGTAGAAAACCAGCCCGGCGCAGCAGTTTATATAACAAACCTTCGCCAAGAACAGTTTGATTGACCTTGAACAGAAACCGGCCTTAGCGGCAAATAATCCATTTTCAAACGCTTGGTAGAGTTTTTTTTATTTTATTCATTAGCCTTAAAACGCCGGTTTTCGTTTTTTTTTCAATAATTATGGTAGAAGATGTTTCATACATAGCACGTAGCCGTACTCTCAGGCGCCAGCCTGAAAAAGCTCAATCGAATCAATTATTCTTGGTTGGAAGCCAATGAACACCGACCTATATTTGCCACGCCAACGCTTGCGCCTCGTCTAGTACGAGAGACCGGCCGACTGACTGACTGACTAAACAACAATTCGCCAGCTAGCCAATCGAGCCGGACCACCGGTTTGAGATGTGTTCCGTTCTGGTAACTGTGAGAAATAATTAATAACGCGGAGTACTTCATGCTTCCTTCTTCAATCAAGTCTCCAATGGTTCCGAAACAATTACTCAATCGCATGCCTGAGTTCTATTTGTTTGTTCATCATAGTAGCAAATTTTGTGGCTAAAATGATCTTCGAAAAATAAGTACATTCATTGGATTGGATAATGAGATTGGCCGGAAGTCGCAAGGCAGCGGACCGGACAGAGGCCAACGACCTACCTGTGATACTACCGGATACTGTAGGATCCACCGGAGCGCAAAAATGAACCATCGCATTGTTCTTGGATCAAGCATAATTTCAATGTTTCCCGCGAGATCCAAAGAACGGCTATACTGAGCAGAAGTCAGGTCGCGCGAAGGAGAATTTTAATAAGTCTTCGCCGGAGTCTACTACCGGCAGTTAATGCTCACTCGGTGGGGCATTGGTCCAGCACAAAAAAAATTGGTTGAATGGAAACTCACCCACTCTGGGATCCATAATAAGCATCGTACGAGAAAAAAAAACAGCAGCACCAGACACCAATTGGAGGATGTTTTTAATTGGGTAGTAACCGGTCATTACCAGGTGAGAAAATTACCCGATTTCGGGGGTGTTGAAAACCGCCCCCTTAGTTTTCCACCATTCATCGGTAGCATGCAGCTAGTGGCTAAAGTCTTTTCCGGAAAGATTGAGTACTTTTGTTTTCGGATTGCTCGCCGCCACAGCCACTGTCCAAATCCTTCACAGTCGAGTGAATATGAGACAGTGCGCGGTAGATCGTGAATGACAATGGTAAAGTGAAACACAATTTGAAACTACGGTTCACGATTCGCGGTAGGTTCCAGCGGAAGCGTATTAATTAGATTTGCGGAATTATGTTTTGCATTGAATCGAAATCGTTTAGATCGCCGATATGGTCAGGGAATTGAAAGTAAAATTTTTGACGCAGAAATTGATTTTTTATAACACCTTTTCCGTTTTCGAAACAAACGAATCGCAATAATCTAAAAATAAAACTCTTAAAATTGCTTATTGTCAATATTATATATTTAGAAATAAATTCAACACATTGCAGCAAAACTATTCCTTCTTCCGTCACGCTGGATCAAACCACCAAGATCCTTGTAAAATGGTGGTAACATACAAAAATCAGATTGCTATATGTCAATCAGATCAGCAACGCTATCTACGAAGAAGTTATCAACATCCAATCGAGATACAAAAAGCGAACTGATCACCTTCAAACGTACCTATGATAGTACGGACAACACATCTCTCCATGGACAAGGGCGGAACCTTGATCACGCAAACCAATTTTTTCATGTATTTAAATACAATATGCAATGAGATGATGGCACTGTAATGTTCGTATACGGTAGCTCGAATCCTCAAGCCGCTTCATAGACTTAAGAATTATAACTGTTCTTTACGTAACGTCTTCGACTAGTCAATACAGAGCAGTTCAAATTGAACTGCTTAGTGCAATCTTAAGCAATGTCTTTCCTGACGTCGAAGCGAAACGTGACGTCTCGTAGGAAACAAATACGCGAACTGTTACTCTTCACTCACGAGTCGAACACGAAACGTAAAGAATAGTGAAATCGGTTATTTGCCCATAGCACAAAAACGGCTCTTAGCCAAGCACGTAAATAATAAGAAATTACAAATTTATGGCAAAAATTAAACTTTACGCAACAAAATGTGTAATTAGCCGACTCAACACATAGCATTCAAATAGTTAGTTTTAAATTTAAAATCAAAAATTTTGTCTGTTCGAAAGAACAACGAAACTGTACTCGGAATCGCATTTGATTCTAATGAAAATGAAGAAATATAGCAAATTTAGTGTTTCGAGCAAAATCGTAGCAAAAGAAACTGGGACCGGGCCATATCGCCGAAAGCCATTTAGCCGAAAGTCGTTTCGCCGAATGTCATTTCGCCGAAAGTCGTTTCGCCGAATAGGTCATTTCGCCGAAAGGGTCATCTCGCCGAAAGGGTAATTTCGCCGTAAGGGTCATATCTCCTGCATGTTATGTCTCCTGTATAACTGATGTGGCGCAGCCACATAACCGAAGCCAAGATGGCCCGGCGGCACAAAGCCGCCGAGCCGACGCCAGCTGAGTCGGCCGCCGACCCGCCGTCGGAAGCGGCGGCCTCTTGCATACAAACATGTAACCGTCTCGTTTGCCCGGTCTACTCAAAGCTAGCTAATAGTCAACAAGTTTTCTTGGGAACTACTTTCTGAGGTTCATGAATCAATCTTTATTCAAGAGTACAACAATCAATCATTATTCAAGAAGTACAATGGTAGGTTAACAAAACGGGCGTTAACGCTATCATCTTTCGTTTGTCTTTAATTTAAATCAATTCTAATTACGATTTCAAGACGATTTCAGGATTCGGCGAAATGGCACTTCACCCTTTCGGTGAAGTGGCATTCGGCGAAATGGCATTCGGCGAAGTGACCCATTCGGCGAAATAACCTTTTCGGTGAAACGACTTTCGGCGAAACGGCTTTCGGCGAAATGGCTTTCGGCTAAATGACCCTGATCCAAAGAAACTTACATTTGATGCACCAATAGTAGCTTCCAAACGAGTCTAGCCTTGTTAAAATCGGTTACGTCATCTACGAAAAAATTGAGTAGAGAGAAAAAGTATGTTTTGTCGGTTACGTCACTTGTACCATTATAGCAGTTCAGCTGAAAAGTTCGTATCGTTTAATAGAAACATACACTTTTCTGCCAAAATTCGTTTTTATTATTCAACATAATTGCCATCAGAGGCGATACAGCGATTATAGCGATCTTCCAACTTTTCGATACCATTTTTGTAGTACGATTTGTCCTTTGCCTCAAAATAAGCCTCAGTTTCAACGATTACCTCTTCATTGCTTCTAAATTTTTTACCAGCGAGCATTCTCTTGAGGTCTGAGAACAGGAAAAAGTCACCGGGGGCCAAATCTGGAGAATACGGTGGATGAGGGAGCAATTCGAAGCCCAATTCGTTCAATTTCAGCATGGTTTTCATCGACTTGTGACACGGTGCATTGTCTTGATGAAACAAAACTTTTTTCTTCTTCAAATGAGGCCGTTTTTTTTTAAATTTCGTCCTTCAAACGCTCTAATAAAGCTATATAATAGTCACTGTTGATGGTTTTTCCCTTTTCAAGGTAGTCGATGAAAATTATACCATGCGAATCCCAAAATACAGACGCCATAACCTTACCGGCCGACTGTTGAGTCTTTCCACGATTTGGGTTCGGTTCATCGCGTGCAGTCCACTCAACTGACTGTCGATTGAACTCCGGAGTGAAGTGATGGAGCCATGTTTCGTCCATTGTTATATATCGACGAAAAAAATCGATCTCTTGATCATCTTGATATTAAGAGAATTCGACCTTTAGTTGGATGTCATTGTTGGATCATAAAGGCTGGGTTCTCTTAATCGTTTTATTTTTATCTGATTAATTTTGACCATTTGGAACGTGTGGTATTTTCATAGTTTTATATCTTTATAAACAGATTTTCACTGAAGGCACATAAAAACTAAAAATGAATTTTCGCTCGACAGTATAAAAATCGATGTAAAATTTGTACATTGTATCAAGTTTGTTTTTTGAAATACTCACATTTCGAAACAAAAACCCTGTTCGCATATAAAGGAAGTGTCACAGTTCACGCAAATTTACGTGGAAGAACATTTAATATTGTATCTTAAATTCCATGACATGAAATTCATTTCACGGCTGCTCAGCCATCCATGGAAGTTGACCATCAATGTTAACTTCCCTCTCTGAGCAGCCTAGATAGCCGTGTAGTGTCGGTAGCGGTTTCCCAACTGCTAAGAATAACGCTACGGTCCACCTGTACCGGTGGTATAAGTCCACCAAACAGGTAAGCCGTGTGGCATCCGGCGGAATTATTTTTTACCAAGAATTGATCCACTGGTTTCCTATTCCATGTCGTAAAAGGCCACAAAAATAGGAACTCCTAAGTCAAGGTGTATTTCCGTGCCGATGGCTGAATGGCTGCAGGAGGTTAAACATTGCAGTCGTGAACGGAATATCTTGGGTTTTTCCCTTACTGGATACACGCAATGCTTAGCAATCAACTTCTTTGATTATCGCTTCGGCGGGCCAGAGATTAGAAAGCTGAGTGTCTGTGGGTGTCCTCAAGGTGGTGTACTATCCCCACTTTTATGGAACCTAGTCGCTGATAGTTTGTTAAGGAAACTTAATAACCTTGGATTTCCGACTTATGGTTTTGCCGACGATTATCATATATTGATGACCGGTATAAGCATTAACACTCTCTTTGATTTAATGCAGCAAGCCCTGCGATCTGTTGAACAATGGTGTTGTCAGGTTTGGATTATCTGTAAATCCGGGCAAAACATCAATGGTGCTTTTCACTCATCGTAGGATAATTACAGGAGCTCGTCCGTTGCAGTTCTTTGGTTCAGGGGTCACTGTGGTCGATCAAGTTAAATACGTCGGGGTTATTCTTGACTCAAAACTGAATTGGTCTGCTCACATTGATTTCAGGATTAAAAGAGCTTGCATGGCTTTCGGCCAATGCAGACGAGCTTTTGGAAAATCATGGGGACTCAAACCCAGATATATTCATTGGATCTACACAACTATCGTTAGACCAATTTTAGCATATGGATGTCTTGTATGGTGGCAGAAAGGAGAAGTCGCGACAGTTCAGTCAAAGCTAAATCATCTCCAAAGGATGGTCCTAATGGCGATGACAGGAGCATTCACGACAACTCCTACTGCTGCTCTAGAGGCGCTACTGTGCATTAAACCACTATATGTGTTCCTAAAACAAGAAGCATTATCTTGTGCATACCGTCTTAGGGTTACAGGGCTTTGGAACAGTAACCCATTAGAATATGCTACCAGTCACACTCGCTTGTGGTCTCAAATGGTTCCGTGGGATGAGTATTTACTCGCTCCTAGTGACCTAACTCTCACATGCAGTTTTCCTTTTAAAACATTCAAAGTGAGCTATCCTCTTCGTTAGGAATGATTGTCTGGTTGTCTGGAACGACAACTTGATGAACACATAGTTTGTTTTACGGACGGTTCTCTGTTGAATGGTCGTGCTGGTGCTGGTATCTACTGTCGTGAAATAGGCTGGAGCAGTCTCATTCACTTGGTAGATACTGTACTGTGTTCCAAGCAGAAATCTACGCAATTCTGTGTGGAGTACAATCGGCACTTCAGCAGAGGATCTGTGGTAAACGTATTTATTTTTGTTCCGACAGTCAGGCAGCCTTGAAAGCACTCAGTTCGAATGACTCACGGTCGAATCTAGTGATCGCATGTCGAACTCAAATTGAAGACCTCAGCATTTCAAATGCTGTTTACTTCATATGGGTACCCGGCCATTCTGGTATTACTGGAAATGAATGGGCTGATGAGTTGGCTAGAGCTGGTGCAACGAATGATTTCGTTGGTCCTGAACCAGCTTTACCACTTTCAACTAGTTGGATAAAGCACAAGATACGTTCTTGGGCTGCATCCAAACATGCCAGCTACTGGCGCAGCTTGCAAACTTGCGCTCAGACAAAAGCATTTCTACCAGATTTAAATCTGAAAATGTCAAAGTGTCTACTGCATTTCTCCAAGTATCATTGAAGTATTCTGGTCAGAGCTCTGACTGGACATTGCAAACTCAATTATCACATGGCTACTATTCAACGTGCTGAGTATTATTCGTGTGATTTGTGTGAATGCGATTATGGTACTTCATATCATCTGATATGTAACTGTCCCGCATTGACGCAGCTACGTATCCGGGTTTTTGGTTCTCCATACATGGTTGAGTCTGTGTATGCGGAGCTAAAATTGAAGGATATTCTCTCGTTTCTCACCCAATGTGGTAAGGAGCTATAGTCAGAAGGGTTCATCGTTCTTCCTGGAGTGAATGAATCCCTTCTGTATTCACCTTAAATAGGGTTTGGCAGATTGTTTGGCATCCTCTGGGGGGTACCGCATTTACTTCTGCTCGTACATACTGCGAGTCGTTCTGCATTCTTCCGGGAGTGCAGAATGGTGTCGCTTTTGTAAGATCTCTAAATCCTCTCGGGGGTTGGAGGTTTTATTAACAGCAGACTGTTCGGGACCTCGTAGAGGTTCAGAATTTCCTTCTGCTTCCACTAAATGTGATCCTCAGCAGATTGTTCAGCATCCCTTAGGGGTGCAGAATTTACTTCTGCTTTTATGTGTTTTTGTGTCGTCAATTTTTCCCATCCTCCTAGTTCAACCCTTACCATTTCCTTTCAATCCTTCCCTCTTATATATCGGGAAAATGATGCTAAAAACAAATTGATGGCAAGGCACAAATCTCCAAATATCAAGGGGAACGTGCCATTTGAGCCAATTTGTTCTGATTCCTGATTCCTGATCTTAAATTCCATGACATGAAATTCATTGAAATAAAAAAAATAAATACTGATAGCAACCGCCACGACTTGAACCGACAACCATTGGATCGCAAAGTACGTCTGTTAATCGACTGAGCCACAGAAGCATACATCTGCTTGGCTGGTGAATGATGCATTCCAATTCATACAGTCTGCACCTGCTAGCAGAAAGCAAGTTACAGTCGAAACCAGTAAAATTCAAGCTAATCTAACATTGAATCATTACAAATGAAATTTTCCGTCATTTGACAAATTAGGTCTTTATGAATTACATCGTATGAAGGATTGAGCCACTTACTTCCTAGTTGACCCACATTGGCTGCGGAATGAGAAAAAAATACGTAGAAGCAAGAACAGTTACACCTATTAGTACAAACTAGCACTCATTTCAGCGTGCGTGCTGTTGCACTAACGTAAAACGGGACTTTTTCACACAAGCCACCCGTCTGTCAACTCGCAACTCTGCAGCATAAATCAGATTGATGTACTCGCCATGTACCACAAGGGTCTGTTGTTGTTCTGGCCTGTACTGTGTTGTGTACAGTATTGGTCGAATGGTCAATTGTTGGTTGGTGAGTGGGCTCGGAACAGGAGAAAGAAGAGGAGGTAATTAACTCTTCCAAAACAGGAACTTCCGAACGGGTCTGCTCGTCACAATCACGAGTCCATACAGTCGACCGACCACATGCTGTTTTTGTTTTGCGTACAGCAATTATTCAGAAACAATTAAATGCTTTCACACACACACACACGCAGTGCTGCCGTCAAGCTGCAGGGTGACAATTTTATGGACCTACCAGACGTGCAGTGCAGGATGCGTCATATTCATAATCGAGCTCAGAGTTCAAGACTGGCTACAAATCTGCTTGCAGTGACGAGTGCATATTTGCGTACACATATTTCGCATTGGCTCATGTTTCAGTGGAACAGAGAGATGAATAATTTAAAGTAACCACTCGGTCGAATGGTTCCATTAGGAGAGGAGCCATTCAATGATGTGAAAAAGCAGGTATAGGCAGTAAGAAGATGATTCTGGTGCCCCGGTTCGGATGATTCAACCGATTATCATATTTGATCTTGGCATGAGATTAAACAGAGTATGTATATTTAATAACTACAATGTTCGTGTTGGTGTAGAACACGAGTGCTAATTTCCGCAGGGAATCTGCTACTAGGAGAGAGCAGTTTATGATGAAGATGTTGTTGGAGATGACCATACAGGGGTTCATGATGTGGGGGGGAAGTTCGCTTCGCTTCTCGATTTGAGTGCGTCTGCGAACTGACCTAGTTGAAACTATTTTTTTTTTTTTGAGAATTGTAGTAAATTTCAATTTTATCAATTGATCAATGCTTCAAATACGGCGAAATATTCCCATTTCGATAGATTTAGTTCAAAAGAGTTCGTCATCCTCTTCCAAGAAAAAACGCACCATTTAACGAAGGTTGAGGGTCAATTAGTTCGCTGGTCGCATCCATATCGCTTTCAGATTGTCGTCGTTGTTGATTGTAGATTTAGTATTAGTAGAAGTTTTTGTTACAAAATTGACTTGCTTCATTTAGAATTTATTTGGAAAATCCATTGTGGTCTGCATCTAAACTAGCTAAACAGCTGAAATTGCCCAGAAATACCGTATGGCGCGTTATCAAACGGTATAAGGAAACATTGACGACGATTCGGATGCCTGAAGCCAATCGTCGGAGTGGAACTGTCGGCCGAAAACTGCGTGGTAAGATTCTGAAGACGATTAAGAGGAATCCTAATAATCTTCCTCCCGTGATTTGGCCAGAAAATTCGGTGCTACCCATAGTACCGTGAGGAGAACTCGACTCCGGGAAGGAATCAAGTGGTATCGAGCTAGATAACAGCCAAATCGGACCAAAACAGAATGGTGTGGTCTTTTCATTATCAAAAAAACATCGGCTTAAACCAGTATTCAATAACAACTGAATTTTAACCTAATACTTACTACTAGAATTAATAAAATCATGTTCAACATACCTGCAAAAAAAAATAAAAAGAAAAAGATTAATCTTCATGCATTAACCAGAGCAGCTCTGAGCGCTGCCAATCAAGTCATCATAAATCTACTAAATTTAGATAAAACAACATGCGCTACAGACCAAAAACCAACTACACTTCAAAGAAATAATTTCCAGGAAATCAAACCAGTTACTGATGACTACGCAATAATACCCCGAAAAAAAACTAGACTATCTCAATCTGTTTTCGCCATTCGCGGAGCAGAACAGATATTTCTCTCGGCAGCCACTCTAGCCACTAATTAAGCTACTTTCCCTCCCTCCTGCGGGATTAATTCTAATCGGGTTCCCCACGACAACTTCATTGTTCCCGTTTCGGGACGCACAGTGTGATGATGGTGGTCAAAATTCACTTTCGTGATTCAAATTTTGCTACTATTCCAACTACTATTTCTTTACTATCGATACCTAAAATTGAGCGAATTATAAAGATCTACTGAAAAGATTATGATTTATTCCATTTCATTTTTTTTTTGCAAATTTGCTTTCGAGGACAAAAAAGAGCAAACACTCGGGATCCTAAAAAGAAATGATTCGATTTCAATTTTTTTTCAATGAGTTCAATTTACTTCAATTCACAAAACATGGCACTGTTTTCTCCGAAATAAGTTTGCAAGATTTTTTTAACTCTGATTCTAATAAGTCGAAAAATTACGTAAATAGTGAAAAAAATTCAAATCAAATAAAAACTTTCTTGAGACATTTTACATGAAACAATTGTGATCTAAATGAAAAAAAAACTTAATTTATAGCATGAGGAATCAGAACTAATTGGCTCAAGTGACACGTTGCCTTAGTTATTTAGAGATTTGTAACTAAATAATAGAATTTAAAAGCACCTTTTTCGCTCGAATCAAATGTGTTCTAAACGAAAAAAAATAATTATAGCATCTGGAATCAGAGCTAATTGGCTCAAGTGACACGTTTCTGTAGTTATTTTGAAATTTGTACCTAAATTGAAGGTTTTAAAATCAACATTTTTATTTACTCGAAACAAATGTGTTCTAAACGGAAAAAATCTTAATTTATAGTATTAGGAATCAGATCTTATTGGCTCAAGTGACACGTTTATTATTTAGTTATTTCGAGATTTGTACCTAAATAAAAGGATTGAAAATCAATATTTTTTTTACTCAAAACAAATGTGTTCTAAACGACAAAAAGTTCTTATTTATAGTATTAGGAATCAGATTTGATTGGCTCAAGTGACACGTTCCCCTAGTTATTTCGAGATTTGTACCTAAATTAAAGGATTTAAAATCAATATTTTTATTTACTCGAAACAAATGTGTTCTAAACGAAAAAAATCCTATAGTATTAGGAATCAGATCTAATTGGCTCAAGTGACACGTTCTCCTAGTTATTTAGAGATTTGTATCTAAATTGAAGGATTTAAAATTAACACTTTTATTTACTCGAAACAAATGTGTTGTAAACGAAAAAAATCCTAATTTATAGTATTAGGAATCAGATCTAATTGGCTCAAGTGATACGTTCCCTTAGTTATTTAGAGATTTGTAACTAAATAATAGAATTTGAAAGCAGTTTTTTTTCACTCGAATCACATGAGTTCTAAATTTAAAAAAAAAAATTAATTATAGCATCTGGAATCAGAACTATTTGGCTCAAGTGACACGTTTATGTAGTTATTTAGAGAATTATAACTAAATAAAAGAATTTAGGCTCAAGTGACACGTTCAATCAATATTTTTTTCTAAAAACAAATGTGTACTAAACTCAAAAATCCTAATTTATAGTGTTGGAAATCAGATCTAATTGGCTCAAGTGACACGTTTTTGAAGTTATTTAGAGATTTGTACCTAAATTAAAGGATTTAAAATCAATATTTTTTTACTCAAAACAAATGTGTTCTAAACGAAAATTTCCTAATTTATAGTATTAGGAATCAGATCTAATTGGCTCAAGTGACACGTTCTCCTAGTTATTTAGAGATTTGTATGTAAATTGTAGGATTTAAAATCTACATTATTATTATAAATGGTGAGAAGCTATCGTTGAAAATAACACTTTCAAAAATAAACTATCTCCTGCATAACCCATGTGGCGCAGCCACATAACTGAAGCCAAGATGGTTCGGCTGCATAATGCCGCCGAGCCGACGCCAGCTGAGTCGGCCGCCGACCCGCCTTCGGAAGCGGCGGCCTTTTGCATACAAACCTGTAACCGCCTCGTTTGCCCGGTTTACTCAAAGCTAGGTTTCTTTGCTTTAGTTAGGTCCGAACGAGCGGTAGCGAGGTCGGACAGCACATGAACCAAGACGATGTGGCGTAGCCGCATTAGATATTTTTTCATTTTTACTTAATAAACGGAAAATACCACATACATTTGCCTGGTAGATACACTTATGCAATTGCTTTGATGCTTAGTAGCTAATAGTCAACTAGTTTTCTTGGGAACTCCGTTCTGAGGTTCATGAATCAATCTTCATTCAAGAAGTACAATTGTAGGTCAACAAACGGTATCATCTTTGATTTGTCTTTATTTCAAATCAATTCTAATTACGAATTGAGGACGATTTCAGGATTCGGCGAAGTGGCCCATTCGGCGAAATGTCATTCGACGAAATAACCCTTTCGGCGAAATGGCTTTCGGCGAAACGGCTTTCGGCGAAACGGCTTTCGGCGAAATGGCTTTCGGCGAAACGGCTTTCGGCGAAATGGCTTTCGGCGAAACGGCTTTCGGCGAAACGGCTTTCGGCGAAATGACTTTCGGCAAAATGACCCTGATTCATATTTGCCTGTTGATCGTACCAGTTGCAACAAATGAAGTGCTTCGATTTCCACATGAGCAAATTGATTGCCAAATCATGTATTTTTTTTGGCAAGCTTTTACATCTTCTACATTCTAACGTCTTTTGGGATATCAAATTTATGATGGACAGTTAAAAACAAACCCCCGGAAGCTGCTGGGAATTTGATTGTGAAATTCTCAGTTTCCTGTCTGTTTATTTTACGCCACTTCTGTTCTTCTGACACCATCTTTGCAACTACTACTGTCACTTATACAATGTAAACATTACGCATTGAACTGGTTTCACTCTAAATTTCTATTAAAAATACCCGATAGGTAAATATGGACAGCCACTTGAAATTGATGCAATTTGAGTCCGTACACTCTTTATTATTTCCACTGAAAACTAGGTGCGTCCATATTTTCAAGGACAGTCTTTACCTTCCACTTGCGTATGGTTTTGATTTCCTTTATGTTATTATTATGGATACTATCGACATCAGAAAAGACTGTTTCAATAAAGTATAACTCAAGTAGAATGAAATTCGCGTCTGCCTAGCGGTTCTAGTAGAACTACCAAGTGGCAATAACCGTTCAATTGGAACTACTACATCCTGATGAGCCGAAGGCGAAGCGAGAAGAAAAAATAACCGAATTTTGATAGGTGATCTGATTCAATTTGTCTTGAAAAATGTCATTACATTAGGGATTCACTGGTTGAGCAATACCCACTGTGCGACAGAGCGCAGAAGCTAACGGCTACCGATTGCATCATTCAGGGCAGAACGCAGATAGTCACACACACACACACTAATGGCACAAATGTAAGTGGAAAATGATACCCCCCACAATCAGTGTGCAGATCATCCTTCCTTCTACTTCGGCGGGGTTTTATAAGTGCGTTTTTATTGCTCGTGAATGGGAAAGTCCAAAAGCCCAATAAACAACAAAACAAAAGCCTCTTACTTTTTGGTTTTTTTTTTCTTTCGATGTTTTGGGAGCCGGCGGACTCCGGGCAAGTGACGGATTACGGCGGAACAGGAATTATTTATGATGATAATTTTCGTGTGCTTTCAAAGTGCTAATTAGGTCCAATGATTGGCCCTGGTGGCTGGTGAACGGGATCAACCCGCCGCTGTTTGTGCAGACTAGCGACTAAAAGGGTAACATTTTATGGCGAACTGCTTGAGTAACTTCATAAATGGCATGCTTCACTTTGTGATACGGCGAATATTTTTCATTGCGAGCGAGACTTTGACGATTGCGTAGATTTAGGTTACAGCTTCTATTTCACAAACGTAACCAGAATGAAAAAAAAGAATACAATTCTTGGTTTACATCCGCCCATTCGCGGATATCCGTCGTGACGAACAAAAAAAAAACGACTCATTAACCCGTCAGTCGCAACATCGGCATAAGTTCTCCGGAGTAACGCCTCTTTGCACCGAATTTACTTCATTCGCACTCTTTCTCGTACGGCTCATGATGCAATTTACTGTGAAGAAAAACCCATAATGTTCTACACGTTCGTCTTCACGAACGGGGGAAACATTTTATATTTCCTTTATCCGGGCCATCGTTGGTACCCAGCCTCGCCGAACAGACGAAAGAAATTAATTTGAAGTGTTTAAATTTTCATTGCGAATACTTTCATGATCACGTTCAAAGGAATGAACCGTGGTTTGTGTCCGGATCGGTTGAACTACTTTGAGCAAAAAAAAAAACCAAAAACAAAAAACAAAACGGAAATGAAATTGCACGCAATTTTGCACTTCAGTCTGGGTCCAGTTTTTTTTTTGAGTTTGTGTGGTCGGCGGCCCACCGTGAACGAGGCTACGAAAGAAGAGCTCTTCTTTCGCTCCGAAGCGATAACACTTGAACTTTCAATGCGTTTGCTTGAAATGTGACGAATCGTATGCAATTAGTAATTTGTTTTCAATTAGGGGTTTTGATAAGCGATGTCTTACAACTGAATCGAGTTCAAAACAAAAGGTCAAGCCCCCTAACAAAAAATCGGCGTCAAGAATTTGCCTTCGCTATAAAGAATGATTCGTTCAATCAAAATTTAACACACTTCCTTCCAGATACCTACCGTACCGAATTAAACTGAAGGAATGTCAGAGCGTTGACCCACAAAATCAACCCAAAAAAAAACTTGCTCCTTCCTTGCCGAATGCACTTTTGAATCCAATCCAAACAACTTCACAACTTGCCACCGACCGGTCGAACAATTTTTTTAGTTGTTGTTGTTGGTTTACTTTGCAAACGACGACGAGATGCGCCAATCATTCCGAGGTGAGCAGAACCATTCATGCCCCTCCCCGCCGTCCACCATCCAGTGTTCCAGTGATGATTCATTCACGGGTGCCAGAACAACCTGTGATTCGTACCGTCCTGCTGCGGCACTTTTGACCTGCCCACCCATCAAACCCCGCCGTTGTTGTGTGGCGGTCAGGGTGGCAAAACGGGTGAGTAGTTTTGGGAAATCTGGTTTTGCACCCACCTAACCCGGTGTTGCTGCAAGAGACCGGTATCTCGATGCGGGTACGGAACCACGCTTTAGCAGCTCTCCGGTGTACCTGCCAAGAGGCACCCATTTATTATGTACATGGCTATCAGATGGAACCATCTCGCCTCGTGGTGGCCTTATTGCCAGAGTCGCTTCGTGGTGTCATATATTTTTTTTTGCTCGAGACATCCGGAATTTTAAATATTTGGCAATATGATTTAGTTCTAATTTAGTCACGATAGAGTTTTGGACGGTAATTTCTACTGGAAGTGCTACCTTCTATATTAACCCTGTAAATAAGATCGAACCATCATTGCTTTTAGATTTATTTTTAATCTGTTTCTCATGAAGTTGTCATAAATTAAACTTAACTTGCTGTTGAAAAAGCGCCGAAAGATGACAACATCAAAATCTCAAATGTCTTTACCCGATGAACTACATACTGGAAATGCGGTACCAAAACCTCTAAATAACTACTATATGTTCACGGCCAGAAGGCATGACACACTTCGATGCAATAATTGTTTTGTAAATAGCATCAACGTTTCGTCTGCCTAGCGGTTTTTGTTGAACCGTTAGGTGGTGTTAGTAATTCAACATAAACTGCTAACACACTGATGAGCCGAAGGCAAAACGTAAAATTTGAATTTTGAATTAGTTTTTGCATCATTCATTTATTTATTTCGCACTAATATCCGAATTGTCGAGTCTTGGCTTTAAAGACTGTCCCAAAATGTATGGACGCAACCAAAAACCGCTGCCATTTCGCAATGATTCAGAATCTGTCAATTTTTATGGTTGCGTCCTGTTGTTTACACTCTTCTCTAACCACTTATTCAGTTGTTTATTCGTTTTCATTAGTTTGTTTCGAAATGCATGGACTTTCAGCAGAACAACGTCGAAAAATTGTGTACAAATCGTGCACAGAACGCGGACTGTCACTGATGGAAGGAGTAAGTGAAAAAGCCGTGCGAAATGCAATCAGAAAGTTCGGTGAGAATAACACCTTTGAGGATGAACAGAAAACGGGTCGAAAAAAAGGTCCTGCTAACCCTCATTTAAATAAACGTACACTGAAGGCGTTCGAGCAAAAGAAGGAGGTTTCAGTTCGGGATGTGGCCAAAAAAGTGGGCACTTCGAAGTCAAATGTTCTTCGTGCTAAAGAACGTTCGAATCGTCGAACCTATAAGAAGCAGAAACAACCAAAACGTAGTCCGAAACAAGAAGCATCGATCAAGCCGAGGGTTCGAAAGCTGTACAATACGATTCTTGCTGGAAATTTGAACTGCATAATCATGGACAACGTAGGTGAAACTCGATTACAAATCCTTGCCGGGACCACAATATTATACGGTGCGAGAAAGGCTAGTGTTGAACCAGTCCGAGACATCGATTGAAGTCGAAAAAATTGGTAAGAAAGCTATGGTCTGGCAAAGCAATTTGTGGCTGCGGTAAGATTTCGTAACCCTTCATCATCATCATTCGCTTCAATGAACGGCGAAATATACATCAAGGAATATTTACAAAAACGACTTCTACCCATGATTCGAAGCCACAAGGATCCTGTTGTCTTCTGGTCAGATCTTGCTTCTTGCCACTACTCGAAATCAACGGTAGAATGGTATACTACCAAAAATGTCACTTTCGTCCCAAAAGACATGAATCAACCAAATTGCCCACAACTTCGACCAATTGAGGAATTTTGAGCATTAACGAAGGCACATCTTAGGAAACATGTCTCGGCAGCCGAAACCATTCAACAGTTCGAAAAAGATTGGAAAAAAGTGTCAAAACTTGTCGCCAAGAAGTCTGTACGGAATTTAATGAGGAACGTTCGCAGGAAGGTGCGCCAGCTAGTCTACAAAGGCTAAGTAGCAAATGTTGAGAATAATATTATGCTGTTGTAGTCTAATATTATCAGTATATCGAATAAAATTTGAATATCTAACACTTGTGAATTATTTACAGCGAAATCAAAGTGCGTCCGTACTTTCTGGGACCAGTCTTTAATTATAGCTATAAGGTTCTGCACGACCTCAGAATCGACGATTTTTTGCATACTTTTTTCTACTACTTTTTTCCATGCTTTTTTCTACTACTTCAGTTTGTTTCGGAAGATGCTCCTACATATTGGCCCAGTATTTTTCTTTTGAGCTCAGATCTTTCGGCACGAAATCAACACCATTCGCCTTATACCACTCTAGCATGATGCTAAATTCGGCCAGAAGTTCAACGGACCGTCGTGAGCAGTATGAAAAGGGAGAAGCCGCGTTTTGAGACACTCTTCAAAATGTGCTTGAGGTAACGAAAAGTATAAATTGCCACTTTTAGCCACATCTCGAACTGAGGCGTTCGTTTTCCGTTCGAAGGCCCCAACCACGCGGTTGTAATAGTTCTCGTTGATCTGATGCTTTTTTACAGGATCAACAAACAGACGTTCTTCGAACCTTTTTATGATACCAGACAACGTCGAATTTCCGATTCCCGAAATTACCCTTTCGGCGAGATGACTCTTTCGGCGAAATAACCCTTTCGGTGAAATAACCCTTTCGGCGAAACGACTTTCGGTGAAATGGCTTTCGGCGAAATGATTCGCTCCCATAAACAGTACACATTATCAATGTACAGTACATTATCAATGCTTTTACCCAACGGATCAAAAGTTACAGCAATTTAAGTTTGAGCGGATTTTAAACGGGTACACCCTACAATAAAATGAATAACAACTCCACCTTGATTGATTGGGATCCGGAACTAATTGTCTCATATTGTTTGGGAATTGATAAAAATTACGTTGATTTTGAAAGAAAATCCTTCTCTTCCCTAATACCTTATGATCAAAAAAGAACCGGATTTTTATTAGAAAACGTGTTTAATCCACCTAGCAGTGAGATGATACCTTTTATTTATCAATCCGCATGTGTTTTTTGCATGAATATTCTTCGGTGTTTAAGGTTTCATGACATTATTTTAATGACCGTCGTTTTAAGCGACAATTTGATATTTTAATCACTCATTACTCTGTAATGTCGAAACTGCAAATCGGAACGAATTTTAATCTAGAAGTGTGATAATAGATTAAACATGCCATGATATGTAAGTTCCACTTTAGAGTTTACGGTAATTTAAGGTACTTCCAGAGCCGGTATTCAGGAACCAGCATAACCCAAACCGATTCGTATGGCCATATGACGAATAAATTACAACAGTTTTGAGTCCAACTTTGAAGCTTTTCGGGATTGTCATTTTCTATATCGGTTTGAATTTTAAAAATTCATCATCATGTAATTCGAGAACCGGAAGTCATAATTGAATAAGATGAATTAATTTTTGTATGTATGTATAAAATTAATTAATTTTGTATATAAGCTTGTTTTAGTTTGAATTTTTGTTTCTGAAATTTGATTAGGCTTTTTTTGAGAAAACGATTGAGCTTTGAGAAACGATTTTATACTGGAACCGGAATTCTAAAATCGGTATGGCCGAAGTCAGATAAATTCACCTGAATAGCTGTATAGTTTACATTTGTTTCAAATATTTGAAAATCAGTGAAGACATCTTTGAGAAATCATAGCACGAATTAAATTTTTAGGTGCCTTTTGAATCGACAACTGAATACCACTAAAACTGAAAAAAGGTAATTTTTTTTATCGACTATCCAAATCTGCTAACCCGATAAACCTGATTAATTTATGTGGAATAGACATTTTTATACCAATCACCCTGTATCCCCGAAACCGGAAGTTGGATCTGACTGAAGAGCAAGATGTTTTATAGAATCTTGAAACATTTTATTTGAATCTTAGATGATTCTTAGATTTCATTCGAATCTTAGATCGGTTCAGCCATCTACGAGAAGAATGAGTTACACAATTTTGATTTCGTTTCACATATCATCCTGTAGTTCCGGAACCAGGGATCGGAACCATGATACTGTCGAAAAATTGAAAATTTTGACATAAAACTTCGTATAACTCAAAAAATAAACATCCTATCTCAAAACCATTCAATAGCGTTTTGGGTGACGGGGAGACCTTTCATTTGCGACTAGTTTGATCAAAGTCGGTCCAGCCATCTCTGAGATCTCGACCTCTTAGTTGACAACACACATACAGACACACACACATACTCACACACACGGACATTTGCTCAGTTCGTCGAGCTGAATCGATTGGTATATGTCATTCGGCCCTCCGGGCCTCGGAAAAATTTTTTGAGCGGATTCTATACCTATTTTTTATATACATAAAAAAGGTAAAACGCAAAATTTCAATTTTTAATACATTTCTTTATTATCGCCTTCAAAGTACTCTCCTCCTGTGGCAATACATGCATGCCAACGCTTTTGCAACACGATTTGCTTCAACACGATTTGCTTCGCCGATTCAATGTCTGTGTGTGTGTGTCTTTCTTTTCCCCCTGATCTTTTGCTCTTTTATTTGGATCAGGGAAAAGTCCACTGGAGGTAGTTTCTCTCAAACTTGTTCTCCAGCAGGCATAAAACCTCCTCATCTTTTGCATCAACAGATTACAATCCTACAAATAAAACATTTTCCTTAAATCTAGTGCTTCTATAGCAACTAAATCAAATGAGACAATAACATGAGGAACGATTTCCTGATAACATTATGGGATAAATGAAAGTCGAAAGAATTGAAACATTTGTTAAATATTCATCACATTGTACCAATCGGCTCGTTATATCCATAATTTGTTCTAACATAGGGAATTCGAAGAAAAAAATAGAACCGAGGATTACGACGTCGAATGTCTAATTGTAACAATTGCAATTACTCTGAGCAATCGATCTGCGACTGAAATAGGTCTGCCACAAAACTAGCCTTACAAACATCTCGATGGACAAATAATAAATCGAGACCAATCAGTTTGCAGCGGTCATGGTAACTCGGTAAGTTTAAAGGATATCTCCATGGAATACGTCGGAGAGCTAATCGGACAAATTTGCGTTGAATCGCTTCAATGCGTTGGATATCGTTTTGGTAATAAGGTGACCAGATAACAACAGCATATTGAGAGTTGAGCGAACTAAAGCGCAATACAGGGCTTACAAGCAATCCTAATATCTCAGAAGCATTGGAGATAGTAAACTCTATTTGCTCCCTAGAATTTAACTTGGAATCCAGAAGAACACCCAGGTCATTAACAAACGATGCGCGTTCGAGAACAGTTTGTGAAATATTATAGTCGAACTTGAATACAGACTTTTTGCGACTAAAAGAGATGACAGAGCATTTGATGGCATTTAAAACCATTTTGAAATATGATATATGAAAGTCATCGGCAAACGATAGTTTCATACATTGGATCGAAAAATTTAGATGGTGGAGATACAATAAAATTAACAACGGTCCCAGGTGACTTCCTTGAGGAACTCCGGAGGTAACAGCAAATGGTTAGGTTGTACAGGCTCCTATTTACACTATCATTTCATTACCAGTTGGATATGATCGAAGCGAATGCAAAAATGATCCGTTTAATCCCAGTCTTAGGTAGATTGACTTGGAGATCGTTATGTGATGATTGATTTTGTCGAACGCAGCAGCGAAATCGATGTATACAGAATCTACTTGTAGTCGTGGTTGGTTCTAAAGAAGGTATAATGAAGGAAGTGTAGATTACTAAATATGGGGAAGGAAGCATCAATTCCACGGATTGGAATACGATACCCTTGTTCACATAGGATTTCTTCCATATTTCAGGAAAAATTGCAGAACGCAAAGAACAATTGAAAATGTTGGATAGTGGAACCAACAAACTATTAGAACAACTTCTTATCACCACGGATGGAATCCCAGAGCTTCCTCGTTTCTTTTCTTGTCAAACTTCGCTTCGTAAGCCTGTCGTGCAAATTTTGCTTTAAGAATGCGATTTTTATTAAACTCAAAATTTGTGACCATATTATTGAAGAAAAGCATTTCCTTTATTACGTTCTTTGCATTATTGAATGTGCTTTCACTGAGACGATATCTTCCATCAGACATCAATATCCTTGAGTGCGGAAGTCTTTCGATTTCTGAATTGGAATGGGAAAACGTAATCACATATATCGAAAAGTTTTCGTGATTCCTGGTAACAGCTCTGTTGAAATAGCAACGAGTGTCACTCGAGATCGAAGAGCATAAAATCTAAATTTTGTCCACTGAACATTTTCTAGAACCGCCTTCTAGTAAATTTTGGTTTTATCAAGGTGAAAATTCACCAATTCGGCCAGCTCGACCAATTGCTGAAACGTTCGCCCATCTTTAATTTTGTAGAGTTTCATAAAACTCACAAAGCTTCAAAAATTCGCAGAGAACTTTTTTTATTCGAACAAATGATTCACAAATGTGGAATGATGTTTTTTTTAATTCACGCGAAATCCGCGCCATAGCATCAAAATCTTTTAACTTTTATCTCTCACTGGGTAATGATATGTGATATATTACTTCATCTCTTTTAGCAAAATGCCATATACTGCGAGAAAAAAAAATCGCCAGAGGCAGGAATCGAACCCCCACTGTTGATTGACTAATAAGGGTTTTTTTTTATCTTACGTTTCGTCTTCAGTGGCAAATTGATCACAAGTCGAACATTGATTTTCCAAGTTTTTCCATGTACTATCGATGTAATGTAACATTAAATGTTTCAGACTATCTAAAATAGCTTTCGAACGAACGAAATTCAATTAAAGCGATTTGCATAGAGGGAATGAAAATGCTAAATTACTATTCTGTATTGCAAACGAATAAGTCACTTTAATTTTTGAGCAAAATCGTTCGAATTCAACTTAAATTTAATGAGTTTTTCGTACATTTCGTTAGCATTGTATGATGTTACATTTATTCAATCGCTTTAAATGTTTCACTCGACTACGGTACATTATTTTTCCACATTTTCTCGCCCAATCAGTTTTCATCTTAGCTGCTAAAAGTAACGTTAAAAGCAGGCTCCAACTGAACTCCAAATCCAAGAAATCGTAGCCAGATGGAGGAAGTTCCGAGCAAGTATTAAAATTAAAACCCGGCACAGCATCAGCACAGCCTATCCATATAGATTTTCTCGCACAACGTCTGCAAAGTCATCCTCATTAACTTAATAGCTACAGAATAGGGGAGCTCTACATGCCAAGCGGGAATTAACTGGCTTGAAAAATTGCTCTATGAATTTTTACAAAGCTGAAAAGTAATTTTCGTGAAACAAAATAGAAAATCGTTTCACCCAGAATAGGCCCCACACAGGAACACACACTCGTGCTGAAAAAAACGGTGTTGTTTCTCGTTCGTACAACCTCGGGCAAAAGTGCTTTGTTTACATTTGCATTCAGCATCAATCCATCCGCCGATGTTCGCACCAAATGTTTAGGGTTTATTGCCTCAAAGGCCTCAAACAAATGTATTTCCTGCCTTCTAATGCGTAAGCCACTCACATGAGAGCTCGGATAAAAGTATGCAGGCAGATCTAATGTAAGCCGCACGTAACGCAGTATTGGCTAGTTGCGTTCCACCAGCGAACTACAGATCAGACACAGCTATACAAAAAAAAATAGTGGAGTTGCGCACAAAAAGCCGTTCTTTTTGTTGTGCTTTTCACCATTAGCAGCTCTACAGACATGTGGATTCCGAAAGTGACACGTTTATGCGGAAACTGGTTGGTTAGGGCAAGAGATTCTGAGGTTCCGATAGTACGGTAGAGTGGTCCCACCAACCAACAGGTCTGTTATTATATGATCCGACAATCGGGACCAGATTTGAAAAAAGAGATGCGAATGCCAGTATGAGTCAAAGGTCAGTGAATTTGAAATTAGGCGAAATTAACTGGCTTGGGGAACTGGAAATGTTTCTTCGAATGGCTTCCGATAATATCTTATTCACAAATGTCAGACCAAAAGCCGAAATTCCAGTTAGATAATTAAGTAATCAGGTGAAATCAACAACGGAATATGGCTGTAAATTCGGACACTCGTCTTGAGTCAGGGATTTTGTTTGCTTTACTTTTACTTCTACGTTCCTAGAACCATGACGAGTGAGACACAATGTCTGATCCAATTAATTCCACCGAAAGTAACAACCAAAACGCTAGATAAGATAATCCAAACCAACCAAACCAACACATTATGCGTATTCAAAACACATACCCGCATCGAATAAACCTAGTTTTCGATTCAGTTGTTTATTTTAGTCTCAAAGTTTATGACCGGGGCGGAAGATTTAGTTTTCGACCTTTTTCGACTGAGAAAGGCTATGCAATTACTGTGAAATTTTAGTCAAGGTCTGGAGGGCCGAGTGTCATAAAACCATTCGGTTCAGTTCGACGAGATAAGCAAATGCTTGTATGAAGTTTTGCTCAGATCCAATTTCATGTTTCGGAGTATAGTGGTAAAACGTGCAATGAAATTTGAAAACAAAGTGCATATGCAAGTCTGGTTCTCAGAGACCGCAGGACCACTTTCACTAAATTTAAATTCAAATGCAAAATCTCAGGAACCTCTGGATCGAATATCGCAAACTCAAATTGATATTAAAAATCTCATAGCCTGCTATAAAATATTATCCGGAGCAACGAGATTAAATGTGCTAAATAATGCAAATAAGTGCATTCAATTTTCTCTCGATTTCAATAAATGTAGCTATAAATTAAAATACTTATAGTCCCATAGTCGGCTAACCCGACTTCTTGTCTTGACCGATTATGGTAAACTTAGATTCATATAAAAGGCCTCTATATAAACAGCCTGCTATTAAATATTATCCGGATCGAACACCCTGTTCCGGAATAACGGGACAAATTTAGCACAATAATGAAAAAAAGTGCACTTGATTTTCGCATAGGACACTCATTAGATCTCAATAAATGAAACTATAAATGAGTGTTCTTAATCGGCTAATCAATTTTGTCCAGATCCGATTTCAAATTTCGGAGTCTCGGGGTAAAATGTGTAAGGAAATTTCAAAAACAGTACACGAATTAAACGAAATTCGTTCTTAGAAAATACTGGACCATTTTCCATACACTTAAATTCAAATATAAGGTCCCATACACTCAAGTTTTCACCAAATCCGACTTCCGGTTCCGAAATAACGGAATAAAATGTACATAGAAATAGATGTGATTCCTTCAAAAACCGCTCTATCGATTATCACAAACTTACATTCAAATGATAAGTTTCATAGTCACCTTATCTGCTGAAATATTATCCGGATCCGGACATTTGGTTTCGGAGTACCGGGATATAATGTACTAAGAATGAAAATAATAGCATTCTATTTTCTCATTTTCGCTTATCAAAATTCAATAAAAATGATAAAAATTAATTTACTTTAATTTTAAAATTTTGTCCAGAGGAGCGAAATGAAATGCGATGAAATTCAGAAAAATGCATATGCACTTTCTCGTTCTCAGAGACCGCTGGACCAATTTCCACAAACTGAAATTCAAATACAAAGTATTATAGCCTGCTACAAAATTTTAACCGGATCCGAGTTCCGGTTCCAGAGTAACAGGGTAAAGTGTGCAGAAAAAATATGCGCTATGAAGTATTATCCGGATCGGACATCCGGTTCCGAAGTAACGGAATAAAATTATGTAAAAACAGGAAAAAGTGGACTCGATTTTCTCATAAATCACTGGAACAATTTTCGTGTACTTAATTTTAAATGAAATGTCTTACGGTTCCATAGTCTGCTATTTTTTTTAATACGATTTAAGTACATTATCAAATACATCTACTATGTAATTTTATTCGGATCATGACTTTCGGTTCTGAAGTATCGAGGTAAAATGTTAAAAACATGGAAAAAAAGTTTTGATTGATTTTATTCTGGAACCGCTGAAATATTTCCCGCAAACTAATGCCGTTTTTCATTGAAGCAGTGGTGGCGTTGATTGCTCTGATTTTACACTTTCGAGCAATCCACAGCAATCCACGCCGCCAGTGTTTTTCAATGAAATACGCCATAAGATTCAAATGAAAAGCTTTTTGTGCCCATAGGCTTCTATAGAATTTCATTCAGATTTCCGACTTTCGGTTCCAGGTTGACTGTCAAAATTTGCAAAAGAATAAAATGCATAAAGTGCTAAACTGATTTTTGCACACTTTCATTAAATTGTAAGACCTTATGGTCATACAGTTTGATGTAAAATTTCATCCGAATTCAATTTCCGATTCAGACCGGTATTTATGGTGACGGTTCAAAGAACCATGACCGAAAAAAAACCATTTCCATCATCCGTTTGCCATCTTCCGAATACCACTCACACATTCTGAAATCTTCTGAATACTTGTCTCCCAAAAACTTCCAATATTCCTCTAAAATCTTTTGAAAACTCTCTGAAATTTTATTCAATCTTCAACATTCTAAAACCCTTTTCAAGGTTCTGAAAGTCTTACAGAATATGAAATCATTTATAACCTCCAAAGCTTTTTGAAATTTTTCAAAATCTTTTTCAATATTCTGAAATTTTGTTAAATGTAAAATCTTCTGAAATCATTTAAAATTTTCTGATATCTGAAATTTTCTAAAATCTTCTGACATCTTTTCAAAGGGTATAAAATTTTTCAAAAAATATATCGGAATCCCATAAAATTTGCAATTTGCTGAAATCTAATCAAATCTTTCTTAAACCTCTGACATCTTCTGAAATCTCTGAAAACTTCTGAAATATCCTAAAGTTTTTTGAAATTTTTTTGAAGATTAAGAAATAATTCCGAAATCTTCTGAGATCATATTAAATTTAATATCTTCTAGAATCTAATGATCTATTCTAATCTGCTCAGATATCTTCGATATCTTCTAAAATCCCCTAAAATATTCTGAAAACTTCTTGCCTCTCTATTTAAAAAAATCTTCAGACATACTTTCCAAGACTCTGAATTTTTTTCCGAAATCTATCGGAATCTCATCAAATATAGAAGCTTCTGAAACTTGAAGCATTTTAAAATTTACTGAAATTTAACCAAATTCTCTTGTCCTCTGAAATCTTCTGTTTTTTCAAAATCTTTTCAAATCTTTTTCAAGTTTCTGAAATTCTTCTGACATCATCAGATACCTTCCGAATTCTTCTGACTCTGCTGAACATTTCAGAAGTATTCCAAAATCTTCTGAAATCCACCAAATTTCAAAAAATGTCTGATAAATCCTTAATTTTTCTAAAATTTTCTAAAATGTTTAAATTTCTAAAAATTTCCCGAAATCTATTGAAATCTTATAAAATGTAAAATCTTCTGATATCGCATGATATCTTCTGAAGTCTTCTAGAATCTTCCGAAAACTTCCGAAATGTTCTGAATTTTTTTAAATCTTCTGAAATCTCTATAAAGTTTCTGAATCTTTTCCGAAACCTATTGAAATTTTATAAAATGTAAAATCACCTTAAGTCTTTCAAAATCTTCTGATGTTTGCTGAATTTTTCTAAAATCATTTGAAAACTTTGTCAAGGTTCGGAAATATTTCCAAAATCAATTTAAATCTTATGAATTGGAGAAACTTCTAAAATATTCTGATGTCTGAAGTCCTCTGAGATCCTCTAAAATTTCAGAAAATTTCGGACGATTTTTTCTAAAATCATCGGAAATGTTTTTCAAAGTTCTAAAACTTTCCCAAAATCTATTGAAATCTTATAAAATGTGAAATCTTTTGATATTTTTTAATACCTTCTGATTTTTTCTAAAATCCTCTGGAATCTTTTTCAAGGTTCTGACTCTTATAAAATGTAAAATCTCCTGAAATTTTTTGAAATCTCCTGGTGTTTTTTGATTTTTTCTAAAACCACCCTGAATCTTTTTCAATCTTTGAAAAATTTCCGAAATTTATTGAAATCATTTAAATTGTAAAATTTTTTGAAACCTACTAATATCTCCCGAATTCTTCAGAAATATTCTGGTCTTTTAAAATCTTCTGGAATCCTTAAAAATTTTAGAAACTTTCTAACGTATTCTGAATTCTTCTAAAATCTTCTGAATTTTTTTTTCAAAGTACAGAAATTTTCCCAAAATCTATTGAAAACTCATAAAATTGTAATCTGATTCTGATATCTTTTGATATCTTCTGAAATATTCTGAAGACTTCTTAAATCTTCTGAAAACTTCTGTCATCTTCTGATTTTTTCTAAAATCCTCTGGAATCTTTTTCAAGTTTCTGAATCTTATAAAATGTAAAATCTCCTGAAATCTTTTGAAATCTCCTGGTATTTTTTGATTTTTTCTAAAACCATACTGAATCTACTTAAAGGCTGTGGAAAATTTTCGAAATTTATTGAAATCATTTAAATTGTAAAATCTTTTGAAATTTTCTAATACCTCTCGAATTCTTCTGAAATATTCTGAAGTCTTTTAAAATCTTCTGGATTCCTCAAAAATTTTAGAAACTTTCTAACGTATTCTAAATTCTTCTAAAATCTTCTGAATTTTTTTTCAACGTTCAGAAATTTTCCCAAAGTCTATTGAAATCTGATAAAATGTAAAATCTTCTGATATTCTTTGATATCTTCTGAAATATTCTGAAGACTTCTAAAATCTTCTGACGTGTTCGGAATTTTTCTAAAATCTTCTGAAATCTTTTTCAAAATGTAACATCTCCTGAAATCTTCTGGTGTTTCCTATTTTTTTCTAAAATCATCTGAAATCTTTTTCCTGTTTCTTAAATATTTCCGATATCTATTGAAATCTTGTGGTATCTTCTAAAATCTTCTGACATATTCTCAAATCTTCCAAAATCTTCTGAAATATTCTGAAACCTGGAATTTTTTGGATGCCCAAAAATTTTGTAAAATCTTCTGAAACTTTCTGAAGTTTTCTGAAATCTTAAAAAAATCTCCTGAATTGTTTTGGTGTTTTCTGAGTTTTTCTAAAATCATCTGGAATCTTTTTCAAGATTCAGAAATATTTCAGAAATCTGTAGAAATGTAAAAAATTGTAAAATTTTCCTATTTTTTTATTTGAAATCGTTTGAAATCTTCTAGAATCTTCTAAAATCTAATGTGAAATACTTCACAGTCTTCTGAAATCCCTCACAATCTTTTAGAAATTTCTGACGTGTTCAAAAATCTCTGATAATTTCTAAAAAAATCTAAAATCTGTCAAAATCTAATGAAATAAAATTTTCGGGAATGACTTGAAATCTCAACATTCTTATGAAATATTCTGAAATCTTCTGATATCTGAGATATTTTGAAATAAGAAATTTTTTGAAACCTGGAATCTTCTAAAATCTTCTGAAATATTTTGAAATCTTCCAAAGTCTTCTGTAACCCTCCATAATCGCCTGAAAACTTCTGTCGTGTTCTGAAATCTCTGCAAAATTCTTAAAAATTCTAAAATCTGCCGAAATCTTTTGAAATGAAATCTCATACAATTTTCTGGATCAACATGAAATCTTCAAAATTCTTCTGAAATATTCTGAAAACTGAAATTTGCTGAAATCTTCTGAAACCTTCTTGTCTTCTGAAATGTTTAAAAATCTTATAAGATCTTTTGAGAGCTTCGAAAATCTTCTAAAAAATATTTTCGCCTAAAAATTTTCATAAAGCTTTATCTATATCTTAGCTTTTAGGTAACTGTTGGGGCTGCATGGAGAAAGTATACGCTGTGAAAATTGTTGTGTTTTGATTATGTTCTAAAAATATATTACCGTGCATACTTATATGACAACTGGGAAACGTTATACTTCTACTGCTCAAATTTTTATTTTCTACATGAATGTCAAATTGTTTTATTTAAATCTTTTTCACGAATATTTCGCAAATTGATTGCGATTAATTTGAGATTTTGTTATTTCGCCAACATATAATATTTTTGACCATATGTATTTGCTGTTTGACCCACTATGCAAAAAGTAATGCTGGCTAAGCGCTACACCTAACAAATGAACTCTATTATCGATGGAATATTTTCTGAGACGAATTTTTCCGATGAAATTTCTTAAAATGTATATTAAAATGAACCTAATACAATATAAAACTACTATATTAGAGAAATACTTAAAACATAAAAGTAAAAAATTTGCTTTTTCAGAAACATATTGTTAAAGTTAACTAAACTAGAGAAACATTCGAAAACAACAGATAGTTATACCAAAGATAAATAATAAAGACATGTATGTGCTTATAAATATTTTTGAAAAATATGGTTCGTTCCCGGTACCTTCTGAAATGACCGCACTCACCGCTTGGAGGAGCGCGAGATTAATTGCATTGTTATCACTTCAACCAAAGTGTGCCATAAAATCTCAATATATACAAATGAGCTACCGAATCGAAAAGGTTCTCACGGTTTGACATTTGTATAATGAATGTATGATGGGAACTCAGCAGTGCAACCAATTTATCACCATTGGTGCCAGTTTCACGGAGGACCGTAGATGTGCACCAAAAAAAGATCGTGACTGTCATGTCTCGAAATTCGTTTGTGGTTATAAACTGTTAGAAAAAACACAATATTACATCTAAAAATAAAAAATGTAAAAATGTAAAAGTAATTTCAGTGTCTGTATCGATGTGAACTTCGATGGTAATTCAACTGTGAAGCTGAAAACGAAATTTGTATTTTACGACGCTCCTTTTATGTGCGTCTATATAGACGTAAATTTACATGATTTTTTTTCTGTGTTTAGATTTCCAGTGAACGTTAATCAAAATTCGCTAAATCTTGAGAACGGTAGTATTTATGCAAATTTTGTTGAACACCGTGAAAAATTTGCGTACAATTACAAAACTGAGACGGAGAACGTTTTTAAAATATATTTGATATTTGACTAAAATTAAGTCATGTTTAATAGACTATAACTTTTTGGTCCATTGTTTCGCAATTTTTAGCTATATTGCCATAGACTTCATCAGTTGTCAGTTACAACATATCTAATAATAAAAAATATCGTTTTTGAAAAAAACTAATTCTTAGGCTTTATTTTCAGAACAAAATCAAAACACTTTTTTACAGTGCATACTTTCTTTATGTAGTATCAAAAGTCACCTAAAGCATTGTCGAAAAAACCAAGTTAATCTAACAAATCGTTTATAATATATAGCTCCATGAACGTTTTTTAGGAATTTTGCATAGAGTTAAGTTAAGATGGCAAATGGGTGATGTAAATTTTCATTTTTTCGGTCATGAAGAATACTTATGCAAACGATTGACGATTATGAGAAAAGCATAATCACACCACAAGGTGAGTTGAAAACAGGTTTTTTTTGTCCAACCAACGACAGAGTTCAGATTCCGGAGCATCGCAGCAACCTATGAAGTTGCGTGTCTGTTTGTCTCCGGTACAGTGACAGTTTTAATTGCCCGTCCCGACAGAACCAGTCCCCGGCCAGCCGACTAAATAGACACTCTACCATCCACAAAGAGGCATTCGCAGAATTTTCCCGCCTGCAGCAGTTCACATAAATCCCAGCATTTAAAAGCTTACCGTGGACAGTAAAATAGTTGCCAGTTTGCCACGAACAAATTGAGGTAATTAATACGGAGAATTTGTATTCTGGTGGCTAACATCTTCACTAGCAGTTTGTTTTTAGGTTCGACTACAACGACCAACATGTTTTTAAAAGCGCAGTTTGTAGCAGAGAAGGAAATGCAAAAATTCTCCCGTCATCCTCTAATCGGAAGTTGTCGGCATGCCAATGGCAAAAAAATATGTTCATAGTGAAATCGAAAATGCACTAACGCATGGTGCAGTTAGCTATTCTATTTCTATCATCATTTAAGTAATTCCCAGACCGTCTCGCAGCATATTTCAGTTGGCCGCTGGCAGTTTAACTGTTACCAATTGTTTGGATGAATGACTTACGGCACATTCCACATTCTTCGACTGACACAGAAACACCACTCACAGTTTTCTAAACAAACATGCAAGCCATAAATTAAAACAAATATTACAAACCATCAACGGCGATCATCGGACCTGCATGCAGACGGTTTCCATCGCACATGTGCATCTTCGCCACATAGTCTTGGGAACACCCAAACGAACAATTCATCTCAGCAGCAGCACATTATTCGAGCCTCCCGAATGCGATCCGAGAACGCAGCAGCAGCAGCGAACCGATATGTAGCCTAATTATGTCATTCTTATCTCTGGTAAGTCATCAATCTACTCAGCTTCCCCCTCGGGCGTCCCAATCCTTCCTCTGACAGCGAAATCTAGCGCAGCGTTACATTGTTCAAGCGAAATGATCTATCTCGCTTGACACTTGACACCCACTTTGGCCCCCTCTCGGGGCGGGTGGTGGTACGGTAGCCACTGTCCGCATAAAAGTGTCAGCGACTCTATTATACAGAATAACCCTATTATTCCGGAGTGATGTACGGCCTCAGATATCTCAGATAATTTGGCCCATAATTCACTCTTTCGAACTCTGCTAGCCACACACTCGAGGTCGAACAATCGTAGCAATATAATTAAAATGTTCTTTCCTTTTCCAGGTCCGGGCGCGCCAATCTGGGCACAGTTCCCTGCGGAAGACCCGAGGCTTTTGATCAAGCAAAGCGATACCGCTTATCAAAACACAACAACAACCCATCCGTGGGCCAGTATTCGTGATCGGAAAGCAGGGAGAAGAGATTTTTTTTTGTTTTTTCTCTGTTGTTCCTAATTGAAAGCGGAAATGTTTAATTTAGATTTGCTGGATTCGACCAGCCATGTATGCATTGGTTTCGCTGGAGCCAAGGAATCAAATTTTTATATTTGGTTAATGTGATTTTCATTCGTTCTGTTTTTTGTTTGCGGGGTGGTTCGTTGGAAAGTAATTCCGGAGATATGTGACTACAGGCACTCTTGATGGTAAAAAACGAATGCCTTTCGTTTCGACTGATTTTGCATCCGATTTTTAATTTATAGAAAAATGACAGATTTTGTAATACGATTCTACTGATTCTAGGTCAGAGTTCGATTACCTCATAATTAAACCATTGCAATTTCACACTCAACAGGAAAAGCATCAAAGAAAAATATTGCGTTCAAAAATAAAATCGCATTAAATTAAAAGTCGTGATTTTCAAATCTCTCCAGACTACATCCGTACAAGGCTCTTTCCTCGAAGAATTCCAGTGCATAAACTGAGTACAAACTTTCGAGATAAACATGAACTTAGCAAGCCACCTCTCGCCGAAGAGAACGGAAATATGTGCATTATTTGTTGCTAATTAGTTAATGTAATTTAGAATTTGTTGTTCATTTTCTGGGTACATGGTTAAGTTCAAATAAGTAAGAAAACAAATCACAAAAAAGCGAAGACTCGGCATTACATTCCTTTTGTGAAATTTGACCTTTCTGTTTCAACAGACTTCGCATCCGATTCTTAGCGTACAGAATCATTGCATGGCTAGTAAGAAGTGTATCGATAAGTAGTTAGCAACATTCAAACAGTTATTACTCTGAAATGGCTTAATTTTTTAGCAGCGTGTTTTGCGGTGACATGTTTGTTTACATGTCAATAACAGCTGCGCAATCGATTGGTTTCGGTACGGTTTATCGTTTCAATGATGAGTCGAATTGATCCGGAAACGCGAAAGAAAATTCTGCACACTTGGTGCTCATAAAGTGGTGTCACGTACAACGAAATTGCAAAACGGGTGAAAGTGCACCACACCAGTGTCAAAAATATTATCGAGAAGTTCGGTAAAACCCTTCCCCTCTCGAGCGCTGTCCGGACCGCAATATTATACGAAATCGGTTTACCAGGACCTGAACGACGCTGACACCACGGTGGCGATGGAAAAGTTTGGGCAGAAGGTGTTGGTCTGGCAAGCAATTTGTACCTGTGGTTTGCGGTCGTCGATTTTCTTCACGAAGGGCACAATTAACGCTAAGGTGTACGAGGAAAAATGTTTGAAGAAGAGAATGCTGCCACTGTACAGAAAGCGAAAGCTCCTCATCTCTTCTGGCCGAATTTGGCTTCAGCCCACTACGCCAACTCCGTTCTACAGTGGTTGTCGAAAAATAATGTACAATTCGTGGAAAAGGACATCAACACACCGAACTGCCCGGATCTTCGGCCAATTGAAAGGTATTGGGCAATTGTCAAGCGGCACTTTCGGAAGGAAGGTACAGTGTCCCAAAACATGCAGGAATTCAAAAAAAACTGGACAGCTGCCACCAGGAAAGTCACAAAAGTAACTGTGCAGAATTTAATGAAGAATGTCAAGTCCAAAGTGCGAGCGTTTCACAGAAACTAGGATTTTCTTCAATATAATCAGTGAAATCCATAAAAATGTAATTTTTCTACAATATATCGAAAACTGATGTCAAAATATGTTTTTTTTCGCTTTTTGCCATACAATCACTCCAAAAACCGACTTTTGAACCGAGGTCCGGAGGGCCGAATGTCATATACCATTCGACTCAGCTCGACAAACTGAGCAAATGTCTGTGTGTGTATGTGTGTGACAAATATTGTCACTCACTTTTCTCGGAGATGGCTTAACCGATTTTCACAAACTTAGATTCAAATGAAAGGTCATGTGGTCCCATGCGTAATTCTTGAATTTTATGCGAAACCGACTTCCAGATCCGGCAATATAGGGTAAAGTGGGTTAAAAATTATATACCATCACTGAAAATGGGGAAAAACCTTTAAAAAAGTTCTAAATCGACCTCAAATCTTTTCCAATTGATAGTTTTTATCAGTAGACGGTCAAACAAACCGATTTCGGTTATTCGTTTAAGAATCGAAGAAAATTATTTTGAAGAATACCACAGTGTTATATATGATAGTATGATTGATATGAGAAAGGCATCATTACACCACTAGGTGGATTAAAACAGGTTTTTATTTAATAATCAATGTTGCTAACTACTCTTCGATACACTCCTTACTACGATCCTACTGACATTTCTAGGTCGGGGCTCGAACATATGACAATTGGCTTATAAGACCAGCGCCGTATGCATTGAACCGCTAACCCGGCTACCCAGTGGATAGTTTGTTGCTTACAAGTTGCTAATTAGTTACGGTAGTTTTAAATTCGTTGCTAAAAATTGCCTTTCAAATTTTTTTTTAATACTTCGCCAAATTCATACCAACGATGTTAACCTAAATAAACTTGAAAACATATCGAAACCCTGTGAATAATTTGTTGCTCACTTGTTGTTAATTAGTTACGATGGTTTGGAGTTTGTAGCTATTTTTTTTTAATTTTTTCCAATGTTTCGCTATGTTTATGTGAAGCTATAATAACCGTTAGCTTGATATAAACTTAGCAAAGTATTCGAAAAAATGAGCATCAAAATCAAAACTACCTCGAATAATTAGCAAAATTATCCACTGAGTTTCGAATTGTTTTCAAGTTTTTTTTAGAAGAGCTACTTCATCAACTTAATAAGAACTTTGTTCATAACTTCATATGAACTTACAGAAGTACTCAACAAAATAAAAAAATTAACAACAAATTCAAAAGTACCGTAACTAATAAATTAGCAACAAATTATTCACTAGGTTTTGAGTTGTTTGTAAGCGAATTACACGTGAAAATAAAATAAAATTGTGTTAACCACCGTAACTAATTAGCATCCGTTAACTTCATATGAACTTAGCGAAGTAATAAAGACTGTCCCAGAAAGTATGGACGCAACCAAAAACCGCTGCCATTTCGCAATGGATCAGAATCTGTCAATTTTTATGGCTGCGTCCTGTTATTTACACTCTTCTCTAACCACTTGTGCAGTTGTTTATTCGTTTTCGTTAGTTTGTTTCGAAATGCGTGGACTTTCAGCAGAGCAACGCCGAAAAATTGTGTACAAATGGTGCACAGAACGCGGACTGTCACTGAGAAAGAAAGCAAAAATGGAAGAAGTAAGTGAAAAAGCCGTGCGAAATGCAATCAGGAAGTTCGGTGAGGATAACACTTTTGAGGATAAACCGAAAACGGGTCGAAAAAAACTGCATAATCATGGACGACGAAACCTACGTGAAACTCGATTACAAATCCTTGCCGGGACCACAATACTATACGGTGCGAGAGGGGCAAGTGTTAAACCAGTCCGAGACGTCGATTGAAGTCGAAAAATTTGGTAAGAAAGCTATGGTCTGGTAAGCAATTTGTAGCTGCGGTAAGATTTCGAAACCCTTCATTACCACTGCTTCAATGAACAGCGAAATATACATCAAGGAATGTTTACAAAAACGACTTCTACCCATGATTCGAAGCCACAAGGATCCTGTTGTCTTTTGGTCAGATCTTGCTTCTTGCCAATAGTCGAAATCAACGGTAGAATGGTATACTACCAAAAATGTCACTTTCGTCCCAAAATACATGAATCCACCAAATTGCCCACAATTTCGACCAATTGAAGCATTTTGGGCATTAACGAAGGCATATTTGATGAAACATGTCTCGGCAGCCGAAACCATTCAACAGTTCGAAAAAGATTGGAAAAAGTGTCAGAACTTGTCGCCAAGAAGTCTGTACGGAATTTAATGGGGGACGTTCGCAAGAAGGTGCGCCAGCTAGTCTACAATAGCTAAGTAGCAAATGTTGAAAATAATATTCTGTTGTTGTAGTCTAATATTATCACTATATCGAAAAAAAATTATCTATATCTTAGCTTTTAGGTAACTGTTGGGGCTGCATGGAGAAAGTATACGCTGTGAAAATTGTTGTGTTTTGATTATGTTCTAAAAATATATTACCGTGCATACTTATATGACAACTGGGAAACGTTATACTTCTACTGCTCAAATTTTTATTTTCTACATGAATGTCAAATTGTTTTATTTAAATCTTTTTCACGAATTATTCTGTTGTTGTAGTCTAATATTATCACTATATCGAAAAAAAATTGAATATCTAACACTTGTGAATTATTTACAGCGAAATCAAAGTGCGCCCATACTTTCTGGGACAGTCTTTGAAAAAAACTAAATTGAGCAACAAATTCAAAATTACTGTAACTAATTAGCAACTTTTAGAAACACACTAACCACTGGGACACTTTTTTTTGCTTACAAGCTTATTTAGGAAAAAGTGCTTCGTCAACATCATATGAACTTGGCGAAGTACTCGAAAAAATAAACAAAAATTAACCAACAAATTCAAAATTACCGCAACTAACTAGCAACAAACTATTGACTGAGTTTCGATTTGTTTTCAAACTTATTTAGGAGAGGTACATCGTTAACTTCATATGAATTTAGCTACCCGTAAAAAAATCAACAAATGGTTATAAGTTCATTGTTTTCTGATCACCATGATGAAAGCTTCAGAATAGTCGTTAAATGAATTAGTTGTGACACTGTACGTAAATTATGCAAACAAAATATTTGCTATGCAGTCAATAGTAAGAGTTGTTTTAAATAACTTTTAACTCAGTATTTATGTAAATGACCATTTGTTTTCGTAGTATCTCAAAGCATGTTCTAAAATTGACCAGACAACGTAGCGACAGACATCGACATTTTGACTATAAACGATAAACTTTAGTAAGTTTTTACATTGTATTATTTGTTCAACGCTTTATGTTTTTGTCAATGTAATACAATACAATTTTCCAGTTCTCCTTGAAAAAGGCCAGACCCCAAAGGCCGAAACGTCGGACAGTAAACAACATTCGTTTGTATTATAAGACTGAGACAGCCGTTTTTAAGTTTTCCACGATTATCACCCCAGTCGAAATCAAGTTTAATCAACAAATTCAAAATTATCGTAACTAATTAGCAACAAACTATCCACTAGGTTTCGATTTGTTATCAAGCATATTTGGGAAAGGTGCTTCATTAACTTCACATGTAGTTAACGAAGTTATTACATATGACTCAAAACCAAATAAAAATAATTGAGCAACAAATTCACTATTGCCGTAACTTATTAGCAACTTATTAGCATCAAACTATCTACTGGGGTTTGATTTGTTTTCAAGCGTATAAAGGATAGGTACTTCGTTAACTTCATATGAACTTAGCGAAGTACTCGAAACATAAAAATAAATAAGCAACAAAATCTAAATTACCGTAACTAATTAGCAACTAATTAGCAACAAATCATTCACCTATTTGCGTTATCATCGGCGAGAGGTGCTTCGCTAAATTCATGTTCATACTTTCGAGAATATTTGAAATTTCATCCATATCGGAGCACTATATTTGAATCGTTCCATTCACAATCATTGTGACAAACGAGTTTTGAACCGAGGCTCGGAGAGCCGAGTGTCAAATATCATTCGAATCAGTTCGTCGAGATCAGCAAATGTACGATTTTCACAAAGATAGATTCAAATAACAGGTTTTACGATTCCGCAAAAAAGCTCCTGAATTTCATCTAGATCCGACATTCTAAGTAGTGTATCGAAAATAAGCTATCCACTAATTTTTCTTTCAAATTATGATAAAAAAACGATATTTTATTCAAACTAAAAACTGACCCTTTATTGTACGAGGTTAAACTTGAGCATAATGAAAACCGGATGTAAATTAAGTTATTCCTTTACGAATTTTCGAACTTTTGATCGAACGCTCTTCATCAAGTTCCGGACAAGTGTTGCATCGCATTTTTTGGACGCTTGAGCCCAATTTTTTTCAACTTCTGCATGTTCCCCCAGCTACCTTACCAGTCTTCTTGAAGATCCTCTTCACGATTTCCCAGTAACGTTCGATAGATCGAAGTTGAGGGCAATTTGGTGGATTGATATTTTTCTCAACGAAATTTATACCCGTTTTCCGCAAAGCCAATTGAGAGTGGTTTTGGCATAGTGAACCGACGCTAAATCCGGCCAAAACAGTGGAGGTGTACTATGCTTCTTATATAAAGGCAGCAATCTCTTGTGGAGACACTCAGATCGATAGATTTCTGCATTTATAGTTCCGGTAGTGCAAAAACTGGTTGACATCAAACCACAAGAACATATTGCTTGCCATACCAGTACCTTTCGACTGAATTTCTCCACTTGAATCGACCTGTCCGCATCGCTCACATCCCCCAACGACAACAGTAAAGTATTGTTGACCTGGAAGGGTTTTTAAAACCTCCTTTAAATAAGTCGCATCGTCTATCGAAACGCATACAACACAAATGTATGTGGATAGCTTATTTTCGATAGACTCCTTTATTCGAGATTACATAAAGTTGCATCGGGATTCAACTTCCGGTTCCGGATTTGCAGGGTGATATGCACCAAAAAAAGTAAAAATTAGAGAACTGCACCGATTTTAACAAACTTTGATGCAAATGAAAGGTCTGATGGTCCCATACATAATTTCAGAATTTCATTTGGATCCGACTGTCGGTTCCGGAAATATAGGGTGATATGCACCAAAAAGTAAAAATAATGCCTCTCAATTTTCTCGAAGATGGCTGAACCAATTTTCACAAACTTTATCCTCAGGTCTTACGGTTTCACACAAAGTTCCTGAATTTCTTTTGGACGCAACTTCCGATTCTGGAATTACAGGATTATATGCACCAAATAAAAAAAATTAAAAAAAATTATTACTGAATCAATTTCCACAAACTTAGATTCAATGGAAGGTCCCATACAAAGTTCCTGAATTTCATCTATGCACCAAATATCACTAAGATCACTGAAACGACTTCCAAAAACTCATATTCAATTAAGAGGTATTATGGTATTATATCTGAATTCCATCTAGATCCGACTTCCAGTACCGGAATAACATGGCGATATGAACTAAAAAAGTAAAAATAATATCACTCAATTTTCTCGAAGACGTTTAAACAGATTCTCCGAAACTGAAATGCAAATGAACAGTCTTAAGATCTCTTGTAAAGTTCCTGAATTGCATCGGGATTCAACTTCTGGTTTCGGATTAACAGGGTGATATGCACCTGTTTTGGTGAAAATAAGATTACCGAACCAATTTTCACAAATATCGATTCAACGGAACTTTTCTCGGTCTGATTTAATATAGATCCGACTACCGATTTCTCATAAACTAAGATTTAAATGAAAGGTAATAAGGTTTTTTATAAAGTTCCAGAATTCGTCCGGTCGAGAAATTACAGGGTGATATACACTAAAAATATCACAAAAAGATTACTGAACCAATTTTCACAAACTTAGATTCAAATGAGAAGTAATATGGCCCCATACGAAGCTTCCGAAATTTCGTTCGGACATGATTGCCGGTTCCGGATTTACAGGGTGACATGTGTTAAAAAATGAAAATAATGTCAATCATTTTTCTCAGAGATGGCTGAACCGATTACCACCATCTTAAATTCAACTGAAATGTCTATAAAAATCCTAATTGTCACTCAGAGTCAACTTCTGGTCGCGGAGATGTAGGGTGATTAGTGTGCAAATGTCAAATTCAAGGGTAGGGTAAATCCGGGGGTGAGACGCCGAGTCGGCATAAATACCGTCCTTTCGAGATCTCGTAAATTTTATTTATTTTAACTTTTTTAGGTCATTCGCCTCTTCAGGCCAGCAAAACTTTCTGACCCTATGTGCCGGATTGGGAATCGACGACCCAGACGGACTACGTGGAAGGCATCGACTTTCTAAAAGCTTGCTGATTTGAAATTTAAATAAAACACATGCCAAATTATGAAATGGCCATTTGTCAATTTTTTTTATTTGGTAGATAATTTCTTGGTATTTAACATTTAAATATGATTTCGGTCATATGGCCGCCACGACTATTTTTCACAAAGGTCATTCTGAAATAGTTTTTTTTCTAATTTATAGATCGTACATTTCAACTTAAAACAATGACTTGAGACTCAATTTGGACGGAAAACTTGAAGTAGGTTATGTCCGAGACATTGCCGCAAGATTGACGCAGGACTACATTCGAGATGTGAATTAGAGCGGCAGTTTAAGACAGTTTTCAAAATAAGATCTTTACGTTGCTTTTGGGGTCCTGAAAAAGACTGTCAGTGGCTTTGGAATTGTGCAAAGTGCTATATTGTTACGGATAATTACGTTTGTATTTCAGAAAGAAGGGTGCCATTTCAAGTCATTTGTAACAGATCGGCTGAAAAGTTCGTATCGTTTCTATGAGAGGGCGCCACTAGAATTAAATCCATACCATTTTCAGTTAATACCAACCTTCAAAAGATACGTGTATAAATTTGACAGCTGTCTGATTATTAGTTTGTGAGATATTGCATTTTGAGTGAAGCTACTTTTGTTATTGTGAAAAAAATGGAAAAAAGGAATTTCGTGTGCTGATGAAACACTACTTTTTGCTGAAAAAAAGTGCCGCTGATACCAAAAAATGGCTTGATGAGTGTTATCCAGACTCTGCACCGGGCGAAGCAACAATTCGTAAGTGGTTTGCAAAATTTCGTACTGGTCATATGAGCACCGAAGACGATGAACGCAGTGGACGTCCAAAAGAGGCTGTTACCGATGAAAACGTGAAAAAAATCCACAAAATGATTTTCAATGACCGTAAAGTGAAGTTGATCGAGATAGCTGACACCCTAAAGATATCAAAGGAACGTGTTGGACATATTATTCACGAATATTTGGATATGAGAAAGCTTTGTGCAAAATGGGTGCCGCGTGAGCTCACAATCGATCAAAAACAACAACGAATTGATGATTCTGAGCAGTGTTTCGAGCTGTTATATCGAAATAAAACCGATTTTTTTCGTCGATATATAACAATGGACGAAACATGGTTCCATCACTTCACTCCGGAGTCCAATCGACAGTCAGCTGAGTGAACTGCACGCGATGAACCGAACCCAAAGCGTGGAAAGACTCAACAATCGGCCGGTAAGGCTATGGCGTCTGTATTTTGGGATTCGCATGGTAAAATTTTCATCGACTACCTTGAAAAGGGAAAAACCATAAACAGTGACTATTATATAGCGTTATTAGAGCGTTTGAAGGACGAAATTTAAAAAAAAAACGGCCTCATTTGAAGAAGAAAAAAGTTTTGATGCTGAAATTGAACGAATTGGGCTTCGAATTGCTCCCTCATCCACCGTATTCTCCGGATTTGGCCCCCAGTGACTTTTTCCTGTTCTCAGACCTCAAGAGAATGCTCGCTGGTAAAAAATTTAGAAGCAATGAAGAGGTAATCGCTGAAACTGAGGCCTATTTTGAGGCAAAGGACAAATCGTACTACAAAAATGGTATCGAAAAGTTGGAAGATCGCTATAATCGCTGTATCGCCTCTGATGGCAATTATGTTGAATAATAAAAACGAATTTTGGCAAAAAAAATGTGTGTTTCTATTAAAGGATACGAACTTTTCAGCCGAACTGTTAAGTTGTAGCCTTGACCAACAAGAAATCATTACATAAATATAATCGTAACACAAGTCGTACAATCGCTCATATATTTCAATATTTCATACATCTCAATATTTGAGAGTGACATAGTTTCTTTATTAAAATGAATTTTCTACGATAATAAACACTTTTCGAACATTTTTTCCGAACGCGAAGCAACCAAATGCTAGCTTTATTTGCTTTCTTGTGGCGGGATTTTCGCACTGCGAAAAAAGGAACAATCCTGATTCTAGATTTTCACAAAACTGATGATTTTAACCTTCGATTTGCACATATATAACCTTAATAGTTCTTTAGATAACATTTAGAGCTATTAGAACGGCTGATTTTCTAAAATGTTCCCCATCGTTGTCCACTTTTCGTTTTCTTTTTCTCCAATGCAAACAACCAGCAGCTGGATGACGCAATCGCTCGAACTGCTCACAATGGCGATTGATTTAATACTAAACCATTTCTGGTTAGGAGCTTTTAAGTGTTTTCTATTGGCGACCCTTACCCTTACACTTTCGTGTTGTGAAATGATGAAAATGCACCCAGGTGAGCGTAGAAAAAGGAAAGGCGTAGTAGTACACCTCTGTCATTTTCTGCGGTCTCCGATGATCTCAAGTACTCTAAACCGAAATATCCGACTGTTGAAACGTGCAAAATTTCCCTGCAATCTGGCAAGTGATTACCAGGATGGCTTCCAAGCTTCTTCAATTCCTTCAGCTGGATCGTGACACAGTTGGAAATGAACAATTCGGATTCGTGCTTGTGTGGTAAAATCGTCAAGAAGACCAGACGACCCGGCGGCACTCAACAAGCCGTACTTGGTGGCCGACACCATCTAGGGCTAAATTAAAATAAAAACATTCTCCAGAAGCACCCTTTTTCTAGTTTCACGAAAGTGGCACTCTATTTTGGCCTGCCAGGTTGAAAGCGACTGGTCGCCACGGAGCTCGAACTACGAATGAGACCGTTTATATTCAACTTTCAGTCTGATGTATGTTTCCATCGTCATCTCAATGTAACGTGCAACAATATCATCGTCGTCAGCGAAGCCAACAATCAGGCTGAGATCAATTTCTAAGTGATATTACATATGGGAAAAACTTTTGTCAGTCTGTTGTTAAGTTGGATGAATATTTTACGTGTTTTCTAGCTATTTTTAAAAAAAGCATGCGATTTTTGAATGATTCGATTATTCCGTGATTTCACAGCACTTCGAGGGTTATCTATGAAGACATTGTCAACTACTTGATTACGTTACTTTGCTACTCGTTACAGCTCGCCTCACAACCAAATGACTGCGAACCTTCAAAACAACAAAGACCTTCGCTAAGTTATTAAAAATCATCATCTAATGACATCAAACGAACTGGTTAGTGGACCTCCTGAATCATCAGATAAATGAAGGTAATCTTTTTTTTCCTCTTTTTTAAGCCGTTGGCCAATTCTATTCAAAACAGCAAAACCGTGGCGCAACGACTCAACCCATTATCGGACCTCTCTCATCTGGCCTGTGGTCGACCAACCAGACCAGACCAGACCAGACAACAATTCTGCTCACGTAGTCGTCGTCGTCGTCGTCGTAGTGAACATGAAACATTGGCCATCAACTGACCATCAACGGTCCAAATAAAGAAGTGAATTTTCACGTCATAATCGTTAGCTTCATCTTCCGCGACCGCAGCGTTACCGTAATTAGTTAGTTACTCGGGAGATAGCAGCGGGATAATTACTCACGGCAGCAATTTGGTGCACGAGCGAAAGTGCGCTCATTCGATTCCCTTAGGTGGAGGAGATTATGTAAAAAAAAACAAGTGCTCATTCAGATCAAGTTACACGGTAAAGTTGTCATTTTCCCCGCATAACATACGTCGTTCGTATGTCGAAGTAGGTTCCTGTTATGCGAAGTGACTGGCACGTTAATCCTAAATACTATGTCCGACGCCGACGTCGAGACAGCCGCTAGAAGCGATCCACGCGAGGAAAACCGAAAAACAACCAGCTTGACGGATATTATAATTCCATAACGTCAGAAACGTGACTCTCGTCTTGAACGACTGGTCCGAGTTGCTGCTAGCATGTGTGCCCACGAGCAAAGAAACCATCGAAAAAAAAACGTGAATCATTAAGTACTTGCGCGGAATTATGTTAATTCAAAGTGAAGCTTATGAAAATTGTGAACTATTGATTGGGACGCAATAAAACTGTGCATCACGAGGCGATATGAGCAACCCCGGAGCCGGAGATGTCATTGGAATTGAAAACTACATCATCTATATTCCTCCGTCCCCCCAACGTCACTCGTCATCGCGGCGGTTGATGACGATTAGTCCCATTACAACAGGTGGTTGGTTACCGCGCCACAAAACCGAAACCGAAGTAGATGCTGCTGATAATGGGGGGAGGGGATGGGGAACTGGAAGTGTTTGAGTCATCTTTTTGCGCGAGATGACGAAGGTGATGTCGAGCTCTAGGAAATTGCGCTGCATGTTATCGCTCTTGTGGGTGCCCGCCCCCTAAACGGATTCGGATAGGTGATGTCATACGTTAAACATTATCCCGACTAAAGTCTAATATCAAAATGAGAACAAATTGAAATCTTAATATGATATCGCTTCATCAAATTTTCAATTGATGTCACATTATGTTATCATTTTGCTGTTCAGATTTGAAAAAAAAAACCTTTCATGGCAAAAGTTGTGAAAAAATGAAAAAATGAAAAAGAATCTATTAAAATTGGACAAATGAATAGTAACTTTGGCATTCAGCCGTAGAAAGAGCTTCTTTAAGAACTTGATATGAGAAATATATTTAACTTCATTTGACATTTGTAGTCAAACGACGTCGCGAAGGTCAAAATCGAAATCGGGGATTTGAATGACCAAAATAATTTTTGTGCACCAACTAATAAGTCGTTTAAATTAGATCAATCCTCTTCTAAAAAACTCGCTCTTCTTTAAATCGTAATTTTTATAATTAAAAATTCAATTCAAGGAATAATGGATCTTTCAATATGCAAATCATACGTAATTCGGTATTGACAGCGATTGCATAGTAGGGCTGAATTAAATTGAATATCGTTTATTTTAACGCAGCATATTAGGGTTATTGTAGCAATAGATCAATTCCAGCATTGCTTAGCAGATCATCAGACTCGACCATGTCCGATTTGGATGAAACATTGCACATTGCTTCAGTATGGCAAACCATAATTTTTGAACCGATGCAGAGGTCAATCAATCCGTCTCACGACTGATTGTTAAAAAGGGAGTATGTATTTTTGCATTTCACAAAAAATTGCCTTTTTCAAATCGTTGTAACTCGGAAACTGTTAATTGTACAATTAACGATTTAATTTGATTTTTTTCTCAATAATTTAAAAATGACCCAAAAAATTAAATTAAAAAAAATCAGTTTCGATTGTTTTTGACAATTTTTATTTTAAAGCTCTTATTAGAACCTACAGATTGATGGCAATCCCATCCGTGCCTTTTGAAAAACGAAGAAGTTTCAGCTAAAACAATTTACAGATATATTCGAAATTTCAAGTTCTCGTTGAAAGATAATCATTTAAACAGTAGAACTAACGTAACTACGTCAAAACGAATAAACACATGTAGAATCAGAGAGGTGTGGCAGTTAACTACCTACCGGCGAATTGCTTACCTAAATTCGACCTGTTTCACATATGAATAGCTATGCATCGTAGAACAGACATCAGTTTATAACAAATCTCTTTCGAAACAGTTACAATACTACAATATGATTTTCCCAAAGTGTTGTAAACCTTTTCCTGGTTTTGTGTGTTCCGGAAAATTCTTCCAATTAACAGAAACCATAATTGGAAAATTAGAAGCTCAAAAGTGCAAGGTTAAATTATATCAACGAAGAAAACCCGCAATGTTAATTATCCTCGAGAAAAATATTTGGATATTTCAAGAGGTATAAAAAAGGAAATATTCGGGTTCCCGGCGGATGAAGAAGATCCAGAATTACTCAAAACGAAAGCAGCAGAGTTGGATGAAGTGATTACTAAAATGATAGAGCAGTTTGCTAAGTCTGATTGCACTAGGAATGAAAAAGTGCGTTTGTTGTCAGTCTTGCCAAACTCGTGGTCAAAGGAGAAAATAGCCACCCAATTCAAGGCGAACAAATACATTGTGTCGGAGGCAAGAGAATCAACGGACGAAAAAAAAAGCCAAGAAACAAACGGGACGCAGCAGGAACGAAACGATAGAAAATGAGCTGCTTCACTATTTCAACAGCGATGACGTCAGCAGAGTAATGCCGGGATCAAGAGATCACATTTGATTCCCTACAACTTCTTCCTGGGCGCCATTTTTGTACGATGAACTGTTTCCGAAATACAACAGGAAGAACTTGATCATTCGCATGCACCTGTAAATTGTTTTAGCTGTAACTTCTTCATTTTTCAAAAGGCACGGATGGGATAGCCATCAATCTGTAGGTTTTAATAAGAACTCTCAAATAAAAAAATTATCAAAAAAAATAGAACTTTTTCGGATTAAGTTGTAATTATTGAGAGAAAAAATCAAAAATTTTTTCTATGTATATTTTGTTTTAGAGCGCCCAATCGATTCCCTACAATTTCTTCCTGAACGCCATTTTTGTACAATTAACGGTTTCCGAGTTACAACGATTTGAAAAAGGCAATTTTTGTGAAACGCAAAAATACATACGCCCTTTTTAAAATCAGTCGTGAGTCGGATTGACCTCTCCATCGGTTCAAAACTTATGGTTTGCTATACTGAAGCCATGTGCAATGTTTCATACAAATCGGAGAAGGCCGATTCTGATTTTGTCACTTTTTCGTCTACTCAATCCTGGAATTTCTCAATAGTCATTTCATCAGTGAAGTCGTCATTTGCGAACTAGTCGACTCTCAATCAACGAATTGGTCAAATTGAATGCAATGTCTATGCTTCAACTGTAAGAAACAATACCGAAGAAAAAATAGTTCGACAATTGTGCGATACTGCTGTTATAGCCACGAGAAAACTCGAAGCAAATTTTCATAGAAGACAGTAGATCTCACTCTAACTTATAATTTTAGTATATGAAATGACTACTGGAGCTGAGATGAATGGTGGTACCGTTATCGAATTTCTACATGCGGAAAACAAAAATAAAAAACATCTTCTCACCAAACCCGTTCTGAAAATACCCATAATTTTAAACCCAACAGTATGGAAAAAATCTTTTTTTACGAAATTCGAACTTTTACTACATTGAACGTGTTAGATTTTAGAAACTACAGCTAATTCCCAATAATACTTTAGTCGCTTATAGGTGTCACCAAGACAATATATTTTCAATTTGTCTATTCCTAAGTAGTCCACAAACTGTGTCGAAGACACTCTTCAAAACAATTCTCATTCCTAGTTAAAAAAGCTTAGAACTTTATATAATCACTAACGCTAGATACTATGAGAAGTATGTTAACAATCATCCAATAGATCTTTGGACTTTACTACACTTTTCCAAAGAATCCGTCTCAATAAATCTGCGTAATTTTGTGTCACAGGAATTTTGAATGTTTCATTGTACTTTGACTCTACCAAGTAAGGCAAATCTCTTATAACCGCTCCCATTATTTGATCAGTTTTGAACGCCCGGAAATTCATTCGAAAATCGCCGATGTTTTAAATCGTCACGTTTCAGAGATATATGGTAATCTATTTTATGTCAGATATAAACGATAAAATAATAAAAACTTCTATCAAAAATCTTCAATTTTCAATGTGTCATTGCGAAATACGATCCACAATCAAGCCAGTTTATTAGTTTTAAGAATGATGTGATTAATAAATCATTGAATTTTTGTGAGATTTGTGAGTGAGAAAATTAAAGTGACAAGATGAAGAAGATGTTTTATTAGAAATTCAAATCATGTATTTTTTCCAAATTTGATCCATACAAAATACAGAAAGAAAATTCAAGACCAGGTTCATAATTTAGAATTAGAATCCAGGTCCACATTCATGATTCGGGTCTATGCCTCGGATCTCTGATGAATTTTCAGATTTTGAGTCCAAAATCTTGTTCAAATACAGAACTAAGGTCCAGAATCCTGCTTCCCGGATCAGAGTTTAGGTTCAGATCCAAAATTTCTTCAGGAATTCAGGTCCAGAATCTAGGTCTGGGATAAGAATTCATTTTCTAAACTGAAGTCCAGGTCCATGTTCAGAATTCAGGTCACGCAAATCTATGATTCCCTGTCAGGAGTTGAAGTCTAGAATCCAGGCCCAAAATTTGGATCCCGATTTCCGCTCAGGAATCCAGGTCCATGTTCTGAAACTAGGTCCAGAATTCAGGTGAAGGGTCAAAGTTCAGGATCAAGTTTCAGGTTCCAAAACTTCCAGTCCTAAATCCAAATCCGGGATCAGGATTCTGGCCCAGAACCAATGTTCAAGCCCAGGTTGAGAGTTTTTTTTTCAGAATTCAGGTGCAGGTAAAAATCTATCAAGAATTTTGGTCCAGAATCTGGGTCCAAGTTCAGAATTCTCGTTCCAGAATCCAGGTTCAGAATCGAAGTCCCGGATTTAGGTTCAAATTTTTTTCACATTCATATTCAGAGGTTAAGTCAAGTTACTAAATTCAGGTCCAGATTCTGAATCCAAGCAGAGAATACTGGTTCAGGGTCAGAATACAGATCCAAGGTCAGTCTTTATTCAGAATGCAGCTACAGAACTCAGATCCAGAATTAAAGTCCTTAATCATGCTACAAAATTTAGACCTAGAATCCAAGCCCAGAGTTCTGTTTCTGAATCCAAGTTCAGGTTCAGAATCCAAAATCAGGAACAAATTCCAGATTCACGATGCTGGTGCATGTCAAATTATCAGAGTAAAAAATCTTGTTTAGAATCCTGAATCCAGGGCCAGAACTTTGCTCCAGATTTAGACTCAAAATCTACGTCAGTAGTTCAAGTCAAGAAACTAGGTTCAGGTCTAGAATCCGAATCCATGCTCAGAATCCAAGGGCAGATTTCTGCTTCAGGTTCAGAATTTTTCTGTCAGAATTCTAGTTCAAAATCCATGTTTAGATTCAGTTTCAAGATCTAGAAAACTCGTCGAACCCTCGGGTTCGGAATCATGTTTTAGGTTTAGAATCTCTGTCAATAAGTCAGATTCAAGTTTAGTATTGAGGAATCCTAGAGAACTCAGGTCCAGAATCCAGTGCGAGTTCACAGTCCAAGGTCAAAATACTGGTCAAGAATCCCGGAACAGAAATCTCGTCCACAAAAGTTTGGAAAACAGAACTCTGGTCCAGGATCCAAGTCCAAGCCCATGTTTCGAGTTCAGGTTCAGAATCCAAGTTAAGGTCTCCGTCAGGAGTTCAGGTTCAGAATCTCGGTTCAAGTTCATCCATATCCGGATGAAAATCTCAATCCAGAATCCAGGTTCAGATTCAGTATTCTGATCCAGAAATCTTATTCGATAACCAGATCCAGTGTTCAGGACAAGAATACAGATCTAGATATCGCTTAATCATTATTACATTATAACAAAATACTAACAAAATTAATACACACAATCATTCACATTAGTCTTTATTTTTTCTGTGGAACCTTGTGGGTCGCAAATGAATGTTTTCGTTTTTCGCGTTCGTTCTCAACGAAAAGACAGACTGAAATTATGAATGATAAAATCTAAAATAGAAAATCGTTCTAGGAAATCGTTCTGCCAACTGAACTACTGTGGATGTGATAAAACACAAGAAGACTTCCCGGTAGGTATTCGATCTGATTTTGCACGGTGTGGTGTGGTTCACATTTTAGTCGATCCCCTGTGGTAAAATTTCGCACACAAAAACTTATTGTTGAACAATTGTTGGTAAGATTTCGTTGTGTCTCCATTGACTTCTATTGTGCTTACCCAATGTTTGATCGATAGGATCTTGAATTAATAATTAATTTCTACCGCGCTAACTGTAAAATGATGATTCGATTGCCGGAGAATTTTAATAATTTTTATCTACTTGGTGGGCAGCAGAACGAATATTATATATTCGAAATGGGCATTCGTCCAGAAAAGTTTGGGAACCACTGCTGTAGACCTTGACATCCCGAATAACTTTCCAGAGAAAACAAAAGCTTTGAAAATTTCAGGTTTTGAATCAGATCACGATTTTAAAATCAAAACTATATGTTTTAGCATACCAGTTCCATCTAGTATAGTGATTTTTGCATCAATACTTAAAAGACTTAGAAAACTTGTTTGAAAACCCTACTCTTCCAAATAATAAGAATTAGAATGAAGTACCAATGTTTATGTACTCATTTCATTGTTACAATGCTCATTTCTAACTAATTCTGCTTCAAATGATCGTAAAATATAAGTCTACACAAGAGCTAAAAATTTACTGCAGACATCATGGTTTCATCTGTGGTCAGAAGTGTACCATTTAGTCGAAATAACAAATGATCTGGGTAACCTTATTGCCGGATTCCAAATTCACGTTCCCAGTGCTGTCAGGAGACTTCACTACTAAAACGCTCGGTCTTATGACCCTCTGAATTCGTGATTTCAAAGTGATTACATGTTTGCGAGTAATATCGCCTAAATGTAGGGAGTGTATCGAGAATAAGCTGTCTACATACATTTGTGTTATACGCATGTATTTGTGATGGTTTTTTATGCTCAGAACACAGCAAGCTGTGCGTTTGGCTGTCAGTTTTCGTTTGTTCGCTTGTTTTTGCGGTTGAAATTCTGCGTTTTCAAAATGTCGCGTATTGAAAAAGAAGTGAAAATTAAGGTTCTGGACGCATGACTAAGTGAGAAAGGTAATACTATGCGAAAATTGACGAATCGGTTTGGAATTCATCATGCCAGTGTTAAAACCATCATTAATAAGTTTGGGGAGCACTATTCTTTGAAATAAGAGGCAGAAAACCCGGTTCTTACAACCCGAAACTAGACCAGAAAGTGGTATCTCTAATCATGAAGAACAAATCAATGTCAATACGTGATTTGGCCAAAAACAGTGAAGTCAACCAGTTTTTACACTACCGGAACTATAAATGCCGAAATCTATCGATCTGAGTGTCTCCAGAAGAGATTGCTGCCTTTCTATAAGAAACACAGTTCACCTCCACTGTTTTGGCCGGATTTAGCGTCGGCTCACTATGCCAAAACCACTCTCAATTGGCTTGCGGAAAACGGGTATAAAAATATCAATCCACCAAATTCAATCGTGAAGAGGGTCTTCAAGAAGACTGGTAAGACAGCTGGGAACATGGAGGAATAAAAAAAAAATTGGCCTCAAGGAATAACTTAAATTTCATCCGGTTTGCATTATGCTCAAGTATAACCTCGTACAATAGAGGATAAATTTTTAGTTTGAATAAAATATCGTTTTTAAACTTAATTTAAAAAAAAGAATTGTGGAAAGCTTATTTTCGATACACTCCTTATACTATCCCGGACCTCTTTTGGGGCCAGTCTATTTTTAGCTTATGCTAGCAACGTGTCAGTTTTCAGTAATGTCTTTTTAAAGTAAATCAATAACTTATGCATTCCAGTCATAGTTTCGTTGTTTTGTAATAACATCAAACTGAAAACAAAAAACTGTCCCAGAAAGTATGGACGCAACCAAAAACCGCTGCCATTTCGCAATGGTTCAGAATCTGTCAATATTTATGTCTGGGTTCTCTTCTATAACCACTTGTGCAGTTGTTTATTCGTTTTCATTAGTTTGTTTCGAAATGCGTGGACTTTCAGCAGAACAACGTCGAAAAATTGTGTACAAATGGTGCACAGAACGCGGACTGTCACTGAGCAAGATAGCGAAAATGGAAGGAGTAAGTGAAAAAGCCATGCGAAATGCAATCAGGAAGTTCGGTGAGGATAACACCTTTGAGGGTAAACCGAAAATGGGTCGAAAAAAAGGTCCTGCTAACCCTCAGTTGGATAAACGTATATTGAAGGATTTCGAGCAAAAGAAGAAGGTTTCAGTTCGGGATGTGGCCAAAAAAGTGGGCACTTCGAGGTCAAATGTTCTTCGTGCTAAAGAACGTTTGAATCTTCGATCCTATAAGAAGCAGAAACAACCAAAACGTAGTCCGAAACAAGAAGCATCGATCAGGCCGAGGGTTCGAAAGCTGTACAATACGATTCTTGCTGGAAATTTGAACTGCATAATCATGGACGACGAAACCTACGTGAAACTCGATTACAAATTCTTGCCGGGACCACAATATTATACGGTGCGAGAAAAGCAAGTGTTAAACCAGTCCGAGACATCGATTGAAGTCGAAAAATTTGGTAAGAAAGCTATGGTCTGGCAAGCAATTTGTAGCTGCGGTAAGATTTCGAAACCCTTCATCACCACTGCTTCAATGAACAGCGAAATATACATCAAGGAATGTTTACAAAAACGACTTCTACCCATGATTCGAAGCCACAAGGATCCTGTTGTCTTCTGGCCAGATCTTGCTTCTTGCCACTACTCGAAATCAACGGTAGAATGGTATACTACCAAAAAATGTCACTTTCGTCCCAAAAGACATGAATCCACCAAATTGCCTACAACTTCGACCAATTGAGGAATTTTGAGCATTAACGAAGGCACATCCTGGGGAATATGTCTTGACAGCCGAAACCATTCAACAGTTCGAACAAAAATTGGAAAAAAGTGTCAAAACTTATCGCCAAGAAGTCTGTACGGAATTTAATGTGGAACGTTCCCAAGAAGGTGCGCCAGCTAGTCTACAATGGCTAAGTAGCAAATGTTGAGAATAATATTCTTTTGTTGTAGTCTAATATTATCAGTATATCGAATAAAATTTGAAAAAATAACACTTGTGAATTATTTACAGCGAAATCAAAATGCGTCCATACTTTCTGGGCCAGTCTTTAATTTTTTTTATCATTTCGAGAAATGTGCGAAAGCAAAATTAGTTTTTAGTACACAGCAATTTTTTTTCGATTTTGATCTTTAACCCGTTAGAACGTCCAAAATGATAGCAAATTTTTAATCTCACACTCGACTCGGGACTACACAATGCAAGGGATAAACTGAGAGCTTACTTCAATTATTTATTCATTAATTCAGAATTTCAATCGTCGCTACTGTCATCACTCAGTACAATAACGTCGTTCCGGGCAGCCTCATGCCTAATCAGATCGATCAAATTAATGTTAGCAATATCATCGTTTTCGTCGGAATTCGGATCACTTTCATCGTAATGAAAACCGGTGCTATCGCAGATCACTTCCGGCAGTGGAAGATCATAATGAAAAAATTCCGGATACTCATCGAAGTAGCACCTAAGCAGCTTGAGATCACAAATGTACTGCGGTGCGTTACTCCACTGCAGCATCAGTCGGATACAGTTGTCCAGCCGAAGATCTCGTAGAAAGGACAGATCGGACATTATGAACCGTACGCTGTTCAGCGTGATTTCGTCCGATTCACTGACATCCAAATATTCCAGGTACGGTAGGCCTTCGGTAATCGTCCGCACGGCGTCATCGTTTATTCCCTGGCATCCACGAAGGGTTAGACGTTTGATTCGGGGACAGTTGCCGAAAAGTTTTCGCAAACCAATGTTTGTGATTTTTCGATTGTGTGAAATGTTAAGCGATATGAGATTAGGCAGTTTGATGATTTCGATCGTTTCGTCCGTTATGGTTTCACAGAAACTCAACGCTAGGGAGTCCAGTTGGGAAAGGAGCTTCATGGATTTCATCGCAAGCTGGAAATCAGTTCTCGAATGGCATTCCAAAGCTAGTGCTGCTAAGTTGGGCAACTGAGATCCTACCGTGGCTAGGATGTTACCACATCGCATCAACGATAGGGCGGAAAGGGCTAACTTTTCCAATCGGGCGCACTTTTCATAGATACGTTGAACTGTTCTTTTGGTTAACAGGCTGGTACACATTGTCAGCTCTAACAACCGGTCAAAACTCATAGCATCAAATAAAACATCAATATAATCATCGTAATTGATATGTAGCACTTTCAGTTTTGGCCAACAGATAGGAACCAGTTCCTCACGAATTTCCTCGCTGATAATTACCGACAGCGTCTCCAAGTTCTTCAACCGGATTGCCATATCGCTAAGGAGCTGAATTGAAATAGGAACGTTAATGGACAGTTCCAAAAGATTTTCCTGATTCAACACAGTATTGCTCAATGTCGAACAATGGAGTGGATCTGCGGGTCTACGATTTAGCTGAAGCGTATTAAGTTTCAGTTCACCGTGCTGAAAGATTCTCCTTAAGGCTGAGGTTTGATAAAACGCACAGGATAAAAGTTTCACCCTACTGGCATATTCCGCTAGAATACACGCACTGTCCTCTATCAAGCTATCATTTACGATCAGTTCAATGTCGGCCGAATTCCCTTTCGCCACGAGATCTACAAGCGCGAGCACATCCAATGATTTAATATTTTGCAAGTAAATTGTTTTCAGATTGCCGAATTTTAGCACCAATTCGTGCACAAAAAACTCCTCACACGGGATGTGACAATCATCGATGGTTAGAGTTTGAATTTCTGGCATCAGACAACACATTTTGTACAGCTTCCATAACGGCAGACGACAACATTGCAGCGAAAAGTGCTGTAGATTTAATCCTACATTGGCACAAAATAGTGTCAACTGGATTTCCGCTAGCTGATTCATGTCGGTAAAATCGATTTCCTCCAGCCGGAGATCACGATACGTTCGGTCACTTTTCGCCAGGCAGCCAATGATCGAGCGAAGCGTGTCCTTTCGTACCGTTACCGTTCGCTGTGCAATTTTCAGCACTGTTTTCGATAGCACCTTCGATTCGAATATTACGTTCCAGTATTGGCACACTTCGGTGGCACGCAGGCGATCACCGTACGGCAGGAACGAATAGATATACTCGATCATCTCACGTGGCAAAGCGTTCATTTTCGAAGAAACCCGGGGAAAAACGTTTGCGTTTGTGTTTGTGTGCTAAAAGAAAAGAGACAGTTGACGCGTTATTAATAGACGGGCCAAAAAAAAAAGGCTATCGTAGGAAGAAAAGCAGAAAAGTTTACTGAACAACAGAGGAAACATACACTTAGCAAACAGGGATTATTAGTCTTCAACTGTGGCGAACATACTGACCATACAAAGAAACATTTGTTTGGTCTAATATTCAATACTATTTTCTTGACATTTTATCTTGACTGACGCTGACTAACAATTCGAAAAATACAATAAATTAGACATTAGACACATGTGAGAAACCAATCATCCATAAACCGAATGATGGAACCTGCGTGCGAACGCGCTACCATTGGGCCACCCTGAACAGTCACAAAACACTTGCCACTAGGCTCAGAACGTGCATCGGAATACGGAACACAAACAGAAATTTCGTTCGAGGTTTACGTCCTACACAAAGCAGTGAAGAGAGTGAGAGTATATTTATTTGTCGGTACTTTTGCATGTCTGTCAATGTATTTCCAAATTCTAATATGAGTTTGAACTGTCATCGAGAGGCCAAATATTTGTACAGGGTTGCCCGAAATAATCTGACACATTTTGTTCTCCGATTACACTCCGGATTTCACAAACCAAACACGCGCATAAAGTATCGAAGTATGAAGTTTTATTTTCGTCTAGTAGTTTTCCATCATGAAGCACTGGAGTGTCGCTCATCGCGTTATTATTTATAATGCGCTTTTAAAGCATCAGTCGTACGTTACAACTATCCGTTTGAAAAATATTTAAAAGTAAAGCCTTCGCGCAATACTGAGAAGCTGAGGGTGAAATTTTTTTTACAAAAAAAAACTATTTTAATCCACCTAGTGGTGTAATAATGCCTTTCTCATATCAATCATATTATCATATATCATACTGTGGTATTCTTCAAACTAATTTTTCTTCGATTCTTAAAAGAATCACCGAAATCGGTTTGTTTGTCTCCGTCTACTGATAAAAACTATCGATTGGCGAAGATTTGAGATCGATTTAGATTTTTTTACGGGTTTGTCGCCCTTTTCAGTTATGGTATAAAATTTTTAACACACTTTACCCTATATTTCCGGTTGAAATTCAGAAATTACGTATGAGACCACAGGACCTTTCATTCGAACCTAAGTTTGTGAAAATCGGTCGAGCCATCTATGAGAAAAGTTAGTGCAAAAAAACGGTACACACATAGAAATTTTGTGTACTCGACAAACTGAGTCGAATGGTATATGACACTCGGCCTCGGTTCAAAAGTCGGTTTTCACCCAAATAAAACCTTCGACAACGTCCGAACTGTCCGGACACCGCAGAATGTTGAACGAGTTCGACCTGCTCTTGTGAAAAGTTCCGCGCGTTCGGATAAGAAACATGCGGCTGCTCTTCAAATATCTCGTCATTGAATTGTCAAGAAAGATTTTTTTCAGCGGATTAAACAGCTCGTTTATCGTTCGCTGACATAATCATGAGCGACAAGGCCTCGCTTGTCACTGGACAGAGCGGTAAATAAGCAAAATTGCCGTTATTATGCCGAGACGATTCCGTTACAAGTTGTGGAGTGAAGGGAGCGGGTCATTTCGCCGAAAGCCATTTCGCCAAAAGTCGTTTCGCCGGATGCCATTTCGCCGAATAGGTCATTTCGCCGAAAGGGTCATGTCTACTGTATAACGGATCAGGGTCATTTCGCCGAAAGGCATTTCGCCGAAAGCCGTTTCGCCGAAAGCCGTTTCATCGAAAGTCAGTTCGCCGAAAGGGTTATTACGCCGAATGTCATTTCGCCGAATGGGTCACTTCGCCGAATGCCATATCGCCGAAAGGGTCATTTCGACGAATCCTGAAATCGTCTTGAAATCGTAATTAGAATTAGTTTAAATTAAAGACAAACGAAAGATGATACCGTTAACGCCCGTTTTGTTAACCTACCATTGTACTTCTTGAATAATGATTGATTGTTGTACTCTTGAATAAAGATTGATTCATGAACCTCAGAAAGTAGTTCCCAAGAAAACTTGTTGGCTATTAGCTAGTAAGCATCAAAGCAATTGCATAGGTGTATCTACCAGGCAAATGTAGGTGGTAACATTTTGCGTTTATTAAGTGAAAATGAAAAAATATCTAATGCGGCTACGCCACATCTTTTTGATTCATTTGCTGTCCGACCTCGCTACCGCTCGTTCGGACCTAACTAAAGCATGGTGGTGTAGCCGCATTCGATATTTTTTTCATTTTCACTTAATAAACGGAGAATACCACATACATTTGCTTTGATGCTTAGTAGCAACAGTTTTCTTGGGAACTCCGTTCTGAGGTTCATGAATCAATCTTTATTCAAGAAGTACAATTGTACGTCTACAAAACGGGCGTTTACGCTATCGTCTTTCATTCGTCTTTATTTTAAATCAATTCCAATTACGATTTTAAGACTATTTCAGGATTCGGCGAATTGATCAATTCGGCAAAATGCCATTCGGCGAAGTAGCCCATTCGGCGAAGTGTCATTTGGCGAAATAACCTTTTAGGCGAAACGGCTTTCAGCGAAATGGTTTTCGGCGAAATGACTCTGATCCGTGGAGAAGCCTCTCCATTGATTTAAAGGCCCTTATTATCGGTATCACTTCACGATGTAAATAGAGCACGGAAGTCGCTTCAAAGACAAAAGTAATTATTTGGTTGAACTTGATGTCATTATGAACATCACACCACCAACATTTCGTTGGAAAAAAAAGTTTTTTCCATTACAGTGGTCACTACACTTTGCGTGATACTTTCCAATAGGGAAAATCAAATGATGTGACCTGTAAGTGAAGTGAATGTGAAAGTGGAAGTGAGAACGGTAATAAGGGTCAAAATGTTTTTTATACTCACGACTTCTTCAATTCACGCTAATCAAATTTTTACCAAATGTGAACGATAAGCTGAGGTTAAAAAAAATATTAAAGAGACGTTTTTCTTTTTAATTTTAGTTTCCAGATTGGTTTTCAAAATCTTGAAAATGCATTAAAATTTTTTACTGTGTATATTTTTTTTAGAATGCCCGATCGATTTCCTACAATTTCTACTTGGGCATTATTTTTTTACAACTTAATCGCCCTTATTCTGAATAACGACGTATTGATTTTTCGATCGAATCATAGCTACCTTTGATTTTGCTAGCGTTATTTCGAATACAAATGAAATACGAGGGAAAAACGATACGACGTTATTCAGAATAACGGCGAATGTTTCCGAGTTACCACGATTTGAAGGAAGTGCATGCTAAAATACATCCGCTCTTCTTCAAAATCAGTCTTGAGCAGTGGCGTCTCGTGACAAAATTTACGGGTTGTGCACTGCTGAAAATTAAAGATTCAGGAATGGATACTCGCTTGTGTTTTTCAATACAATGAAATAAAGTACTTTTGGATGGGAAGTTTTTATTGAACTTATTTCGCATCATCGATGCAATAGAAGAATTCGGTGCTCTGTATGGCGAGTAAACTTCATTAATAAAATCGAGAAAATTTCATCAATAAAACCGCTTCGACGTTGCAACTGAGACATCAATTTGTTTTCAACTGCCATAAGCAAAATCCACTGAAGTCTCTCCTGAAGGTGTGCATACAAGTTCTCACAGAGCCAAACGTGACAGAGAAAACAACAAATCTAAGAGCTGAGTTAAATAATTCTTTCTTTGCTTGAATCTGTGCAGTAACTCTTGAACTAATTAAAATTTTAAGTTAGTTGTATATGAGATGAGTGTAAATACACGCAATTTCGGTGCACAAGACAAAGTGCTCGAGTTCAGAACGCCACGTTTTGGTTACGGCAAAGCGATATAAAGAGATTGTTTTGCTGTCATTAACCAGCAAACGCAAATAGCTTAGGGTGAATTTGTGCATATTATGTCTCATTATTTAACATTCGGTACCTAAAATCTAAAAATCTACAAAATAATTGATTAACAAATTATATAATACAATTTGGCTGATTGTGCAGTGCACGAGATGCACATGAGTACGAGACGCCACTGGTCTTGAGTAGAATTGGTTTCTGCATCCGTGCAAAACAAATGTTTTATCATACTGGGAACGTGTGCAAAGTTTCATCCGAATCGAAGTATGTGAAGTCATGTTAGTTGCTGATTATTATTAGAACTCACTTCGGTTACACCGGTTCCTAGATTCTGGGTCCAGAAGTATGGAGCTCACTTTCCTTTCTCAGAGATGATTGAACTAATTTACACAAAACTTAGGTTCAAAATAAATTCTATTCGGATCCAACTTCTGGTTTCTGGATTACAAATTGATAACTAGTCCAATTTATAAATTATGTAAGTTGCCCAGCAATCGAACCAACGTTGACTTTAGTGATCGGAGTTCAGATACGATTGTAACGTATTTCATAAACCTAGATTCTAATTAAAAGTATTATGGTCCCATACAAGAATTCTGAATCGCCTTTCAGTTCACAAATTACAACGTGAAATTTCAAACCCTCGTTCAAAATGTAGGACATGTTAGTTTAGCGCTATACGAACCGACTTCGACTATTCCGGATCTCGTATTTCGGTTCCGCCGCAAGCACCTGAAACAGTGGGACTCACTCCGATTTCTCAGAGAGGGCTTAACCGATTTGAGAACTGTACAAACAAAGATGGAGATGGTTAAGTTCAACCTTTAAATTCAATTGGAAATGGTCACGATATCTTATCGATAGCGGTCAAATTTTATCCGAAACAAACAACCGGTTCCAAAGTTACTAGTTTTTGAATGTAAATACCGGATAAAAGTACCCTTTGAGTTACGAAGGAAATGAAACGATAAATCTAATAACAAAAACGACACAAAATTGCACCAATCGACAGAGTTTCACTTTTTATACATAACTTCTCTAGTGCCAAAATACGTATCTGTTAGGAATATGAGGGATGAATCGTAGAATAAAAACGAGTTTTCCGATGAATATTGACTAATACTATGTTCACACCTGCAGAAAATAACACGTTTTAACGATAGTAATAAAAAGTTAAAACCTAACTATTCACACTTGTATTATGTTATACGCATGACATATTATTTGTTATTGAGTTTGTTTATAAACAAACTGCAAAATGTTTACGTCGCAAATATTAAGCACTTGTTAAGAAGATAAATTACTGTGGAACTTTACTGGGTTCCGGAATTCTCATAGAATAGTTTGTAGTACTTCGGAATAGGAAAATCTGCAGTGAAAAAATTGAAGATTGCATTCCCGGTTTCAAGAAGCATGGTTTTTCACAATGCCTCGGAAAGATTGGTAAAAATATTATGTCAATCGCTTCAATTTTTCCACTTCTTCACTCAGAAAGTTTTCTTCTACGTATTGAATAGTCATTTTTGGCCATTTGTTGGTTTTAAATATTTATATCATGTTATTTGTCAACGTTTCGAAGGGTATTTGCTTCGAAACTTTGGTCATTTACGTGAAATAAATATTTTTAGCAATGAATGATGTCTTTAAACAAAAAAACAAGCATGGTTATACAAGTTTCCTGTTCTGTTTTGTCAAGGCTACTCTGATGGAAAACTGTTTCGATAAAAGCTTGTCAATTGACATAGTCGAAAAATGACGGAAAATGTTGGCAGGGTTGTGCTTGACTGATCATTATGTCATGTTATTTTGGGAAAACATGTTTTAATGTGACATTTCTGAATATGGAATAACACGGAAAAACATGTTATACTATGTTCACACCGGCCGAAAATAACATGTTTTAACGATAGTAATATAAAGTTAAAACCGCACTGTTCACACTAAGAAAAATGGTTGTACCTATCTGCGTTGCCTGGTCATTTTTCCAAAAATCTGTATTCGGCGCAAAAATCTATCTGTATTATATCGGTATACATATCTGTATGGTCGTATAGAGGTCAAAAATCTGTATAAATACCGAGAAATCGGTATACCTGGCAACGTTGGTACCAGTTTTCAGTTTTGTTTTATTATGATTACATGGCTACTTTGATGGAAAACTGCCGTTGTTGAACAGCTTGTCAATTGACATAGTCGAAAAGTGAAGAAAATGCTAGCAGGGTTGTGCTTTACTGACAATTATATCATGTTATTTCGGGAAAACATGTTTTAATGTGACGTTTCTGAATATGAAATAACGCAAAAGTAAAACATGTTATTTCGCTTAAAACATGAAACCAGAGTTAAAACCTGTTTTAACTCATAGTGTGAACATAGTATTACTTCGTTTAAAACATGAAATCAGTGTTAAAACTCGTATTAACTCGTAGTGTGAACGTGGTATGAAGCATTCTACTAAGACACTGAAACAAAGAAACTATTTTAATAATTGTCAGATCTTGAAGATTGTTAATGTTAATTCAATTCCCATCGATCATGAACGCATGAATTGGTACATGCGTTCATGATCGATCGTTTTAGAATCGAGTTTCAATCCCCCAAAACTAGAATCTACAAGATCAACATGGGTAAAAGGTTCTCTGCTTGTTACAAAACAATAGCTCTTCGATATATCCGAGTTATGGAAGTGGTTAAAATGACCGGAATGCAGGTAGTACCACAATCAAGCATGTAACAGGTGCAAAAATACCACTTCCGAGTCAACCGTCTTAGATAAACAACAGTAGAAAAAAAAGGTTAAACAGGTTATTCGCGTGCCACAGAAGTAATTTCCGCAACCACAACATGACCTATTGTAGCTCTAGTGAGTAAACAGTACAATGGTGGGACCGCCGAACTGGTTGATTCCCAAGATATCTGAATGGCTTCGAGACCTTAGATTTCCCGCCCAAAGCAAAACAAAACAAGTCTGCAGAACTGGTACGTAAGCCTACCCCTCTTCCCTAGAATATGCGAACTCGTTTCTGGGTTAATTGAATTTATGAAGCAACGAAAAAAAAACTACAATTCAATTTAGTCATTCGTCAAAGTTTGAGGTTTTAATTTTAACAAGTTACTCATCTTATGCTCAGTTTGCCACAATTGATAGTATAAAATCATACAAAAGTTAGGATCTGTCAAAACAAAAGGTCAACTTCCGCACCGAAATGTGACAGCTAAACTATTATCTGCCTGACTGAGAACCCTTCATGGGTTGACAAGACAGTTCGCCACCTCACAAAATTAAATAGGCAAAACGATTCATGTCAAAAATGAAACGCGATGCTCTGCTACTGTCCATTTGTATTCAGCTTCCAAGTCATGACATGCTTCGTCTTACTTATACGCGTCGTCACTTTTTTTGACACAAACAAATAAACAAACATTCGAGTCATGAATCAACCGACCGCCCCCTCGAAATTTTTTCGACACACCATCATTCCGGTCAATCGTAACGTTGGAGACTTCCCGAGGAGATTTCCGCAGTCCAAGGGAAGGGGGCAAATCGAATAAGGAACTATTAATTTATTTCACATCTGGTATTCTGATAGGGTTGTAATTTTTTTCGAAAAACCTAATCTATCAAATATATGGAAAAAATGAAGCCACCAGTGGTGCATGAGTCCGTCCTCAGCAGTAAACAAAACTGATATCCCAAACCGAATGAGAAATGTAAATTGCCGGCATTTATGGCTGTTTCCTTATGTGGCACTCGAACAGATTGCTACCAATGCACAGTGGTCTGAAATGGGAAATTAGCGGGACAAAATACTTTCGCAATTGAATATTATTTTTTTGTAGTTAGTGTCTTTGTATTCAACTGGGGCATCTTTTGATGTAAAATATCATTACGGTGGTCCATGTTTGGATTAAAATCTGAGTTCTAACTTTCCTAATTGAATGTAAAAATGATTGCACCCACAGCAAAGTTGAAGGAAATTTTATTTTAAGGAGCTTTGCTGAAGAAGTAATTTTCTTAACTCTTCATTTAATCGAGTTACATCAATTTTTCGAAGTGAAAGTAAGGTGGCTCATGCTCATATTTTCTCACTGTAAATTTGAAATTTGTTATCGTCGAAAGAAGCAGAACTCATTGTGTGCCGTTTTGCAGTTGTGTCCCGAAAAATGAGAAAGATTGCACAATGTCACAGACGTCTCGGTATAATTCGAAAATTTTTTTCGTTTTTGTTTTGCCTTTCTCACTGTGAAACCAGACTTTTGAATGTCATATACCATTCGACTTAGCTCGACGAACTGAGCAAATGTGTATGTGTATGTGTGTGTGTGTATGTGTGTGTGTGTGTGTGTGTGTGTGTGTGTGTGTGTGTGTGTATGTGACAAATAATGTCACTCGATTTTCTCAGAGATGGCTGAGTCGATGTTCACAAACTCAGATTCAAATGAAAGGTCTTACGGTCCCATAGATCGCTATTGTATTTTATTCCGATCCGACTTCCGGTTCCGGAATCACAAGGCAATATGTGCAAATCCATGAGAAAATAAGCATTCAATTTTCTCGGAAATTTCTCACCGATTTTTAGAAACTAAGACGCAAATGAAAGGTCTTGAAATTGTTTAAAAAGTCCCCGAGAAAATGATCCAGATCCGATTTCCGGTTCCGGAATTACAGCGCGATTAGTAAAAATTTTCAATTTCATGTGAATTTTCTACAAGTGATGGCAAAACAAGGTGCAAATTTTTATGAAATTTACCGGTAAATTCATCTAGTTGACAGACCTCGTTAGTTGGTGGATATATAAATCTACTTTGGTACTACTAGTGCCCGGTTTCCGCTTCCGAACGCACCGATAATAGTGAAGAAAAGTCCAAAAACGGAACTCACTTCGATTTCTCAGCAACTTCATCCGACTTCCGGTTCCGAAATTATAGGGCAATGAGTATCAAAACTTTCAAACTGTAATACAAAATAATGCAAAATCGGTACGCATCGGTACGTACTGGTACGGAAGAAGAAGAAGAAAACGCACTCGCCTAGCACACAGCGTGCTTTGTTCAATTTTCTATAGCGTGCAGAGTTGCTACATTTAAATCTTTATTAACTTGACATAACTGTTTACAAATCGAAAAGGTGATGGTAGTTTATACCGAAGAAAGTTTTTGATTTTATTCAAGTTTCAAAAAATAAATTTGACGGAATCGTCTAGTGATGTTTTTGATAATATAAGTAATATAAGGAAAGGCATCATTACACCACTGGGTGGATTAAAAGAGGTTTTTTTAGTTTGCAGCTGGTTGTTTGAACGGTGGTCAAGCTAGTGAAAATGTCTGTTGATAGCAACGCCATAGCCTACTAGTTCGGAACAACGGTATAAAACTGTATTTAATACTCCCAATCATTGAAATTGAACCGAGTCAGTCATTTTGAGAATAAATTAATTGAAATTGTAGGGCGAAAAATCTATTTTCGGTTGTAGTTTTCTTGTTTATCATTTTTCGAAAAAAATATGTATGAGACACTTATAGGGCACATTAGAAACCATCGTTTTGTTGATGTTGCTACGTTCAGGCGTTAAAGAGTTATATGACTTTTTCGATTTTTTGAACACTAATTTAAATGAGTTAAAAAAAATAACACCCTCCCGTATTTCTCTTAGAACTTTCCTTATTTTATGACCCTTCAGAAACCGTACGAGATTAGTTTTTATCGATCTGGCATTTGTTGAAAAATTTTTATTAGAAGGTTGACGGGGGTATGTGCAAAGTCTACGTAGTCTCATTATTTTTATTCACAATTACTATTCCAAATTTATTATTTATTGCGGAAATCAGTCAACCGAGCCAGAATTATTTTTTTATCAGCTGAGCAATTCCAGAAATGCTTAGCAGATCATCAGACTCGACCTTCTCCGATTTGGATGAAACTTTGCACATGGTTTCAGTATGGCAAACCATAAGTTTAGAACCGATTGAGAGGTCAATCCGACTCACGACTGAATTTTAAAAAGGGCGTATGTATTTTTGCATATCACGAAAATTACCTTTTTCAAATCGTTGTAACTCGGCAACGGTTATTTGTACAAAAATTGCGTTCAGGAAGAAGTTGTAGGGAATCGATTGGGCACTCTAAAAAAAATATGCACTGAAAAAATATTTTGATTTTTTTTCTCAATAATTACAAAATAATCCGAAAAAAAATAAATAAAAAAATCAGGGTTTTAATTTTTTAAAGCTGTTATTAAAACCTACAGATTGATGGCTATCCCCTCCGTGCCTTTTGAAAAATGAAGAAGTTACAGCTAAAACAGTTTACGGGTGCATGCAAATGATCAAGTTCTTCTTGTTGTAATTCGGAAACCGTTAATCGTACAAAAACGACGTCCAGGAAGAAGTTGTAGGGAATCAATAGGGCACTCTAAAAAATATACACTGAAAAATTTTTTTGATTTTTTTCTCAATAATTACAAAATAATCCGGACAAGTTAAATAAAAAAAAGCATGATTTTAATATTTTTCATAATTTTTATTTTAAAGCTGTTATTAAAACCTACAGATTGATAGCTATCCCGTGTTTTTGTACTGCGAGGCAGCTCCGTCAGACATAAATAAAACCTTAAATATAATTAAGAATTATTCATGTACATGTTATAATTGTAGATATAGCAAGCAAATAAAAAATTCAGGGAAATATAAAAAAAGTTGTTATAATTAAATATCCAAGTATCTCAAGAGCAGCTACTTTTAGAAGAAAGGATATCATGAACAAATTTATTGCCTTTAACATGTAGAATAATATTCTACTGTTTAAATGATTATCTTTCACCGAGAACTTGAAATTTCAAATATATCTGTAAATTTTTCTAGCTGTAACTTCTTCATTTTTCAAAAGGCACGGATTGGATAGCCATCAATCTGTAGGTTTTAATAACAGCTTTAAAATAAAAATTATCAAAAAAAATTAAAACCATGCTTTTTTTTATTTAACTTTTTCGGACTATTTTGTAATTATTGAGAAATTATCAAAAATCAAATAAATTTTTCGGTGTATATTTTTTTAGAGTGCCCAATCGATTCCCTACAACTTCTTCCTGAACGCCATTTTTGTACAATCGACGGTTTCCGAGTTACAACGAATTGAAAAAGGCAATGCAAAAATACATACGCCCTTTTTCTAAAATCAGTCGTGAGTCGGATTGACCTCTCAATCGGTTCAAAACTTATGGTTTGCCATACTGAATCCATGTGCAAAGTTTCATCCAATCATGATTTTGTCACTTTTTCGTCTACTCATTCCTGGAAGGCTCAGCTTAGTCAAGCAAGTCAGATTCGAAAAAAGTAAATGTGTAGCATTGTTGAAGTGCGAATTTGCGGAAAACATCGTTTCCTATTCGTTTGAGAATCATTGTATCTCATAACCGCTTTTGTATCAGTAATAACTGAGAATTGATGACACCTCCTGGTGAACTTTCAAATTTAACGATATAACTAAACTAACATTCAACATAAATATCTTGTTAGAAAACAAAATTCATCTCCACTACTTATTAAGTATATCTAGTAACATTAAGACTGTGAACCATCTCGCGAATTATTTTAACTTTAAGTTTAACATTTGACAATCGAGCAGTTTGTCGTTATCAAAAATAACACTGTTTTCAGTGCAAAATAAATTCAAAAAACTTTCAATCCGTCAAACTTTGAATTGTTTAGTTTTAACTAAACATTACCACTCTAAAAAAAATATTTTTCGATAGTTATTATTGTTAATTACGCCACACAATATGTAGTGTCGATGTTGGGCTTAGTACTGTCACGATATTCACGAAAGGTTAAAACAACTTTTGTTTTTAGTAACACATTTTCGTTCTTGCTTTATGGGTTTTACTGGATGATTTTTGTTTCAATCGTGTTCATGAATTTCCCCAGGGATACCATATAACTCAGTGAATGGAATCATGATGGCACTATTTGTCAATGAAAATAGATTTAAAAAAATTTATTTAATTTAATTTGAAATGAAAAATTCAATCTTCGAAAGAAAATTTTCTCGTAAAACTGTTGATTTTTGAGAACTCTAACTCCGAAAAATGGACTTAGATTGTAACTTGATCAATTGAAGAGGTAGGAAGATGACTTCTTCAGAAAAGTTGCTTAAAATAAAATGTACTACAATTTTGCTGTGGGGTACAATAATTTAATTAAATTCAATTAAGAAAGTTAGAATTCAGATTTAAATCCAAACATGGACCACCCTTATGATCTCTTACATCAAAAGATGCGCCAGTTGAAAACAAACAACTTTTGTGAAGACACTAACTACAAAAAAAAAATTTGATAGCGAAAATATTTTTGTCCCGCTAATTTCCCGTTTCGGGCCACTGTGCAATGGCTATGGAAATGTTTTTTTTTTCAGTATTCGCCAACAGAGTAGTCACCGCCAACTACGATGAAACTAGGTCAGTTCTTTCTATACCAGACGGGGTGAATTTCATAACGGCTTCTGGACAGCAGTTACCATTGGCTGTTTGGAATTTTATTATTTATGACCCTATTGAAAATGTGTGTTGATTATTCCGGTTTTGAAAAATTATTCCAGCATTGCGAGCTGATTTGAATCTTTTGAAAACTAGTCAGTGATTCATTCCACAACCATCAACCTAGTTTCACACAATGCAATCCAATCTCAACAGAAAATTCCAATCGGATTAAGACGAAAAAAAAATCCCGACATGAAGAAACCACACAAAATTCATCGATTCCGATAGCGGCTTGATCGGATTTCGGTTTCCTTTACATCAGGAATATGTGATCTCTTTCAAGCTACCTATTCGGCTTCAACAACCAAAAAACAAAAACCTGCAGGTGCCGCCAGCACATTATAAGCACGAGTGGCTTCCTTTCGAATTGCAATTGCGAATACACGAAAAGAAAAGAAAACCCAGAACGGAAATGCTGGTCGTAGTTTTTTTTTGGACGGCCGCTCCCTTTTTATTATGTTTATTATTATTTGTATTGGCTAGCGCTAAGGAAGATCTACGCGATGGAAAGATGGAGGCTCTGTATAGAAACAAAGAGAAAAAAAAATCTACTAGACCATGCATGACATCTACCGAACTAGTTAGCGCCGAACGGAAATCATATCTTTAAGACATACACAAAGGTAAGAAAAAATTGTCAGAAAGAAGACCAAGCCAAAAGATTGAAAAAATAAAACGCGAGATACGAAGAGAAGATTCCGAAAGGATTTGAAGTGAAACAGGATGAAGAAAAATAGATGACGAAACACGATAGCTAGATGATAGGAAACCACAGCAAAATACGCCCAGACGCCAGAGTAATGACAAAACTGATCATGGATAGTTTACCTTGGTCTTCTTAGTGATCGGGTAATGAACGGAGGATGCTCTGGTCCTATGATACATGCAAAGATGGTGTACCACTTACCTAAAATGAAGAAATGAAAAAGAAAGGAAAACACAAAATTAGCTTGAGTTGTTACTTTGTCTGAAATTAAGGATTAAGATTAAAATAAAAGATTTGCACTTATCAATGATTCAACTAAATCCGCATATCACTCATGTCAAGTGTATTCCAATTCAGCTCCCAACTATAAATAGACTCGAACGACGCGTTGGAAAAACACGTGAACTTACTTACGCTAGTTTGTGTGTGTGTGTGTGGGTGTCTGTTTCAAGTACACACTGCACAACTAGAGAAAAGAACTTGCAACAATGCATTGGAATCATGTGATATGCTTCACGTTGCGACACATTATTAATTATAGTCAAGAAAGCACGTCGTAACGCTGATATTTCGATCGGCAGCGGCATATCTGGGATTGTTCCGTGTCGTTCAGAAATAGCAATAATACCTTTATCGGTATTGCATTTATCGTTCCAGTACAGAATCAAAGCTAGCTCACTGCAAACGTGGCCATTTTCAATACAATTTATTACATCGGTGTTTCAATCTACGGATTGATAGAATGAAGCAGACAAGCAACCTTGTTAGCTATTCGCTGTGTCACAAGCTATTCAACTCGATCAAAATGAGAAAAAAAAGAATTAGAACGGTACAACGCGTATTTATTGTTGACTCTGAGCACCGACTGCTTTGATTTGGAAATATTTCTTATTTTGTGTAATCGCAAGCTTTGCTTCGCTACACCCATTAAAACCGCAGAAGCAGAAAACATTAGTTCGAGATGTTTTGTATTAAACAAGTTTTTCAATGGTTGCAGCAAATGTAAGCCAATCATTTGAAAGTTAGAACATTAGCCAATTATTGTTGCTCTCCAGAATATTGGATTAGCATAAAAAAACAAAAACATATTCAGGGTTGTTACGGAAAATTTTTAAAATCAAAACGCGTGAAATTCGCGCGAAATCGAAAACTAAAACGCGCGATATTTGAGCGAAGCGTTAGACAACTATTTTTATGCAGGTGTTACTTTCCGCAGAACTTTAAAATCCACTTGAATATCATCTATAAATCTGCATAAGTTTGTCATATAAACATAAGAAATAAGTCCGCATACAACACGTCACTTCGAGAAACCCCATGAAAACGATTTTATTTTTATTCTCCGTCTTTTTTGATGTCCTAAGTTAATTAATACTCTCCGATGTACGGAAAATGTCACAGTAAAAATAAAAATGCTTGCAATTGTGATTTTGAAAGAAGCCAAACATTTTTTTTGCTTCAACATCTTCGTGCTCGGCAAACAGTTTCTTCTTGGTAAGAAGAATTTTTAGGTAGACCACATCAGGATGATTTGATTTACGCTTTTTAAAATCATTTTCAATTGTAATAGCGCCTTCTTCTGTTGTCCGATTTTACTCTGAAAGTCTTTCTTTTCCTCCTCATATTTTATTCTTTTATTTGGATCAGGAAAAAGCCCACTGGAATTAGTTTCTGGCAAACTTGTTCTCCAACAGGCATAAAACCTCCTCATCTTTTGCATCAATAGATTAAAATCATCCAAATGCGAAATTTCCTTAAATCTAGTGCTTCCATAGTAACTAAATCTAATGAGACAGTAACATAAGAAACGATTTCTTGATAACATTACGTGATGAATGAAAGTCGAAAGAACTGAAACATTTGTTAAATATGCGGCACATGCTAGCAATGGGCTCGTTATATCCATAATTAGTTCTAACATAGTGAATCAGAAGAAAAAAAAATAGGAAAATTACGACGTCGAATGTCAAAGCTCTATGTGCTCTTTAAAATTTAACTTTGTTTGCAGAACACCCAGATCCTTAACAGACGATGCGCGTTCGAGAACAGTTTGCGGAAAATTACAATCGAACTTGAATACAGACTTTTTGCTACTAAAAGAGATGACGGAGCATTTAGTGGCATTTAAACCATGTTGGAATATGAAAGTCATCGGCGAACGATAGTTTTATACACTTGATCGAAAAATGTAGATCGTTGATATACAATAAAATTATGAACGGTCCAAGGCGACTTCCTTGCGGAACTCCAGAGGTAACAGCACATGGTGAGGTTGTGAGGCTCCTATTTTCACTATCGTTTCATTACTAGTTAGATATGATCGAAGCCAATTAAAAAATGATTCGTATAAGCCCAGTCTACTTAACTTAGAGATTCAAATTTGATGATTGATTTCGTCGAACGCAGCAGGGGGAGTTGAAAGCTTTGGCATGAATCCAAGCTGAGTCTCAAATATGTAGTCAGAGCAACTATGTGCTATAAAATCCAGAACTATAATTTTAAACAGCTTCGATACAGCGCACAAAACAGCAATTCCACGATAATTGGATACTGTACCCTTGTTCACTTAGGATTTCTTACATATTTCAGGTGGAGTTCCAGAACGTAAAGAACAATTGAAAATGTCGTATAGTGGAACCAAGAAACTATTAGAACAATTTCTTATCACCACGGGTGGAATCCCAGAACCTCTTTGTTTCTTTTCTTAGCATACTTCGCTTTGCAAGCCTGTCGTGCAAATTTTGCTTTAAGAATGCGATTTCGATTCAAAAAATCCTGGTACCGGCAATCGATTTTTACCCGTGCATATATCGAAAAGTTTTTGTAATTCCTGGTAACAGCTCTGTTGAAAGAGCAACTAGCATTACTCGAGATCGAAGAACATAGATTCGAAATTTGTCCACTGAAGAAAACATTTGCTAGAACCGCTATCTAGTAAATTTTAGTTGAAAATTCACCTATTCGGCCAGCTCAACCAATTGCTGGAATGTTCGCCCATCTTTAATTTTTTAGAGTTTTATAAAACTCACAAGCTTCAAGAATATGTTTTGTTCGAACAAATGATTCACAAATGTGGAATGATGGTTTTTTGAAATTCGCACGAAATCCGCACCATTGCATCAAAACCTGAATTTATCATTACATCTTGGTGGAAAAATATACTGTACAAGATGAGCAACGGCTTCAAAAGTGTTATTCGAACTCTGTTCCGTCGAAAAGAACCACTTGTTATTGAATTGCAGAACTGAAAAGCAATTGTACAGGCACAGGTGGTTGATCCATAAAACAACAAAAACGTCCATCAATTAGTTATACCTAATAGTAAATTGAAATTACGTGAGATAGCTGAGACCGTAAAGATATCTTAAGCATGAACATTTGAACATCGGAAAGCTCTTTTCAATGTGGGTGCCGCGTTTACTCACAGTAAATCAAAAGCAAACAGCGTGTTGATGATTCAGAGTAGTGCTTGATCATGTTTACAAATGATAAATCAGATTTTTTTTGCGTCGACATATGATAATGGATGAAACATGGATCCATCACATGGATCACTCCGGAATCAAAACAAGTATCATCTTAGTGGGTTGCAGTCGGTGAACCTCGTCCGAAGCATCTAAAGGCACAAAAGTCAGCGGGGAAAGTTGTGGCTTTAGTATTACAGGATGCACATGGTATAATCTTCATCGATTATCTTAAGAAAGGAAATACAATCAATAGCGAGTACTACATAGCGTAGTTGGATCGTTTAAATGCTGAAATCAAGATATAAAGCTTGCTTCAGATAGAATTGGAGCAAAGACAATTGCCTGTATTTCGGTTATTTATTATTGAATTCAAGATCTTTTTTCATGCAAATGTAGCGTTTTCTTCATACTTTTAAGAAAAAATACGGATAAAAATATTCGTCGCGGTTTCGAAGGAATTTTTGAATTTTTCCTGTAACACGGCTCATTAGGCGGCGCACACCTTCTTCGTCCATCGGTTTAGCTATCTTATTCCACCAGGACGTCATCTGATTGATGTCTTTCACAAACCTTTCCCTTTGCCTTGAGTCTCCTCTTCATGATTGCCCAGTATTTCTCAATAGGACGGAACTGGGGACAGTTGGGTGGGTTAAGATTTTTCGGAACAAACTGGACCCCTTTCTCTGCTGTAATGACAGCTTGCCAAATCTGGCCAAAACATTACGGGATGGTCGTGGGATCGACTGAACGGCAAAATTCGTGTTTAGAGACACTCCTTTTTGTATGGTTCCGATGTCATTGTCTTATTTGTAACGAAAACTTTCGTTTTTTTTGCCCCAGTTGCAAATGCCCTGCCAAATCATAAATTTTCTTGCAAATTTGTCGGCAAAAACAAATTTAAATTTGGCTGGAACATCCCCCCGAGCCGTTGCCAAGTAAAATTTTTGACCTGGGATTTGCCCGAAGTCAGCCTTGACATAGGTTTCATCGTCGACACCCGTCGAACTTGGTCAGCACATAGTTTCCGAGTACGAATTTTGATCACACTATCCTGTTTTATGGTCCGATTTGGCTGTTTGCTAGCTCGATACGACTTGATTCTTTTCCGGAGTCGAGTTCTCCTCACGGTACCATGGGCAGCACCGAATTTTCTGGCCAAATCACGGTCCGACAGATTAGGATTACTTATAATCGTCTTCAAAATCTTACCACGCAGTTTCCGGTCGACAGTTCCACTCCGACAATTGGCTTGAGGCTTCCGAATCGTCGTCAATGTTTTCTTATACCGTTTGATAACGCGCCATACGGTATTTCTGGGCAATTTCAACTGTTTAGCTAGCCTAGATGCAAACCACAATGAATTTTCCAAATAACTGTGCACAATTTTTTTCCCTTCTTTTGGCTTCCATGTTGATTGTTTACAAAGTACATTCGATTTGCGGAATGTCAAAAATCATACGTGAAACTGACAAAATTCCCGACACGTGGGCGCCAAGAACTTCCAAATCCGTCCACCAGGAGCGCCACAATGTGAGCAAAAGTTGTGTGGAATTTCCGAAGAGAGAATCGCAAGTTGACAACATACTAGGTTGCAATATTTAAAAACCCTTGCGTGGAGCATTCACAGATATTTTCATAGACAAAACTTATACAAAGGTTATATGCACATAGTTAGAATAAGCGGCAATAGTAAAATGATTCTATCGCAATCATCAACTGCTTGTATAGAATCGGATCACGAAACGAGAATAAACGACGGTTTGTTGCTTCAGAGAGAATCCTCACAGCAGCGTGCTAACCTTTGATTCTCGGACAGGTCATCGAGAGAAATTCGCTCTCGCACTGGTGTCCATTCTATGTTAAATGAACAATGCCGGTTTTTTGTTGCTGCGATGATATCCGTCTCTCTTTGATGGCACTGATTGAATCGTGTGAAGAGTTACTAGAGAGCGTTCTTTGATACGATAAAAGTCATCCTGGTTGTAGCTTGTTGCTTATATTTAGAGAGTTTTCTCTCTTCCTGAGAGCCCAATCTGCTTCCTTAAGTACAACAAGGACTCCATTTGCTTTACACTACTCCAAAACATCTTTGGCGTAGTGAAAAGATGCCGAATCAAACCAGAATAGCGAGACAGTGTTCTGGCTGCGTAGAAATGGTAACAATCGCTTCTTTAGGCATTCTTCACGGTATATTTTCTTGTTTAGCGTTTCGTTAGTGATGAAACTTTTGCTTGTTCCGACCACAGCTGCATATTGCCTGCCAAACGAAATACTTTTTGGAAAACTTGGATTTTTTTCATCTTTAATGCTCCTCTACGCCGTTCCGTTGCATGACAGTATAAAAAGACATTCCAAAGATACAGGGTGATATGTACCAAAAATAGGAAAATATATGCACTCACTTCTCTCGGAGATGACTGAATCGATTTTCACAACCTTAGATTCAAATGAAAGGTAACCTGATATTAAATTTTACTTGGATCCGACTTCCGGTTTCGGATTTCCAGGGTAATATGTGAAATTTAAGGAAACAATGGGCACGCAATTTTCTCGGAAATAGCTAAAACCAATTTTTACTAACTAACAGTGTTTTCGTTTTCAACGGTGGCACTATACCGGTGGAAGGTTGGAAAGAATGCCTTGATTAGAGCGAGTATAGTCGTTGCTACACCACACTAGTGCAGCGCTAAAAACAAGAAAGGCATAAGATTCAAACGAAAGGTCTTGAAGTTATTAAAAAAAAATTCTACAACATTTCATCAACATCCGACTTCCGGTTTCGGAACTAGAGCGCGATAAGTGGAAAATTTTTAATTTCATGAGTATTTTTTTACAAACAATGGCAAAAACAGGTACAAATCCCATAAAACCGACTGATCATTTCTTTTAGTTTTCTGAACTTTTTAGTTTGTGGGCTTATAAACCTAATTCAGCACTACTGGTCCCCCATTCCCTGTTCCGGAAGCATCGAATGTAGTGAAGAATAACTCTAAATGGAGAACTCACTCTAATTTCAGTGCGGCGAATGTTTCACTCTTGTTAAGAAGTGTATCGAAAATAAGCTATCTACATACATTTGCGTTGTACGCATGTATTTGTGATGGTTTTTATGCTCCGATCACAGCAAACTGTGTGTTTGGCTGTCAGCTTTCGTTTGTTTACTTGTTTGTGCGGTTGAAATTCTGCATTTTCAAAATGTCGCCTTTTGAAAAGGAAGTGAAAATTAAGGTTCTGGACACATGGCAAAGAGAGAAGGGTATGACTATGCAAAAATTGGCGAAGCGATTTGGAATTCATCATGCCAGTGTTAAAACCATCATTAATAAGTTTGGGGAACACTATTCTTTGGAGGAAAAAAGAGGCAGTAAATCCGGTTCTTCCAACTTTTGCAGTATCCGGATGTTTCTTTTTTGATGGACGATGAGACTTATGTAAAAAAGGACTCAAAAACCCTTCCAGGTCCACAATACTTTACTGTCGTCATTGGGGAGGATGTGAGTGATGCGGACAGGTCGATTCAAGTGGAGAAATTCGGTCGAAAGGTACAGGTATGGCAAGCAATATGTTCTTGTGGTTTGAAGTCAACTATTAATGCAGAAATCTATCGATCTGAGTGTCTCCAGAAGAGATTGCTACCTTTTTATAAGAAGCATAGCACACCTCCACTGTTTTGGCCGGATTTAGCGTCGGCTCACTATGCCAAAATCACTCTCAATTGACTTGCGGGAAAGGGTATAAATTTCATTGAGAAGAATATCAATCCACCAAATTGCCCTTAGCTTCGACCCATCGAACGTTACTGGGCAATCGTGAAGAGGGTCTACAAGAAGACTGGTAAGGCAGTTGGGAACATACAGGAGTTCAAAAAAATGTGGGCTCATGCGTCCAAAAAAAGGCGATGCAACACTTGTCCGGTACTTGATGAAGAGCGTTCGATCAAAAGTTCGAAAATTCGTGAAGGAATAGCTTAAATTTGATCCGGTTTTCATTATGCTCAAGTTTAACCTCGTACAATAAAGGATCAATTTATAGTTTGAATAAAATATCGTTTTGTATCATAATTTGAAAGGAAAATTTGTGGATAGCTTATTTTCGATACACTCCTTACTACGTATACGATGTCAGTAAAAGAACACACGGAAGTTAACTAGGTACAGTAAATTAGCCGGAAGCAAACGCATTCAGGTCCCCCAGTGAAGCATTGAGTAGACGCAAAATGCCTATCGCTCATACGACGGGAACAAATTCTGCTTAGTCACGATAAATTTTTGCGAACATAATTTATCCTCAAGCACACTGATCTCGAGAGACCAGTTTAAGTTTCATGATAAGTAGTTTGAGGGAAAAAAAATTCAAGTTTGCTCATGACATCATTTATTTGGTTTGTTCATCGCGAAGGAATTCCTAATTGTCCAGTTCTTGATAACTTTTCGACAATTCAATTCAAAACATATTTGTAACTAGCGTATTTAAAATCGTATCGAATAACTGTACCGCAGTGCTCTCCACGGTAAGAGCCCGATAACTCGGGAACTCACCAGTTTACCAGTGACCTCATTACCTCACAAACAACGTGCACACAAATTTCCAATGCTCTCAAGCCGACAGCTGGGCCGACTACAAACACGCTGCGGTGGTCCATCGGTGGAACGAACGGACGTGAATTCCACCAGCCGGTTTTCATCAGACGCGAAGGGGTTTCGTATTTTCATACACATCTCGAATTTCATCTGCGAACGTCTTTATTTTTATTTTAATCATCGTCTCATCACGGTTCTACGTTTAGTCGAAGAGCAACTTCAGCAACTGATGGAAATTCGTTACGGTAGCAGACACTTGCATGTGGTGTTCGAAAATGGATAGGAAAAGTCCATCCCACACGGTATGATTGCGATTCCCGGTCCGAAGCCGAAGGGATATGAAATATGCACATGATGAAAAGTGACGCTTCGTCGCTCTGACAGTTCTGTTCAAACCTGATGAGACGCGCGTTCGCCGCCTCCTTGGATGAAGTGGTTTCCATCAGAACGGAATGTACGTGACTTTTTTTTTCGCGGAACAACGCGTTCTTCGCTCTCCGGATCCCCGGGAATGAGGACAACGCACTTCGGTAGATTAAAGTGGTGCAGTGTGCAGTATGCGATTTCCGGAGTGATCCTTCCGGGGCCCGCGTCTCCTTCGAAGTGATGCATTTGTGTTATTGACAATTTGCATAATGGCGGCGATAAGGGATGGAGTATCTACTCACTTCACGGGACGCTTATCCGAAGTTTACCCATTGCTACACGTCTGCTGCAGGGAGTTGAATGAGTCCGGATGTATTTTATCATGTTGTGGAGGTGAGGATTGACTTCCCCTCGAAGTAAACTCAAAACTTTATCTCTAGTGTTTGTTTGCCTGCAGTCACCCCTAGTATTATACTGCAGTTTTCGGCTTTACATCCTTTGATTCCTCTATTCTTTTGAATAATAACAATCAGTGAAGTAGTGGAAAGCGAGTCTTCTACAGAGAAAAGTTTTTTTCCTTTTGATCCATCGAGATCCTTCGAAATCCGAAATGACTATTCATTATGTATTCAAAGAAAATTTACACATTAAATTCAATTACCTTGTACAGCAGAAAGCATAATTACTCTAGCAAACTGTGCACAGTTTCCCATGTCATTCCAGTGCTGACAAAAAAGTTTTCGCACCACGAAAACTACTCGAGTTGTGCGTGGTTTAACGCCATAACTTACCTTCCGAGGGACTACAGAGCCTAACAGCTGTGTGGGAAACCCCGTGCTTATTTTGCCATCCAAGGTAAAACTGGCTGTTTAAAAATTCATATATTTATGTTATGAGAGGCTGGCTGGCTGGCGCTATGTTGTTTTTCTCGGTTTGTGGACCCGACACTGGTAGTAATTAGTTAATTTGAATTGTTAACAGTTCTAAGACACACTACCCTGACTGAAATACCGAAAGAAGCGCCTCGACCAATAAATGTTAACCGCATAATTATTCCTAGCTATTATTGGTCTATGATTTATGGCTTTGGCGCTTCGGATTAGGACCGATGGGTAAATAAAAGTGTTTACGAAAGGTTTTACCTTTTTTTTCTCCGTCTCTATCTTTCTTTCGTAGCCTTGGGTTCATTTTCGGCTTGCAAAAGATAAGCAGCTTCCCTATCCGTTAGTGCAATTTACACACATTGAAAGCAGCTGCTGCTGCCAATGCAACAAAGGATACTTAACAGGAAAGTCACAGCTGTTTTATAGAAAGTTTTTATGGAGCCTTATCGAACTCAATTTTTGGTGATAGTGGCATTTTACGTTTTAGTTTGCGCACGGGGCGATGAACAAGTTTCATTCAACCGTACCCGGAGTCGGAAAGCCGACAACGAGAGACCAACGATAAATTGGCAGCACCCAAGGGGAAAAGATAATTTATCTCGGTGAAAAGTCGGACATCGGATGACCAAAAACCGAGATCAGGCTGCTATAGGAATGCAGATGCTGACAGGCGTAGTTTTGCGTAATCGCCCCTGGGGAGCTCTGTGTGAAGAGTGTATGTTTTTTTTATCAGCAGTCCGCCGGGGGTCTATTGTTTCGAACAATAACCAATTTCGGTGAAAATTGAGCAGTTTTTTTTCCTAAGTTTAATTATCTCCGCCGTGCCTTAATGGAGAGAGGGGAAACATAGTTTAACCAAAATGATGTGATTAGTTTTCTTCACTTTCATATTCTGATGCGACTGCATTGTAAATAAAATTAGTTTACTAGCTGTGACGAAATGTTACGGCTACTGGTTGATCGTTAGAAAATGAATTAATGAAGTGTTACGTGCTGTTTTAATACATTATTCCACTTAATGTTTGTCAATGTTCGTTCCACAGGCTCGGCAATTTGAAACACTCGACTTCATTATTTTATGTGATAGTGTAATTTGATTATGTTATTGAAAAATCTTGTTGTACTACATTCTACTCCGGCCACAGTCATACAGTTTTAGAATCAGTCATTTAGCTGGAGCGTGAATAACAATTCCGTTTTTTATTATGACAGTTTCCAGTTTTGTGACGAATAATGGTGCGGATAGTTATTTCAATATGAGGAAAACAGCCTCCGAAAGTCATCCTGTTTTTGGTGGAAGCAGATGGTGCGCTTGTTTTAGCTAAGCGACCGTATTGGAAGTGATTAGCATGGCTTAAAAGCGACAATTTTCTTTTGGATCACGCCCAACGAACAACGAGCCGGACTGAGACCAAAGTTTGAAGATACAGAATTTGAGGAATTGCTCGATCAAGACCCGTCGCAAACGCAAGAAGAACTTGCAAAATCGCTCGAAACGTTGAAAAGCAATGGGAATTGCTTGGGATTCAAAAGGTAGGCAATTGGGTGCCGTATGAATTGAAACCAAGGGACACCGAACTTATTTACGTGCGTACAACTGCTTCAACGGTATAACTAACGCTCGGATTTTTTCTTCTTGAAATACAGTACATTTTACAGAAAAACAAAAAAAATGCAGTACATCGGCTTCAAAAAACAGTACGTTTTACAGTACACATTTGCGACTTCAATCGCCGTGACGTCATCAATATTCTGATTTAACGTGTTCTTTCTTTTTTGGTGGAGACATTTCTTTTCTGTTGTAAATCAACGCACTTTGAACTAGAATAAACAATGAACAGACCAAAGATACCAGGTAAAAATTTTAAATATCTTCAGATAGGGTTGCAAAAGTCTGTATATCCGAAAAAAAAATCTGCAGATAGCAAGTATGTCTTTATTTCTCTATAAAGTGTGATACGCTAAATTGACAGGAACAGAATATGACGAAAAGTAGAGCGACAATTTTTTTGACATTTCCATTCGTTATGTTGCAGAGATGCCATTTATACAGACCTGTATTATACAGATTATAACATGCGCATACAGATTTCATACAGAATACAGATTTCCTAAACTTAATACAGATTTATACAGATTTCACAAAAAATTGGAGTTCGAGACGAGAAAAAAGTTTCGTAATCAATGGGCAAATCACAAACTGATCGGAAAACCTTGAAATGGTGTTGGTATTTGAAGTTGAGCGCTTAGATCCCACATCAACGAAATTGTGTTTTGTTGATTCTGATTGTTGATGAAAATTTGCCAACATTTAATTTCGTCGTATATTATTGAATTTCTCATTACAAAACCAACAAATGTTGGAATAACATTATACATATATACAGATTTTTCATTCAACGTAATACAGATTTTCTATGAAAATATCTGGCATCTCTGTTATGTTGTCATGAACAATACTATCGTCTCACAAAAAGGGCCAAGCTATAAATGACAGATTCTCTTTGTTTATTTGGCGACTCGCAAAATACCAGATTGATTTAATATTTGACGATTATTAACACTTCCCATTAGTCTCAAGCAAAATCCTTAATCTTTCGAATATTATCAGAAACTGAGAAAATTTCTATAAAAGCGCAGCAATAATTAAAAAGAACGTAAACAAAGAGAAGCTCTCATTTGAAAATATGCCCTTCTGTCGTGGAACGATCGAATTCACCGTTCTCTGTGTTCAGAGATGCTAGATTCACAGATGAATCCCTGGCTGTTTGCATATATTTATATTCGCTATGTGATTGTGATATGCGTTGACATCAAATTGTATGAGATATTATCAATTATCAAGTATATCCGCATATCACTTGATATCAGGTATTATTTTTTATTACCACGGAACATAAACTATTTTCGGTACACCAAAATTCAAAGCGTCAAAGGAATAAAATTATGTATTTATTTATCTCTGTTTGAAAAAACAGTACTTTTGAATGGCAAAATACAGTACAAAGAAAAATACAGTACATTTTAGAGTGAAAAACAGTACGCAGTATTTGGGTCCAAAATACAGTACAATACTGTAAAATACAGTACGGATCCGAGCCTTAGGTATAACAGAAACGGTTTTTTTCCGACGTATTGTTATTGGCGATGAAAAGTGAGTCCGCGGATTTCGGACTGTTATGCGAATTTTCAAAGTTATCGGGTTTTCTTGTTTTATTCCGATTTTTTTAAGTCAACTCTCTGACACGTAGAATTTTTTTAGATCATCCAGATTTCGACGTTTCATGCATTTCCACATTTAGCATCGACGAAAAAAAATCGATTTCGGAAATCTCCAAATTTCGTTTTTTTTTTTCGCCCAAAGTCTCAAAGTCGTTTTTTTTTTGAATAATTTTTTGAGATTACACCAGATCTGGACGTTTCAGGCAAGATCTGCCCAGAAGACAACAGGATCCTTGTGGCTTCGAATCATGGGGTAGAAGTGGTTTTCATAAACATTCCTTGATGTATATTTCGCTGTTCATTGAAGCAGTGGTGATGAAGGGTTTCGAAATCTTACCGCAGCTACAAATTGCTTGCCAGACCATAACTTTCTTACCAAATTATTCGACTTCAATCGACGTCTCGGACTGGTTTAGCACTTGCCCTTCTCGCACCGTTTAATATTGTGGTCCCGTCAAGCATTTGTAATCGAGTTTCACGTAGGTTTCGTCGTCCATGATTATACAATTCATATTTCTAGGTAGAATCGTATTGTACAGCTTTCGAAACCCTCGGCCTGATCTATGCTTCTTGTTTCGGGCTACGTTTTGATTGTTCCTGCTTCTTATAGGTTCGAAGATTCAAACGTTCTTAGCACGAAGAACATTTGACTTCGAAGTGCCCACTTTTTTGGCCACATCCCGAACTGAAACCTTTTTTTTGTTTTTGATCGAACGCCTTCAGTATACGTTTATCCAACTGAGGGTTAGCATGACCGTTTATTCGACCCGTTTTCGGTTTATCCTCAAAGGTGTTATCCTCACCGAACTTCCTGACTGCATTTCGCACGGCTTTTTCACTTACTGCTTCCATTTTTGCTATCTTTCTCAGTGACAGTCCGCGTTCTGTGCACCATTTGTACACAATTTTTCGACGTTGTTCTGCTGAAAGTCCACGCATTTCGAAACAAACTAATGAAAACGAATAAACAACTGCGCAAGTGGTTAGAGAAGATTGTAAACAACAGGGCGCAGCCATAAAAATTGACAGATTCTGAACCATTGCGAAATGGCAGCGGTTTTTGGTTAGAGGTTTGTTCTTAACAAAAATAAACATGGTTCAAAATTATTCACTTCTTTTTCTGTGTATTATATTTTCTGAAGACTTATTTTGTAGTGTTTGACACACTTAAATTTTAGATGAAAAAGGTAAAATATGACATAAAATTTTCGGCTCATTCGAATAAATCTTTCAAACTAAAAGAATCAGAAATTAAAAGCCCACTCAAACTTCCTTGTTAGCAATTTCCAAAGCGTCTTTAAAAAAAACCACTTATCACTTCCCGACGGTGATTGAATTGTGCTGTTTCGTATATTCTACAGCAGCAGATGCTTGAAGTGCCCGTGAGGAATGTGTTTACAACCCCGGCACGATGATAGACTATAAATATATTCAACAACCAATAAAACTCCAATTATAATTCCATAAGAGCGATAAGCCCGGATCACCGGAAATCAACCTTAAGGTCAAATAACGCTTATCTCGGAAGAAAAAAAAACAGTTCGTTCGAACAATTCAGTTACTCAACTAGCTCTTTGACGCACTGACCATCACAATGTTGCAGAAAGTCTATGCCCATTCATTCCCACGGGTTTTGCTTGTTTTATCAAACATTTTTTCGTAGTGAACAACCAAAATTCAAAGAAGAAGCCTATGCTCGTTTCTGTGTGTGTGTGTGTTTAAGGTCCACAAACGTACATGAATGGGTTTGATTCATTGAGGTACCTCTCCTGAAAGGTAATAAGAAATCTGAAGAGAAGAAAAAAAAAGATGAACCGACCGGGATTCAGAAGAATTCAAACTGAGGTCCCGACAACATGCTAGCCGGGCTTCCTTCTTTTTTGTTCGCTCATCAATTCGTCTCGGTCTCGGTGTGTGTGTGTGTGTGCGTGTTCACACTTGAGATCGGTTCGATTCTCGACCTGACCTGCCGTCCTCGGTGATTGTTTCCCATCATAGATGAGGTGTTGATCTTTTTTTTTGTTTCGGTCTGATCTTGAAACATCTGCCAACCGATCATATGACGATCATACGCGCCAGAATGGAAAAAAAGAAAAATCCAGTTCAGTGGCTTGTTAAATAATTGTACATTTTTTTGACCATTTCAGGTAGCTTGCTTTTCGATGCACCGCCGAACCAATGCAATCTCGCATATTTCGCTCCGGTCACTCAGGGACAAAACAGCGGGTTGACCATATGCCCATATGTCGATCCTCTGATCGGTACAAACATGGAGCAGATCATCAGCTCAGCAGCCATTGCATTGGCGGATTAGGTAAGGTGGCCGATGTTTTCAGTGGAGGCACGAAGCACAGCGGAAAAACACGAAGGCTTAAGGCATTGTGACATTGAATCTCGGCTCATGTTCGGCGAGTTCGCATCTGCTGACGACGATGGGACCCAAACATGGGTTCGAAGTGGCGTGAGCCACACCCAACCCGTTACTGTAGTACCCTGTGCCACGTAGGTCAGGGCACAGACAGAAAAAAAGCGAAAGTCACCACCTTCAGCATCATCATCGAGGTGCGTGCATGTGTTATCAAAAATGTTTATTTATAGTGGTCTGAATAAAAGAAAAAAAAGTGAAAGACTCCGCCGCCGCTTAAGGTCACACTTTCCTTTCCGAGGTGTGTGTAGAAAAGCGATTTCGTTGATTTGTTAAAATTGCAAAACCGGTTCCGTCAGGCCTGGGTGAGGCTGAAATGTCCATCAAACACGACACCAGCGGGGTCGTATATGGGCTTTTAGTCGCTTACTGGAGAGGATTATTATACTGCAGTCGAAAGTGTGGAACCAATTTGGTTTCCGAAGCAACCGGCAGCCTAAATAAGGTATATTTCAATTAGGAAACGTTTTCACGTTTGCTTAAGATAAAAGTTTATTTTTAGAAGCTATCTAGGGAATCCCCGACCCAGTTGCGTTCAGCTTGTCTATATGAATACTGTAGTACTTGTTTCGCAATCTGATTCACAAAATGCACCACCCTCCGGCTGACTGACCTGTTAAAATTTCAATGTTTTGCTCTGCCACGTCAGCATCTGTCACAGCAGCCGGAGAGACGACGATATCAGGGCGGCTAGTCATGAATAGGCGGCCATCGGCCATCGGAAACGAAAAAAGGGAAACGTATGACGTTCCTATTTCAGGCCTCGCTAGTCGGCCTCGACGGTTTGCGAGGAGGTATGTGCTGATAAGCGAACCGACCGAGCTTATGCTTGCGACTGAGTTCCGGTCGGTCGTCTGACGCGTCCTGATGCTTGTCGTCCACAGCCCCGCAGACCGGTTCAAATGCCGGCCATTTGCGTGCATTGATAAGGATGAACTGGTTGGAATGTATTTAATATTTATGTTTGCTTTTCACCCGTAGAATTTGCTACTGGTCCTAATTTGTGTCCATACGGTAGTCCCATTCTGTACGATTCGCTTCATAGGTTAAATTCTATGAGCAAAGATTCATCATTAAGTGTGTCATAACTATTCAGGAATCAGAATCCTAACCCCACCTATAGAATAGTGACTGTACCGTTCTGCTTAAAAAACTATAAGTGACTATATTCCATTTGAAATTACACTCTAATATTGTGAAAACTAATTCGATACTATACATTAAACAACCACTTTGACACAATAGTAATTTTGTTTCACCGTTACATACTTCCGATTGCGTGAAAACAATTAATAACATTCGTAATTTTTCCTGTCATGTCAGTTTCTCCAAAAACTGTACCATGATTATCACTTTAAAGAAGAATCCACTGCGAAGGCAAGACCAATAAATGTTGAACTGCTTGGTGACATAATAGTTCAGCATAAACGGTTATGCTCTGCCGTGTCGAAGACGAAACGTAACGAAAATCAATAAATTTGCTCCTTGCTAGACGAAAGGTCAGAAGTAACGTTTCTCTGAATAGTTAGACTTGAAGTTTTACGAATACCATTAATTTTTTTAGCTGTAACTTCTTCATTTAAAAAAAACACACTACTTAACTTTACGGCAAAAGATGTTTTTTTTTATTTAAAAGATATTTTATTCAGGCCTATTTGCGTACAAGCTTTACGTAGCCGATTTAGCTGAGTTTTTGGATAAAATTTTTTTTTGTATTGGATCTCGTTGTCACCCTTTTTCTAGGGGGAGAGGAGCTTCCATTTTCCTCCTGCGAGGATTGAGGGGCAGTTTGTTCGTGGTTCGTCTCGTCATCCATTGCCGTGGTATTGTTGTTGATTTCGTTGCTGTTGTTGGTGACTGTCACAGGTGTACTGGGGTTGCTTGGGGTTGGTGTGAAGGAAGCACCGTTGTCCTTTGGTGTGGTGGTCTCCTTGTCCAGTTCATCACATGGCTTACCGTAGTGAACAGCTTTTTGGCAATATTGACATGTGGCCATCTGATTGTCATAGGTAACAAGTGATTTGCACGGAATTCTTGTTTGCTGACCGAAAGTCGCATAAGATGGTATAGGCCTCCTCAAGCGCATGCGTAACAAACGTACGCCGTTTAGAATGCCGGGGAAAAATTCTTCCACTTCTCTTTTTCGATAGAGAGAATCTCTCTATATTGGGACATAGTTTTGCGAATATAAGGACCGATGACGCTTGGGGGAAGATCATGCACACGCACTTCTATAGCACTATCTTCCATATATACCGGAATGTTGTACTTGATATTTTCATGCTCCAAATAGTGCACATTATTATTGTCTTTAGCGAATTGAATTGCATCCAACTCCTTATAGAACTGGATATAAACAACATTATTGGTCTTATTGCATTGAAGTAAATGCACACGTTTAATGTCAAGATGCATTCGCTCCTTAAGCAAACCTTCAAGTTCTCGTATCGAAGGTCGAATTTTGCACTGTCTGAAGTCAACAATAATTGTGTTCTTTCGTACCGGCGGTAGCTTTTGTTCGTTTGGTTGATTCAATTCGAGATCGTTCTATTGTTCACTACACAATACTGTACTTGATTTCTTCTGTCCCGAACGTAAGCGGTTTTGTTTTATCGACTGACTTGGATGAGATGAGAAAGCGAACTAAAAGATGATTTTCATAACTAGCTTGAAATAAAAATATTATTTCGTAGAATAATTACTATTAGGATGTACGGCTTGTACGGAGCCAAACTTTCTACTGCCCATTGAACTGACCTAGTCGTCACGATTTATATCCGGAATAATATATTCGACTATCCAATCAGGAGCAAGCGAAAACCCGCTGAATTCTCATTATCCTTCTCCAACAGGCATAACACCTTCTTCTCTTTTATGTCCGAATGATACACATCTTGAAGTTATCCTAAATTAAGCTACAATTCTATCTCTATACGATTTAAAGACTGCCCCAGAAAGTATGGACGCAACCAAAAGCCGTTGCCATTTCGCAATGGATCAGAATCTGTCAATTTTTATGGCTGCTTCCGGTTGTTTACACTCTTCTCTAACCACTTGTGCAGTTGTTTATTCGTTTTCATTAGCTTGTTTCGAAATGCGTGGACTTTCAGCAGAACAACGTCGAAAAATTGTGTACAAATGGAGCACATAACGCGGACTGTCCCTGATAAAGATGGCGAAAATGGAAGGAGTAAGTGAAAAAGCCGTGCGAAATGCAATCAGGAAGTTCGGTGAGGATAACACCTAAGGATAAACCGAAAACGGGTCGAAAAAAAGGTCCTGCTAACCTTTCAGTATACTGAAGGCGTTCGAGCAAAAGAAGGAGGTTACAGTTCGGGATGTGGCCAAAAATGTGGGCATTTCGAAGTCAAATGTTCTTCGTGCTAAAGAACGTTTGAATCTTCGAACCTATAAGAAGCAGAAACAACCAAAACGTAGTCCGAAACAAGAAGCATCGATCTGGCCGAGAGTTCGAAAGCTGTACAAAACGATTCTTGCTGGAAATTTGAACTGCATAATCATGGACGACGAAACCTACGTGAAACTTGATTACAAATCCTTGCCGGGACCGCAAAAATATACGGTGCGAGAAGGGCAAGTGTTAAACCAGTCCGAGACATCGATTGAAGTCGAAAAATTTGATAAGAAAATTATGGTCTGGCAAGCAATTTGTAGCTGCGGTAAGATTTCGAAACCCTTCATCACCACTGCTTCAATGAACAGCGAAATATACATCAAGGAATATTTACAAAAACGACTTCTACCTATGATTCGAAGCCACAAGGATCCTGTTGTCTTCTGGCCAGATCTTGCTTCTTGCCACTACTCGAAATCAACGGTAGAATGGTATACTACCAAAAATGTCACTTTCGTCCCAAAAGACATGAATCCACCAAATTGCCCACAACTTCGACCAATTGAAGAATTTTGGGCATTAACGAAGGCACATCTTAGGAAACATGTCTCGGCAGCCGAAATCATTCAACAGTTCGAAAAAGATTGGAAAAAAGTGTCAAAACTTGTCGTCAAGAAGTTTGTACGGAATTTAATGAGGAACGTTCGCAAGAAGGTGCGCCAATCTCACTAAAACAGTATTGGTTTATGATGCTATAAACATCTGCTGTTATCGTATCTGGTGTTACAAAAGTATTCGAAAACTTTCCACGCTCACAAATTGCTTGCAAATCTTTTTTTTTTACAAAAATTTTCTGTGAATATCGACTTCTCAGCATCTTCAATACTTTTTCTGGCCAGGACCGTCTAGAACCGGTCACCCGGAAGCGCGTTATAGATAAATTTAACATAAAATTTATCATCTATAATTTTTGACTTTTCACACAATAGTTTATCATATAACTTACGAGCCCTTGGTTTGACACATTCAACTCGTTTTTTTCACAGTTTCACAGTTCCGTGACTTTGCTCGATAGGCGGTACTTTTGGAGCATCCTTGTTTTGGGCCACATGTTGTACGGAAGCTGTCTTTTTACGGGTGAAAGCTTGCACGATTTTCTAGTCCAGGTTTTGGTTCACAGGGCCAGATGTTTCCTTTTCCTGAATGGTAAACTTCTTACCATAAATCCAAATCGCGCTTAGAACTGCTTCGATGTGCACATATTCCAGCTGATTCTGTGAAACGTTGGGAAGGTTACATCATAGGCGTATGATCTTTTTGCGCAGTTAGTTGCTAATCAGTTATTCGTTGCTCATTTTTTTTCGAGTATTTCGTCAGGTTCATACGAAGTTAACGAAGCACCCGTCCTAAGTAAGCTTGAAAGCAAATCGAAACCCAATTTACTTCATGCGAACTTAGCGAAATACTAAAAAAAATTAAGCAAGAAATTCAAAATTATCCACCGGGGTTTGATCTTCTTTCAAGCTTATTTAGGAGAGGTGCTTCGTTAACTTCATATAAACTTAGCGAAGTACTCAAAAAAAAGTGCAACAAATTCAAAATTATCGTGACTAATTAGCAACTAATAAGCAAAAAATTATCCACTGGGTTTCGATTTGTTTTCAAGCTTATTCAGCTCATATGAACTTAGCGAATTTATCCACTGGGTTTCGATTTGTTTTCAAGTTTATTTAGAAGAGGTGCTTCGTTAACTTCATATGACCTTAGCAAAGTACTAAAAAAAATTGAGCAACAAATTCAAAATTATCGTACCTAATTAGCAACTAATAAGCAAATAATTATCCACTGGATTTCGATTTGTTTTCAAGCTTATTTAAGAAAGGTGCTTCATTAACTCAATATAAACAAAACGAAACAATAATAAAAAAAAAGATTAAAAGAATAAATTCAAAATTACAGTAACTGATTAACAACTTATTAGCAACAAACATTACGTTGGATTGGTTAACTTCACAAGAACTTAACGAAATATTTTAAAATTAAAAAAAATATTGAACACCACATTAAAAAATAACCGTAACTAATAAGCAACTAATAAACAACAAGTTACTCAATGGATTTCGATTTGTTTTCAAGCTTATTTAGGAGAGATGCTTTGCTAACTTCATATAAACTTGCCGAAGTACTAAGAAAAAGTGTGCGACAAATTCAAAATTACCGTAACTTATTAGCAACAAACTATCCGTTGGGTACCGATTCGTTTTCGAGCTTATTTCGGAGGGGTGCTTCGTTATCTTTATATAAACTTTTTGGAAAAATTGAGCAACAAATTCAAAATTGTCGTAGCTAATTAGTAACTTATTAGCAACAAATTTTTCACTGGGTTTCGATTTGTGTTCAAGCCTATTTAGGAGGGGTTATTTGTTAACTTCATATGAACTTAGCGAAGTACTAGCGAGAGGTGGCTCGTTCATATTCATGTTCATCAGTTAGCTGGATGATCCTGAGTCAATTCAATTTGGCATCAATCGTATTCGTGAACATTTCTTACTGATTTTTTTTTAAATTTATGATATTTTGTTCATGATGGAGCGGAAGACTTATCAAACAAACTTATCAAATCTATTTTAAAATGTCCAACAAAGTTACTTTTAGGGTTTAATTGTGAGGCAAGTAATTTGGCCTGGAAGTCACAACTTGTGCATGACAGAAATTTGATCGCCATGTTCAATTTTATTTTATTTACTTGCTGTAAAACGTGTTGTTAAAGATTTCATCGAATTATTCATCCACTCAAAAAGTGCCTACCGTGTTATTTCGATTCTGGTTATGTTACAAAGTTAATCTGAGCTAGGCGTTTCTACAAAGGCACTGTGTTAGCTCACCGCCAACTGCGTGACCTAGAAAAAGAAAGATACGCACAATCAGCTCTTATATTACCACGATAAAAACAGAAAAAAAAAACAAAGCTATCTGTCAATCGCGTAACACAATGGGCGGCATCGGTTTGGGTCTTGGGTCTTGTTTTCTCCTTCTACCAACATCGCAACAGTTCGTTAGTCGACCTGTCGGCGAATTTTGTTGTCTCAACAAGCGTGATCCCAAGCGTCAATTTCATAAGATGGCGTAAATTAATCCAACACTCGAAACCGAATCCACGCTTTTTTGATCCTGTTCGCTAAGCCGCACTGCACTGCTTCTGAATTAAGACGCTTGACTTGATGAACGAACCGGTGATGACGTTACGCAAAGGTGTGAACTCCGTACGTAGGAAAACAAAAAAAAACAAAACAAATCTGCAACCTGCGAACTCATTTAGTGCAAAATTTGCTTGGTTGTCGTCTAGCTAAATGAGAGACAATGGGCCGTTAGTAACTTCATCTGTTTTCTGTGAGTTAGTTCAGTGGTGCCAACTCAGTTCCTCGCCAATTAACAGTGACAATACACTCTATCATTGTTGTAAATTGAGAAGCCCTGCGTTGTGTTGTGTTCCAAAGGAAGGAGGGGGGAGTTAACAAGGTAGACAGAAAAATCCACCTGTATCTTTGCTTGGTGCGATTACTCCACGTACCCCTCATTCATGTGGGGCCATGAAATAACTAATACCAGAACGTCTTGCGAATTGTCTGCTGGTTGCTCGTCGCAATAAACTTACGCTCGTTTGATTGTTAGGTTACGCTACGATGGCTTGGGAAAATCTAGCTGCAGTTGCACTTTATACATGTGCACATGAACTAAGGCTTTTGGTGCGCAATAAACATGCTGATGGGAGACAATGGAAAAAAAAGCCTCTTCCTCTCCAGAATGGGGACGGCTATCCGTTGGCTTGATTGTTGGCCTGGAACGAGTTTTGCCCCATACTACTGGTCTGGTCTGGTATCGGAGTGTGTCGTCTTCTGTGATTGTGCTGTTTTGCTGTCTCACATCGAGACAAAGTTCTTTCTCAGAACCGAAGTTACATCGCACAAATGACATATGAATATGATGATGCTTTTCCGCACCGGGGAACTGTCGGTGAAGCTTGCTTTTTTTTTCCTGCAGAGTAGACAGAATGTGTTCTTCTTTTGTGCTCGCAAATACTTGAATGTGTTCGAGTGAGTGAAGCTTGATTAGCAGTAAATCTTGCAGCGGAAATTCTATATCATAGGGTATTATGATTGTACGTTTGCACGTTTTGCTTGTCTCGATGGGCTGATTTAAATGTGAACCTTTTAATGGGAAGATGTGGATGATATAGTTTCCTTCAATCGCTTCATAATTGTTGAAATCCTATGTGATTAATTTGAAGAATAATTTATTATTTATGGCTACACAACACAATCCGACTTGTTTCAACTTTAAGACCTATCTATGTGTCTCAAATTTGTTTGTCGAATTATCGAAATCATAAGCGAAAAATGAAAACAGAACGAATGTTACTTAACAGAAGGAACTAGTTTTTCATGAAATGTACCTTAATTATTTCTTCAATACATACAAAAAAGCTCCAGCTCAAATGTACCTAAATTATTCCTTCATGTAAATTATGTTACTCCCGTAGAACAGAAAAAAACGTTGAACTGCTGAGCTGCACCAACAGTTCAAGTTAGTTAGCTATGCACCGAAGGTTCGAAGACGAAAACAAATTTTAGCACAAACTCAAAAACATTTTTACCGGCAATTTTATGTCCGTTTTATAGAGAGAGGAAATAGAAAGCTTCTCTGTTGAAAAGTAGTCACGTGAAATGCCTCGAGCAGGCATGATTGGAAATATGACCAACCATGCATCTCTCATGTCTGAGCTCACAACTAGAGACATTTGAGGTTATCACACTTAGAAACATGATTGGGAAAAACGTCATCGAATAATGCCTTCAAAAAGCTTTTATCATACTTCTGCTTAAGTGGCTTGCCACTTGTAATCAGCATCAGGCAGCTCATAATTCATGAAGGTTGGAGTATCTGAGTAGAGTGAATCTGCCATAATAAACACAGCTAATCGTCCAGCTGTGTTTATTATGGCAGATTCACTCTACTCACAGCGTTTTGAAAAGTTCTGAGATAGAGGAAGTAACTCTCGATTCCGATGGAAGTTTGCCTAAGTTGGTAAATTGGCTTGTCTTTGCTGTGTTCGATCCTTTGTGATCTGATAAGTACACTAAGATCTTTTTTATGCGACTTTTTTTATGCATTTTTTTATGCGGTACGTAAACTCGCACAAAATAAGACTTCAGTGTATATCTTTTAAACACTGAATTTATGCTTTCACTTTTTTTTCACCATGAATGATGTAATTTTGTTACACGGCGATGCAACTGCACACAAAGCAAAACCGATACAGGATACAATCAAAGCACTTGACTGGGAGCAGCTACCCCACCGACCAGGGGTCGACAGCCTTGACCCCTTCCGACTACGATTTGTTTTCATTCGTGAGCCACGCATTGGCTGAGCAGCACTTCGATTCATACCAAAAGTTCGAATTTTTCGTAAGAAATTGGTTTGCTTCAAACAACGAACATTCTTCTGGCGTGGTATCTATAAATTGGCAGAAATAATTTTCCCATTCAAAATTAGTGTTATATTTTACCAACAAACAAAAAAACTCTCACTTCATATCGGTATAACTCGTACTTGCCTATTCAATGTTACGTACTCAACATACTGGAGTCATCAACGACGGCAGTTTCTGAGACGTTTCAGTAAGTTCACTTTTAAATCGTCGTGAATCCGGTAAATGGCTGGTCGTGAAAATAGGTGATTGTGTTACTCCACCAAACATCGTGATCTCCGGTGTTCCTCAGGGAAGCCACCTGGGACCGTTCATATTTTCACTTTTTCGTATGATTAAAATTTTTGAACAACGTACAACATGCTTGAAATCGGTATATTGCGCGTCAGTTTTTACACAAGTATGCTTTTGTTTTTTGGGTACCATATTCTCAAACAAGCAAGTTGCGTATTGGACCTATTCAGCGCAAATTCATACCTTTCGCTTTGTGATGCATCGAACTGGATAGATGATACGAATCCGTCTCGTTTTGCCATATATTGGCCGAGTTACATTCGACGCTTTTTCAGTCGCGGATTTAACCCAATCCCCTATTGATTGCGCAGATCTCCAACATCATCTAAATTTTGACAGCTATCGACGGACTGTGATTCAACCATTTATTCAATATTCCTCATTCAATTTTTTTCTAGTATGGGTCGCGTATTCAATACTTGCTCTGCTCCAACAAACTTGATTTTCATTATTTAGCAATATAAATCGTATAGAGATAGAATTTTAGCGTAAATTAAGATATCTTCAAGATGTGGTTGTGTATCATTCGGACATTTTTAGAAAAAGAACGTTTTATGCCTGTTGGAGAAGGATAGTGAAGAATCTCAGCTCCAGCAGGTTTTCTCTTGCTCCTGAATAAATAAATGCATACACTAATCTGGACAAAAATAGTGACGACTGCGTCAGTTCAATCGGCAGTAGAAAGTTTTGCTCCATACAAGTCGTACATCCTAATTGCAATTATTCTGAAAAAAAAATGTTTTTAATTCAAGCTAGTTATGAAAACCATCTTGAACCAGAATGAAGAAGTTTTTCGTAAAACTTCAAGTTTTTGGTCGGAATAGTAGGTTCTAAATTCATCAATTTTTATGTCTATCACGAGAAACGTTACTTCTAGAGTAAAGGTCATTAGGAGCGAATTTATTGGTTTTCGTTATATTTCGTCTTCGACACGACAGTGCATAACAGTTAAGCTGTAACATCATTTTCTGGTATTTTATTGGCTTTTCGTTTTTTTTACGATCAAGAACTAGACATTTCGTAAATGCGTGCAAATTGTATACGAGGGCCTTCTTGCGTTGTCTTCATTTCTGTAGCGATTAATGTCTTAAGTCTTCTTTCGCAGTGGAATCATCTTTAAAGTGATACTCATGGTACAGTTTTTGGAAAAAAAAAACTTCGAAGCTTTCCAACAGGTCCGGTGACATGTTAGTACAAATTACGATACGATTCTTATTAAAGACTGTCCCAGAAAGTGTGAATTATTCAAATTTTATTCGATATACTGATAATATTAGACAACAACAACAGGATATTATTCCCAACATTTGCTACATAGACATTGTAGACTAGCTGGCGCATCTTCTTGCGAACGTTCCTCATTAAATTCCGTACAGACTTCTTGGCGATAAGTTTTGACACTTTTTTCCAATCTTTTTCGAACTATTGAATGGATTCGGCTGCCGAGACATGTTTCCTAAGATGTGCCTTCGTTAATGCCCAAAATTCTTCAATTGGTCGAAGTTGTGGGCAATTTGGTGGATTCATGTCATGGTGGATTCATGTGATGGGACGAAAGTGACATTTTTGGTAGTATACCATTCTACCGTTGATTTCGAGTAGTGGCAAGAAGCAAGATCTGACCAAAAGACAACAGGATCCTTGTGGCTTCGAATCACGGGTAGAAGTCGTTTTTGTAAACATTCCTTGATGTATATTTCGCTGTTCATTGAAGCAGTGGTGATGAAGGGTCTCGAAATGTTACCGCAGCTACAAATTGCTTGCCAGACCATAGCTTTCTTACCAATTTTTTCGACTTCAATCGATGTCTCGGACTGGTTTAACACTTGCCCTTCTCGCACCGTATAATATTGTGGTCCCGGCAAGGATTTGTAATCGAGTTTCACGTAGGGTTCGTCGTCCACGATTATGCAGTTCAAATTTCCAGCAAGAATCGTATTGTACAGCTTTCGAACCCTTGGCCTGATCGATGCTTCTTGTTTCCGGACTACGTTTTGGTTGTTTCTGCTTCTTATAGGTTCGAAGATTCAAACGTTCTTTAGCACGAAAAACATTTGACTTCGAAGTGCCCACTTTTTTGGCCACATCCCGAACTTAAACTTCCTTCTTTTGCTCGAACGCCTTCAGTGTACGTTTATCCAACTGAGGGTTAGCAGGCCCTTTTTTTCGACCCGTTTTCGGTTTATCCTCAAAAGTGTTATCCTCACCGAACTTCCTGATTGCATTTCGCACGGTTTTTTCACTTACTCCTTCCATTTTTGCTATCTTTCTCAGGGACAGCCCGCGTTCTGTGCACGATTTGTACACAATTTTTCGACGTTGTTCTGCTGAAAGTCCACGCATTTCGAAACAAACTAATGAAAACGAACAAACAACTGCACAAGTGGCTAGAGAAGAGTGTAAACAACAGGACGCAGCCTTAAGAATTGACAGATTCTGAACCATTGCGAAATGGCAGCGATTTTTGGTTGCGTTCATACTTTCTAAAACAGTCTTTAATAATTGTAGAGCCATCTATTGACAACTAGTGAAAACTTTAACAAATAAATCAAGACAGATGTGGTTGATTTATAGTCTATTAGTGCAATAAAAATATATATCATTATAGATTGAGTAACAGCGATTTACTCTTTCGAGTAGCAAATTACAATGACCAGATTGACACCACATATGTTGTTACTTGGGGGGTTGCACGATCAATACTGTGGTACACTGCCTTCAAATCGATAAACGGGAGTCGCGTTGGGACTTTTCAAGGCAGTTTTAAAGGATTTGCTGTGCTGATCGGTAGTAAATTCGTTTTAACTTCGGTATACGTTTTCAAAATTCTAAAAAGTTCCCGTTCTAGTTCGACAATGTTCTAATACAATTTTCTGATGAACACAAAAAATAGAACTCCAGACGGAGCACGTTCTCTTCGGATAACCTTCATTACGTGACTGCACTGCGCCATAAATGAGCAAACGTATCTAGATAACATAAGCCTAACGAACACATGTATTTTGAATCGTTGTAATAACATTCTAGACAAGCAAGCTGTAACATTACTGTGTTTCACATTAACGCCATACTGAAGACAGCTAAAGTACTAGCCGAGAGTCACGCCCTTTCCCTTTATCGTAATGAATATGTTACTTACTTCAGATGTAATTACTAAGGTTGCAATATTGAAGGATACCACCGAGACGAGAACTCGAACAGTACGTCTATGGCTGCTTCGAAATCAATCCTAAGCCGACTTGAAATCCACCACTGGAATCACCCGATGTCAAGGAGATTCGCAAATATGACATTCCAATACGACACACCGATCAAGTTGGAATCTCCTATTAACCTTCCAAGACGGACTCAATCCGATACCGGTTGTTGAATGTCTCCGTCGTCGTTGTCGTCGTCGTCGTCGTCCACAGCAAACGCGATCAATCGAGATCGATCGATCAGTATGCAAAATCGGGTTTTCTGTGTGGAATTTCACTCGCCGTGACTCGCAACTTCTGAGCGGGAGTAAAGAGTCGGGTCCCACCCCCCTCCGCACCATCTGAAACGGAGGCAACGGTGACAGTGACGACAACGGCACGCGGTTTTCAGTCGTAGACACTTTTATTTTGTCTGCCGTCACAACCACCATCGTTCAGCCGAAAACAACAAAAAAAAAATGCTTGAACCATGAGATCATACAGTCGGCAGTTTGTTAGTTAAGGAGGTAGGTACGGTTAAGGAACGCGGCGGGTAACGATCAATTCGATTCTCAAATTGCTACCGAATTAATTAATCCGATGATTGACAGTTAATTTTGATGCGACCTTGCACTGGCGATTTTCGTTGTTTCGTAGGTGTCTTAAGAATACACTTGAAAGTGTGCTGATTATCACTCGATCGTAGGTTGGTGAATGGCAGCGTAGAAATGAAAAGTGATGGAATCATTGTTTAAGTATATTAACTTTAGTAAATGCAAACAGAAGACATCTAAATCACAGTAGGAAAGAGTTTTAAAGTACGCTCATTTAGACTCTAGTGTACGGCAAGCAAATTCATTCAACACAGCATCTTCATCATCACGATTGAGGTAAAGTGGGGAAAAAAGATACACGCGATCACATTAAAAATTAATGACGAAAGCTTCATAAACCGAAACCAAGCCCGGAATCTTTGGCAGCAGCTCGAGCTACGTGTGCTAAATTTTTTTCATTTCGATGTTTAGCAACATAATGACGGCTTTTCGTGCGTGCGGCAGTCAGTTTCGGTATCGCTTAAAGTATAAATAATTATTTGCGCGCATCACCTTCCAATATTCTGTAGCTTGCGTTGGCATCTTCCTCAAAATGTACCAATTTGATGTACAAAAGAATCTGTTTCTTTTGAAGTGATATGATTGCTGGTTTCACTAGGTTTTTGCATCAACCTTAGTAACAATAAGTCTCGAAACTAACTAAGAAAAACACATTTTGTTTGGTAAAACTCCACTTTACTTATCAACATAGTATTCTTCAATCAGAGGAATCAGACTCTGACGGAAATAGTGAAGATACCTCGTTTGTCACTCCTCAAGGATCTGTAAAGAGATTACCAAATCACAAAATACCACCTAAAATTACACCTTCAAAAAAAAACTGGCCTCCTAGTTTGTCAAATTCACAAACCAATCCAGGAACTAGCCACCAAGAGGATTACTGAAGTTTTCGGAAATTGTAGAATGGATTTTCGCAGCATTCATAATTTCTGAACCTCTAAAGACCAGCATTCCTTCTAATAACTAGAACTTTCTTTCAGGTTTTGTATCATTTGATGGATAATTCTTCTTCCGCCGCAAATTATCCAATCACTGTCCTGCAGTGGAATTATCGAAGCATCATGCCAAAACTTGATTCATTTAAAGTTTTGGTGCATAGTAAAAAATGTGATTTATTTGCATTGTGTGAAACATGGCTTACATCAAACATAGCCTTAAATTTTAATGACTCTAACATTGAACGTCTCGATAGAGACTCTCCGTATGGTGGAGTGCTTTTAGGAATTAAGAAATGGTATACTTTTTATAGATTAAACATTCCTTCGACTTCTAGTATAGAAGTGGTTGCTCGAGGAATGATGAATCGTAACGTAGGAAATGAGAGTGAGGAATACTGGAGCCGATGGATATTTGATTTTTTTGCGAGGAAAGTTTGTCCAGATTCTGTTCCTACGCATAGCATTATTAGGGAGTCTTCTCCAAATGATGGTTCCATTGATAGCCCCTTTTCAATGATGGAATTTTCCATAGCACTCATGTCTTGTAACAATAACGCTCCTGGGTTGGACAGAATTAAATTCAACTTGGTGAAGAATCTGCCCGACCTCGCAAAAAGACGTTTGTTGGAATTGTTCAACAAGTTTCTTGAGCAAAATATTGTTCCACCTGACTGGAGGCAAGTGAAAGTTATCGACATTCAAAACGAACGGCTTGTTGTCAGATACTCAGTTTGGTCTCCGTAGAAATAAAGGGACGAATGATTGCCTTGCATTACTTTCGTCTGACATCCAAATTGAACAAATGGCCCCTGCATTTTTAGACATTAAAGGAGCATTTGATTCAGTTTCCATTGATGTTTTTTCAGACAAGCTCCACCAACATGGGCTTCCAGCGGTTATAAATAATTATTTGCACAACCTTTTGTCAGAGAAGTGCATGTATTTTTCACATGCCGATTTGGCATCAATCAGAATTAGCTACATGGGTCTTCCGCAAGGCTCATGCCTCAGTCCACTCCTGTATAATTTCTATGTAAACAAGATTCATGACAGTATATTTTTTTATGGGTCGGTGGATGCACTCAATTATTCCTAAAAATCGACAAAGGCATGGTTCAGGGGACTGGATGTGAGTAGGGATTTAATTCGTGTGATGTACAGACTCACGTCCAATCACTACACGTTAGACGCACATCTCCTTTGAATTGGACTCTCCGAGACTAATCATTGTGCTTGCGGAGAAGGTTATCGGGATATTGATCATGTCGTTTGGACATGCGTGGAGTATCGTGATGTCAGATCTCAACTAATAAATTCCTTGCGTACTCAAGGTAGACTTTTCAATGTCCCAGTTCGCGACATTCTTGCTTGTCGTGACCTTCCTTTCATGAAACTTCTTTATCATTTCATTAAGTCCATTGGAGTTCCTATTCAAATTTTATTTTATGTTAGACTGTTTTCTCTTCCATAAGTTCAACCAATAGCCAGCTATCTTATATTGAATAAAAGTGACGAACTGATACAAACAAACTTGAAATAGTTATAAGATCATGTACAATTTATGTAATGTAATTTATAATATCAAATCGCTTAATAAAAACAATGTTTAGATTAACTAATGAATACCAACATATTGTATATTGTGGATGCCACGGCGAAGAAAAACTTATGTATATTGCCTCTGAAATAAACGCATTTATGAAAAAAAAAAAAACAGTATTCTTCAATAGCAACACAATTGATCTTTGACTCGAAATAAGTGTTAGTTTCGGCAAAGACTTCCTCGTTGAAGTAGAATCTCCTTCTTAGAAGCATTGTTTTAGGGCCTGAAAAGAGGAATTAGTCGCTGAGGGACATATCCGGTGAATATGGTGAGTGCGGCAGCAATCCGAAGCCCAACTCATGCTATTTCACCATGATTGTCATTGTCGTTTTTGGTCCGCCATGAGCTTCCCCCATCGACAAATGTTCATGCAAAATAGTGTTCAGTCTTCGATATGATGTTGACCTCAGTTGACCGATCGGAGCCTTCAGCATCTTCACTGTCAGCACGAGCACGTTTAAAGACAGCATACCATCGCCATCTCCGAAGCACTTTCCAGGCCATTGTTGAGTGTGCACTGTATTTTCTTCTCATAAAAAAAGCAACGATAAATCAACACACGACATGAATTTCGTGTCATTTAAATCAATGTTATTCGGAGAGCAAACATCAGAACGTCATGAAATATTGACAGGTATCTTTCTCAGAAACAGAACATTCATGAAAAAGGGAGGATGGGTAATGTCAGAGACATACCAGGATTGACGTGAATTGAATGCGCTTGCACACCCCGAAGTCATCAAAGCGCATTCAAACCACTACACATAATGCATTTTCTCGAACGCAAAACAGATGAATGTTGGTTTTATTTGAACTCGTTTGGTGCGAAGTTCACTTTGCGGTGTGTTTCGCTCCAGTGCACAGTGGTTCAACAGCCCAATTTCACGCTTTTAATTGATAACTCATTAAAAAAGTGGTTTTAGAGATACAGTATCTTCAGCAAAGTTGCTCAGAATGATAGACGCCATTTTTTGGCAAATTTCATTTATGTGACTATGATTCCCCTAAAAGTGAGATAAAAATATTATTTTAGCTCAGGGCCAACATAGTTACTTCGACAAAGTTGTTCAGAAAGCCATTTCAAACAAATTTACAGAAGATACTATTCCCGTAACTTGGGTGTAATTCATGATATATAATGTATTTTCTGAAAAGGGTTTGTAAGTTTTTGTAAGAAAACATACATATTCTCAATTTATATGAGTTTTTCATGTTTTACAAAGTTGTCTAATTTGCACCTTTCTGCGCCTTTTGATGATAGACAAGTTGGAATTAGGTAAAAAACTTGAAAATGGCTCTATTTCATTAAACTGAAATGATAGCGGCATAGTATGTTTGAAAAAGTTCTGTAGTTTTCAATGAAGAGAAACTTTGTGCAACCTGGAAAACTCATATTATTTGAAAATACATATGTTTTCTTACAAAAACTGGTTTTAGAACACCCTTTTCAGAATATAACATATCATGAATAACACTCCAGTTACAGGAATAGTATCTTCGGCAAATTTTTTAGAAATTATTTTCTGCACAACTTTGTCGAAGTTACTTAGCTCATATGTTGGCCCTGAGCTGAAATAATATTTTTTATCTAACTTTTAAGGGGATTAAGCACATAAATAAAGTTTTCCACAAGATGGCGCCTATCATTCTGAGCAACTTTGCTGAAGATACTGTACCTCGAGAACCACGAAAAATTGGGCTTTTGTTGAGATTGCACGGTGTTTTCTTCTCATAAAAAAAACAATCATGAATCAACACACAAAATGAATTTAGTGTCATTGAAATCACTGTTAGTCGGATACCAAATATCAGAATGTTATGAAATCCTCACAGGTTTGTTTTCGAAGATCGGCACTCGTGAAAAGGGAGGGTGGGTAATGTTACAGACATACCAGGGTTGACGTGACTATGAATATTTTAATGCAGATATAATGAACAATAAAAAAAAATCTGACACCGCTTGCATATCCTGAAGTCATCAAAATGCATTCAAATTGGGAGCGGGTCATTTCGCCGAAAGGGCCATTTCGCCGAAAGAGTAATTTAATCAATTCCAATCACGATATTCAGACTAATGAAGAATTCGCCATAATTACCCTTTCGGAGAAATGACTTTCGGTGGAATTACTCTTTCAGTGAAATGGCATTCGACGACATGGCATTCGTCGACATTTCGACATTCGGCGAAATGACCCTGATCCATTCAAACCAACACACACAATGCATTTTTCTCGTACGCGAAGCAACTGAATGTTGGTTTTATTTGAACTCGTTTGGAGCAAAGTTCGCAACTGCAAACGGATCACAAAGCTGATCGATGTATTACAGATTACAGAATGAGCGCTACGAACGTCGCACAAAGCCAATATGCAAAATATCGATTTCTCAATACTAAAGTAAAAAATTATCGACAGAAGCTCTGAAAACAAAACCGAATAATTAAATCACTTCGATGCTCCAACCCATCGTTGTTATTTGCCTCGAATGTACAACGCAGAAACATCGGAATATACTCCCTTTATTTGAAACTGAAAGCTTGAATCTGGAACTGGATTTTGTATCTGGAAGTGATTCACTGAACTGAATTCTTGATACTGAAACTAGATTGATACTCGTTGACGCCATATAATTAAGAAAACTTTAATTTTGAATTTGTGGTTATTTAACACAACTGAAAATGTTAACATGAATTTCTGATCATATTTCCGATGAAATGTTTTAAAAACTTTGTTAATTCATTAGACAAAGCAAGAGATATTCACGATAAAAACTTATCACTTTCCCAAAAAGAATTTTGAAAAGGCGGTCACCCAGCACTAATAATGGCATTAAAATAGCTTTTAACAAACACCAAAAATGCTGATAGCTCTATATCTGCAATCTGAAAGCTCCTCTGTTGTTAATCAATCAGAATTCAGCTTCCAGAATGCACACCAGCCATAAATAAGCATTATCTATGAATTTTGTCGGCGTTACTTTTGTCTCAAGTGCGATTGAAATGCCAATTAGCGATTATTTGCTGTCATAATGCGGCATTAGTATGTGCTTATTGGTTACCGGAGCAAGAGTAAAATGTAAGTTGCACTCACGTCAAATAATACTGGAATTTTGTGAAACAACGCCATCTATTTATCAGCCCGGAACTTATTGATCAAAATGTTATCTCATTATGGTTTGCTAAATCCGACCAAAATTTCTCCGGTTCTCCGTCATTTTTTAATGGAAGTTAGCACACTGAGGTCTTTTTTTATGCGGTTTTCTTTACGCGGTTTTTTTATTGCGGATTTCCGAAATTACGCGGTTTTCTTATTTTGTCTTAGAAATGCATGAAACGTCGAGATCTGGTGTTATTTTTGAGTCGACTTTCTGACACTGAAAATGTTCTATTTTTTAACAAAAAAAAATTTTTTTTTCAGATTACACCAGATCTCGACGCATGCATTTCTAAGATATTTGGCATCAACAAAAATGTTCTTCCTTTTTGCGGTTTTTTTTCTAAACGGTCTTAAATTCTCTAAGTCCCAAAGTCGATTGAAAAAAAATTTTTTTTTTATATTACACCAAGACGTTTCATGCATTTTTGATATATTTGGCATCAAAAAAAGTGTTGAGTTTTTTTACGCGAATTTCCGAAGTTAAGCGGCTTTTTTCCGCGGTACTAATCTCCCGCGTAAGAAAAGACCACAGTGTAGACAATTCTTCCGGTACTCTTTGCTTTTGCAATTTGAAGACCACCATTTTTCTGATAATTTAAAGTTTTAAAGTATAAACTTCAACCGGCCCGTACAAATCATCATGTTCGTGTCTTGCGCTATTTAATCAAGTTGCCTTCTGGAACGAATTCTCGCATGAGCCAGATTAGTTTAACACGTCGGTCAATACGTTCTCGGTGTTGTGACATACAGATGGCGTCATTAATTATAAATATCTCTATCGTTCACTAGAGACATCCTTCAGACGTCATTCAACGACATTCGATTAATTAATCTGTTAATCATTGTGCTTTTACTTTAAAAAAAATAGAAATAATGTAGAAGGAAGATTTTCGTGTGTTGATACTACAGTGTTTTAAATAATAAAAAACCTCTTCCTTATCCATCTAGTGGTGTGATAATGCCTTTCTATTGTCATTCAAACAATCTCGATATAGCAATTTTTCAACAGGATAATTTCTGACGAAAATTCATTCAGACTGATTCGTTTAATTGAAAAAGTAGGCTTCAGTGTTTACGATGTGTATCCGACAGCATGCTCAAAACCAAAAGTATCAGCAGTAATACATTTAAAGTTGATCAATTGGTCAACTTCTGAAAAAAGAAAGAAATTTCTGAAAATTTCGTTTTGTCGGTTAGGTCACCCATTAAAAAATATTTCTGGAATCGAAAGCATCTGCAATTTGATCTTCGAACCAGATCAATGATCCATGAGTAGCTTTCAAACGAGACTGGGATTTTTTAAAACGATTGAACCAACTCCGAGAAAATTCAATGGATAAAAAAACAAGTCGTTTTGTCGGTTACGTCACTTATATCATTATATCTCTGGAACCAAAAATGACAACCATTTGACCTTCGAACTCGATTTACTTCTCAAGACTGTCTTTCAAAAGACAGTATGTTTGTTTAAATCGGTTCACTCTCCTCCGGAAAAAAAATTGGGAGGTGAGAAAAATGCGTTTTGTCGGTTACGTCACTTATACGATTATATCTCCAAAAGCGGAAGTGACAACCAATTGATCTTCGAACTTAATTACCAACCCAAGACTGGTTTTAGAATACGCCTATGTTTGTTAAAATTGGTTTAATCTCCTTCGAAAAAAATAAGACGAGACAAAAAATGAGTTTTGTCGGTTACGTCACTTAACAGATCGGCTGAAAAGTTCGTATCGTTTCTATGAGAGGGCGCCACTAGAATTAAATCCATACCATTTTCAGTTAGTACCAACCTTCAAAAGATACGTGTATAAATTTGAAAGCTGTCTGATTATTAGTTTGTGGGATATTGCATTTTGAGTGAAGCTACTTTTGTTATTGTGAAAAAAAAATGGAAAAAAAAGTAATTTCGTATGTTGATGAAACACTACTTTTTGATGAAAAAAAGTGCCGCCGATACCAAAAAATGGCTTGATGAGTGTTATCCAGACTCTGCACCGGGCGAAGCAACAATTCGTAAGTGGTTTGCAAAATTTCGTACTGGTCATATGAGCACCGAAGACGATGAACGCAGTGGACGTCCAAAAGAGGCTGTTACCGATGAAAACGTGAAAAAAATCCACAAAATGATTTTCAATGACCGTAAAGTGAAGTTGATCGAGATAGCTGACACCCTAAAGATATCAAAGGAACGTGTTGGACATATTATTCACGAATATATGGATGGATATGAGAAAGCTTTGTGCAAAATGGGTGCCGCGTGAGCTCACAATCGATCAAAAACAACAACGAAAAACCATGCTGAAATTGAACGAATTGGGCTTTGAATTGCTCCCTCATCCACCGTATTCTCCAGATTTGGCCCCCAGTGACTTTTTCCTGTTCTCAGACCTCAAGAGAATGCTCGCTGGTAAAAAATTTAGAAGCAATGAAGAGGTAATCGCTGAAACTGAGGCCTATTTTGAGGCAAAGGACAAATCGTACTACAAAAATGGTATCGAAAAGTTGGAAGATCGCTATAATCGCTGTATCGCCTCTGATGGCAATTATGTTGAATAATAAAAACGAATTTTGGCAAAAAAATGTGTATTTCTATTAAACGATACGAACTTTTCAGCCGAACTGTTATACCCTTGATCCACAACCAAAAACAGGCTTTCAAATGAGCCTAAACTTGTCGAAATTTGTTCAGCCATCTCCGAAAAAATTGAACAGAGACCCAATTTTTTGAAAGGTGAAAGCACACACTGACATGTTCCGATTTCGTCGAACTGAGTCGAATAGTATATAACGCTAGGGATCTCCGAAGCTCCGATAAAAAGTCGGGGTTTCCAGCAATTCTATTACCCCTTTTTATAGGGAAAGGCAACAACAATTTCGTGTGTTGATAGAACACTGATTTTGAGTAAAAAAAAATACTGTGCAAACAAAGAAATGGATTCTGCCCAAAGCAAATAAACCATTATTGCCCGGTAAGCTGAATTTAATTTTAAATTGGTTGTGAAAAACCTGATGATGGACCACACTCAAAAATCGTCAAAATGAGGCTATTGTTCAGTAAAACGTCTCAAAAACTTATTCCATCGTAATGAAAATTCGAAAAGTGAAATTACAGAATATAGTGCCAAAGTGTATTCACAATTTTGCATGAGAACTTGAATATTAAAATATTGATTGCAAAGTCGGTGCCGCGTTTTCTCGCAGTCGTTCATAAACAACTTATCAAAGTTCCAAGATTTGGAGTTCTAGTTGCTAGCTCATCCGCCATAGTGGCTAGATTCAGCCCCCAGTGAATATTATCCTGTACTCAGATTTAAAAAAGAAGCTTGCTGGAAAGAGATTTGCATCGAACGCTGAGGTTATTGCTGAGACAAGCGATTTTTTTAAGCTAAGGAAAAGTCGTATTATAAAAGTGGTTTAGAAATAAAGTCTTTGGAACAAATGTTTTGTCAGACCAGGGACTTTTTAATCGACGTGTTAATTTGTAGACTGAGGACAAAAGTTGCGGGTTTGAGTCCTATCTTTAGTAAATTCTGTTTCGTAAATTTTTTTTTCTCCAGTTTTTTTTTGTTTCTCACGAGCAGTATTGAAAACAACTGAGTTTAAACTGCTTTAAGTATTTTAACGTGAAATCCAAAATAAATCGTAATTTACTGTTTTTTTTTAAATATTTCGAGAAAGTTGCAACCAAACCAAAAAAATGCGAAAGAAAACGATTAACTTGATAATTCAATTAGACGTACCGTGAACTGTTGCATTTTTCACCATCCCCCCTCCCTCGAACCTGAATTATTGATAGGTTCGCTACACCGACATGGTTTTCGAAAGTGAAACATGATACACTATTTTTCACGCCCGTACGACTGGTAGTAAGACACGCAATCGATCGATCCACTCGACGGCGCTAGCGAACCGAACCGAACCGATAAAAAAAATGTAACCAATTTTAACTTCGTCCGAATTCCGGCGCCCATCAATGCGTTTTACTCGTACAGTTAGATAAAAGAAGGCAGGACGGGCCTTCTTTTGCCTCTTTTAATGCATATATTTTCTAGCCGACTGGTCTGCGGTGCATTTCTTTTCTATTTTTTTTTTTTCGCTTAGTTGAAAGCAATCCACTAGAAATGGCTTAGAAGAAGAGGTGAATGCAGTTAAAATGCAAAGCTATTCACCGCAGCACCGCAAGCATGCACTTTCAAAAGGCGATCTGCGGTTTGGTTGGACGGACAGTCGAGCGATGGTCTGAGCACTGGATATTAGCACTTTTGTTAGCCATCAACTATTTGTTAGTATTTTGCTTTCACGAATTTGGAAATAATCAGTGCAAAAAGCCAGTTTCATTGAAATGTTAAATGCCTTTATGCTCATTTGGGGCGAAAAAAAATTGTTGGTTTCACTTCTAGTTAGATCTGGTATTAATGAGCAATTAATGAGTCATTGCTCAAAATACGCAAAAGTAGATTTCTGCGCTATCGACAAAAAAATCGCCCTATTGACAACAGTGCATTGAAGAAACTGATCTTCGTTTTGATGGCTGCTGATAGTTTGTATGATAATTCGATTTCTAGGCAGCCGGCTGCCGAGAGAAATATGCATAGATTTGTTAAATAGTCGCGACACCGATTTTTTTGACCTGGATAAAGGAAAGAACCTTTCTGTTTCAGCAGCAACAGTTGCTAACTAGATCGATTCACTCGGATCAAACTTTAAATGAAACTAGTTTATTTAAAAGGCATATTCAGCTCTGGCCAGTCGCAAGCAAGGAGCTACCAACCAAGGACAAAATGGCCCTGTAAATTTCTGTTAATAGTACATACGAGCTGCTTCTGTTTCTTTTTTTTTTCATTCGGGTTTTTATGCAACTTGGTTATCAAATTTAAAGGGAATTTTCTAAAAAGAATTTTTTTTCGGACTTCTCGTTTTTTTTTACCATTCGACTCAGCTCGACGAACTGAGCAAATGTCTGTGTGTGTATGTGACAAATAATGTCACTCGATATTCTCAGAGATGGCTGAACCGATTTTCACAATCTCAGATTCAAATGAAAGGTCGCCATTGAATTTTATCCCGATCGGACTTCCGGTTCCGGAATAACAGAGTGATATATACCAAAAAATTTTAAAAAAAATGTCACTCACTTTTCTCAGAAATGACGGGACCGATTTTCACAAACTTTGATTCAAACAGAAGGTCTTATAGTCCCATAGATCGCTATTGAATTTTATTTTTATCCGACTCCCGGTTCCGGAATTACAAGACAATATGTGCAAATCTATGAGAAAATGCGCACTCAATTTTCTCGGAAATTTCTCAATCGATTTTTACAAACTAAGATGCAAATGAAAGGTCTTGAAATTATTTAAAAAGTCCCCGCAAAGTCGATCCAGATTCAAATTCCGGTTCCGGTATTACAGTGCGATTAGTGAAAATTTTAAAATTTCATGAGTATTTTTCCACTAGCGATGGCGAAACGAGGTGCACATTTTTATAAAATTTACTGGTAATTTCATCTAATTAGCTGACTTTTTTAATTGGTGGTTATATAGGTCTACTTTGGGGGGCTACTAGTCCACAGTTTCCGCTTCCGAACGCACCGGTAATAGTGAAGAAAAACTCCAAAAACGGAACTGACATCAATTTCTCAGCAACCGTTAAACCGATTTTCACAAATCATAATTCAAATTAAAGCTCTCAGTGTCTTAAACGATACTGTGCAATTTCATCCAGATCCGACTTCCGGTTCCGAAATTATAGGATGCTGAGTGTCAAAACTTTCAAACTGTCATACAAAACGATGCGAAATCGATACGCATCGGTATGTGCTGGTACGGAAAAAGAAAACACTACCACCTAGCACACAGCGTGTTTTGTTCTATTTTGTATAGTGTGCAGGGTTGCCACATTTAAATCTATATTAACATGACATAACTGTTTACAAATTGAAAAGGTGATGGTGGTTTATACCAGAAAAAGTTTTTGATTTTATTCAAGTTTGAAAGAAAAAAATTTGACAGATTCTTCTTAAGATGTTAAGACGTTTCATGTGTTTTTAAGACATCTGACATTAATAATTTATATTTCTATAGTTATGCGTTTTCTTCAAGCAAACTTTCAAAGTTATGTTGTTTTGATGCTAATTTTTGTAATTAAAAGTTTTTTCAAATGAGAATTTTTTTAAGTTTTGCGTTTTCATGCATTTTTTTAAGCGGTTAGTATGTACCTAAAAAACTGAATTGAAAAATGGCTTTTTTGGTCATTTGCTGCTTCTGTAATATTTATTTCACCCTCACGGTCAACGTTTCGAAGGTTTTTCCTTCATCTTCAGGACAAAACGACTACAAATACTAGTCGAAAAATATTTGTAATCGTTTAACCCTGAAGATGATGGAACTGCCTTCGAAAAATCATCGCGTAACAGTTCGGCTGAAAAGTTATCGTATCGTTTAATAGAAACACACATTTTTTTGCCAAAATTCGTTTTTATTATTCAACATAATTGCCATCAGAGGCGATACAGCGATTATAGCGATCTTCCAACTTTTCGATACCATTTTTGTAGTACGATTTGTCCTTTGCCTCAAAATAGGCCTCAGTTTCAGCGATTACCTCTTCATTGCTTCTAAATTTTTTACCAGCGAGCATTCTCTTGAGGTCTGAGAACAGGAAAAAGTCACTGGGGACCAAATCTGGAGAATGCGGTGGATGAGGGAGCAATTCAACAGCTCCAAACACTGCTCAGAATCATCAATTCGTTGTTGTTTTTGATCGATTGTGAGCTCACGCGGCACCCATTTTGCACAAAGCTTTCTCATATCCAAATATTCGTGAATAATATGTCCAACACGTTCCTTTGATATCTTCAGGGTGTCAGCTATCTCGATCAACTTCACTTTACGGTCATTGAAAATCATTTTGTGGATTTTTTTCACGTTTTCATCGGTAACAGCCTCTTTTGGACGTCCACTGCGTTCATCGTCTTCGGTGCTCATATGACCAGTACGAAATTTTGCAAACCACTTACGAATTGTTGCTTCGCCCGGTGCAGAGTCTGGATAACACTCATCAAGCCATTTTTTGGTATCGGCGGCACTTTTTTTCATCAAAAAGTAGTGTTTCATCAACACACGAAATTCCTTTTTTCCATTTTTCTCACAATAACAAAAGTAGCTTCACTCAAAATGCAATATCTCACAAACTAATAATCAGATCTTTTGAAGGTTGGTACTAACTGAAAATGGTATGGATTTAATTCTAGTGGCGCCCTCTCATAGAAACGATACGAACTTTTCAGCCGATCTGTTAACTTTGGAAATCCACGGAAAAAACTGCGTAACTTCAGAAATCCGCGTACAAAAAAGCCGCAAAACCAGATGATTTTTTTTGTTTGCAAATGTTTTCAAAAATTCATGAAACATCGAGATCTGGGAGTTATCTCGACAAAAAATTATTTTAAAAGAATCGATTTCGGGACGGGAATTTTGGGAATTTCCAAAACCTCAATTCGAAATTTGATGCCCAATGTATTCAGGAATGAATGCAACGTCAAAATTTGGTTTAATTTCAAAATATTTTTTTTTTTTTGAAAGAATTCGGAAATTTTTTAGGTGTTAGAAAGTCGACTTCAACAAAATTTTTGGATAACACCAGATCTCGATGCTTCGCGAATATTTAAGACATAACAAGAGAACCTTCTTAATTTTGTAAATTCGCACGAGAAAACGCGTAACTTCGGAAATTCGCGTACGACAAACCGCAAAACTGTAGAAATACTTTTTTTGTAGTCAAATGTCATCAAAAATTCATGAAACATCGAGATAAATTTTTTTGAAAAAATCTACTTCAGAACTTACAAAAATTTTGAGATTTTCGTTTTTATTTGTTTTATGTCAAAAAAAAGCACGTAGTTTCAAAATCTGGGCTAGTCTAAAAAAAATGTTTTTTTTTGCAAAAATTTCGAAAATTTTCTAAGTGTCAGAAACGACCAAACAAAAATCGGGATAACACCAGATATAGACGCTTCGTGCATTTTTCAGACAAAACCGAGAACCTCACTTTGAAAATTTGCATAAAAAACTCCGTAAATTCGGAAATTCTTGTAAAAAAACTGCATAACTTCATAAATCGGCGTACAAAAAAAAAACGCAGAATTAAAGGCCCTTTTTTTTGTTTTCAATTTTTTTTTTCAAAAATTCATGAAACATCGAGATCTCGAAAAAAATTTGTTTGAAAAAAATCGACTGCAGGACATGGACAAAATTGGAGATTCTCGATTTTTTTTGGATGTCAAATGTCTTAGAAATGCATGAAACGTCAAGATCTGGTGTAATTTAAACAAAAATGTTATTTATTTCGTAAATTTTTTCGGTGTCAGAGAGTTGACTTCTAAAACTAAATTCGGGATAACGCCAGATCTCGATGCTTCGCGAATTTTTAGGACAAAACAAGAGAACCTTCTTAATTTTGTAAATTCGCATAAGAAACCGCGTAACTAAAACTGTAGAAGTGCTTTTTTTGTAGTCTTCAAAAATTCATGAAACATTGAGATAAATTTTTTTGAAAAAATCTACTTCAAAACTTACAAAAATTTTGAGATTTCCGATTTTTTTTTGTTTTATGGCAAAATAAGCACGTTACTTCAGAATCTGGTTTAATATAAAAAAAAAAATTTTTTTTCAAAAAATTCGAAGTGTCAGAATCGACCTAAAAAAATTCGGGATAACACCAGATCTCGACACAACGTGCACTTCTAAGACAAAACAAGAAAATCAAATAACTTTGAAAATCCGCGAAAAACCAAGTAGTTTCGAAAATCCGCATAAAAAAACGCATTAAAAAACTGCGTAAAAAAAGACTTTACCATAGAGTGCCATCTCAAAATAATTAATAATTTTTTGATTATAAATAATTCGAGTTACACCAAAATCAACATCATTCTTTCTCATAAGAGAAAACCGTTGTCAAATTTATCGAATTACGAAAATGTTTTTTGACCAATCTGCGTTTGCACTGAATCAGTGGCAATGTTATGCATTGATGTTCAGTAGATCTGACTCATTTCAAGAGCAATCTCATCGAATGAATGACAATTATTCTTTGCTAAAAATATCATAAAAAGTTTCACATTCACGGAAAATGCACTTGACTATGTTTGACAGAAGATAAAAAAAACAACAATTCTGTTCTTTCAGGAACCCAAAATTGATCTGAAAGAACTGTGGATATTCCTTCCAGTGAAATAAGAAAATTAAATTTTGTTGTATTTTTTTATCTCGTCAGCCCCGCCTCATTGACTGTAAACGTGTAATGACGCCCGTAAGAGAATCTTTTCATACACGCGAACGAGTGCAGTTCTGGGAACAAAGAAGTGAAAGCTTGTACAGTTCACACCATCAATCAACTAGTTGAAGCGATAGAGTGTAAAAAAGGATTGTGAGATTTATTTGTATCCAGTTAAGCCTCTGGCATTACCCACCCACACTGTTTTTCAATGGAAACTTTATTATCTTTTACAATTAAACGAAACTATCGTCCGTAGTCGTTCCTATACCCGCATTGATCTGATTAACCTCACGCATTCTTTGCGACCGTGACTTCCCCAGAGGTCAAAATGTGCTGACTGGAATCGCATACCAAGCATTCTTTAGCAAATTTCCTCCGTGTTTTGTAATTTTGAGGGTTTGAAGGATATCATTACAATTTGCCGAAGGTTTTCGATCGGAATAACCTGGAATATCAAAAAGAAAAATCGACACTGGGACTCAATCAGATCTCTATGTTTCCAGATGTAGTAAAAATGCATTTCGATTTCGATTTCAATTTCCAACTCCAGTCTCATCAATATAAAGTTCCAGCGCCAATTCTTTTGAACTTTTATTTTAGAGGTCTCGACAATACCTTCGTTCAATGACATTTAGCAGAAAAAAATCTTACATTAAATTGGATACAGGAATAAAAAATGGTTCACTTGGCAGAGGTCGTTGATAAATAGAACAAAAAGCACTAGACCAATATGGCTTCCTTGAAGGACACTTCGAACGGAGAAGATATTGTGTGTCCGATACCACACGAAAGCATTGCGTTTAGTTAGGCATATCCAAATCCATCGTGTCAGCCTATTCGGGAATCCGAGTCTATTTAATTTCTTGTCGACAAAACGGTGAGGGACTCTGTCGAAAGATTAGCGCAAGTCGAAGTGAATAGCGTCGATTTGTTGTCGCTTCTCCAACAAGTGTTCAATTAACTTAGAAATGAAACACACATAATTCGTTGTATTCGTTGTACATACGACATTTGGCTTGTAAGACAAAAACACGAAATTCCACTCAAACTCAATAATGCGTATTTACCGCGCATAATGAGCCCTCTATTGAAAAATACTCTTTTTTAGGTTATAAAAAAAAAGCATTTCTAGTATAAGACATGTTTGCTCCTCCAACGAAATGTAAAATTTCAATAGAAAAAAATTAAAGCCGCTCGTGAAATAATTCACAGCCTACGAATAACAATGTTATTCACCATGGAATAGGAGAAAAAATTGAATTAGAAAGTCAAATAACATTACCCGAACAGCCAGCAACATTTGAACTAAACAACTAATTGCGAATTATTTAGGAACACCCGAAACAAATGATTTTGAGAAAAAAAACTTCTCATTACTCACATTCACATCCGAAGAATCAGAAGACAAACGTTGTTTCACCGGCACACAAAAAAGCGCCAGATTGTTGGATTTCGTTGGTTCTTGTTTAGACGAATGTTTCGTAATTTTTTTTATATATATTGGAGGTTTAACTCTATTCCACCTTCTGGGCCCACTGTTTTCACTGAGCGATTTCCGGTACACCCTTTTTTCTTCCGTCAAGACCGACTCGTTTATTCTAGAGCCCAACAAAGCACCAATTTCACGGAACTGTGCTCAACTTGATTGGCTCCGACGACCGGGTTTAGGGTCACTTGTGTGTCGCGTATGTTTTCTTCTGTTCGTTGCCGATTCTCGGGGTTCAAAAAAAAGGAAATTATGATGATAGTTTAAGCAAACACTATTCAGTAATCTTACTTTTACCGTCGACAAAAGTATTTTACTTCCACTTCCACCGTAGTTGCGTTACGATTGAGCGGTTCAATAACCTTTCCCGTTCTCAATTCCGCTTGATTTATCAATGATCCGTTGACAGAATTCCAACGCCATTTGCGCAAGTAAACATGTTGATATTTACGGGACGAATCGAAGGTGAAGAACGCAACAAGTTTTTTTTTTATTTGTTGTACTATGCTTTCTCACCACACCACACTGAATTAATGGCTATTTGAAAGCTTGTGGGTCGTCGCATATGACGCTAACGTGTTTTATGTCGTTCTTCTATGCGTTGATATTCATTAATATTTGCACTGGTATATGTGCTCCACTGCTTATGGTCACATTAAACTTCACAACAGCAGTCGCAACTCTACAAAAAAAAGTGTGCAGAATAATTGATCTGCACAGAAAAATTACTACATGAGAAAAACAATGTTCTTCGAAATGTGCTCACTTTTTCGCACTCACGCACTATATCTAATTTTTTTTTCGTTTCCTTTCCACTATTCCTAACGCAGCAGGCCTTTCGATTTATCTTTCCACAAATCCGAAATCGCTCTAATCAAGTACTCCATCAGCAACAGGATTTCCGGAATTCTATCCAAAATAGCGCAATTATCACCAATCACACATACCGAATCAGTGGAATTGAAATATCAAGAAATAAAACACTATCACCAAGATGCAGCATCTTCTTTGCAACAACTTTCTTTTGTGTTTGGATACGCACACCTTTTCCGAGCAGAGCACGTCGAAATGTAGTCACAATAAAAAAACATCCAAGACCGTTCTTGTACTGACTGAACACGCCAATCAAGGGGGAAGTTCGGAGGAGTTCAGGGAGAAGCACGCAATTCGCACAGCACACGGCCAATAAAACGTCCGCCCGCGATCAAGTCTCAACTACGAATGATACCATAAGCAAACAAGCAAACGAACGAAGCGATGCTCACCACACAAACTTCACACGATCCATGAATGAAAGATGTGTAAATAACGGATCATGTGTGAGTAGCATTTGTGTTTACTTCGAGTGCTTTATGCTGTTCGCTATATGCAGGAAGCTTTCCGCAAAGAAAATTTTTCCGTTGTGATTCTTTTTCAAACAACCAAGGGGTGCTACGATAGTGAAACAACTGGTAACCTTATGGATGTTATCGCCGTCGCCCAAGTGACACACACAGAGCTGGCGTGAAAGTTATTCATAACAGTAATTCTGAAAAATCAGTTTTTGCAGTAATTAAAGGATTTTCTCTGATAAATGCTAATAAACCATAGGACAATCGAGTATTAATTTCAACATACGTACGAAACGAACATTTTCTTTTTCATTTCACGCGTTTTTGTTTTTTTATAACGGCCAATAAGTCACCTTTCCACTTCCACTTTTGCAGGCGAGCTATGAAAAATAGAGTACTAAATTTAACACAAGCCGAACGAGAAAACTTTTCTCTACCGTTTAATATTATGACTTAATCTCAGCGAGTGCCGGGTCATTCGAAATTACTCTTCAAAGTGAATCCCTTCGATTGTTTGCTAAGTGGCTAATGCCAGAATACATTGCAAATGTTGGAATGTGGTTTATTGGTCGATATAAAAAAAGCGTGATTGGTTAAAAAGAGAAGTAACAAGCAACCGATGTTCGGTATAATATATTACTGAACTCGTCAGTAATTACTAAATACACCGAAATCAGCAAATTGATTTGCTGAGATTTCGGAAAGCGAGTTAGCTTTTATTGAAATTCGACGAGACACAAAGCACGATGTCGCCAGTCTTCGTGGAGTCGGAAAATATATAAATTTCGATATATCGTGAAAAGATAAAAGTACGGGTGTGTAATGTCAGAGACATAACTGGATGTCGTGAATACGAATAAAACTGACACGATTTTTTTTATACTTTCGAATTCGAATTGATAGCTGATCGATTGTGTGAGTTGTGAAACTTTTGACGTCGATTATCTCATTTCGGATTTCTATATTTCATTGAAAGAATATATCAAGATGCTGTACAGGATTCATTTCTACATTTAGAAGGACAAAATTGTGGAATCCTTTACGATATTTAGCACAGTTCGGAACATTTTTCTCGAACGATCTTCGCTCAGCGAAAAGTGCACGAAGCAAATCAAATTATTTTGGATTTTCACTAAACTAATGATTTTTACCTTCGATTTGCAAAGAAGTAATCTTAATAGTTCTTTAGATAACATTTAGAGCCATTAGAACGACCAATTTTATATAATGTTGTCCACTTTTCGTTTTTTTTCTCTCCAATGCAAACGACCAGAAGCACTGTTGCATGATGCAATCGCTCTTGTTTGAGTTGAAACTAGCTTTACGTACAAACTGCAACACATCCGCTCGCAGTGCTCAATGATGCGAAACTGCTTTAATTACGTCTTCTCGCCTTGACGACCGGAAGACAAATGAGAACTACGACCTGAGCGTTTGAGGTTTTTATCCACGCAGAAGGTTCGCTCTCCGATGCCGCTGTTTCTCGCCTCGACGTCTGCTTCTATCCAACGCACAAGAAGAAATCCATCCAACGCACAAGAAGAAAACTACTTTTTATACACACTTTTTTTTCGCTGAATCTCGGCAAAATAACCGGAATTAGCACCACCGAGTTCTCGGTAATTATCTCGACAAATGGTTGAATTGCACAGCTCTCTGAATTTTAATGTAAAAATAATTTATTAATTTCAACTAACCGAATATTGAATTTGTGTGTCACGTATAAGCAATTGGATCAAAAAATCTTTTGCACAGAACTTGTAAACATGTTTATTTCCATTGGTATTGTAATGAAAGCATGGTATTTATGCGACACTTTTCTGTATTTTTTCGACACCTTTTAACAAGGGGCTAATTGAAGTACATCATTACTGAGTTCAGCGGTTCACGATTACTGAACAAGCATTTTTATCGATTTATATGGGACTATCATTCATACTTACATACGTACCATTTATTAGAAAATTTGATTAATGAATCGGAGAACCATTCATCAGAGAGAGGGCATTTTGGCTACTACACTGAAGCATCAATGTTAATGTTTTCTAATAGCGTGTCCTCTGAGTGTCATTAGTTTTTAAAACTGCTTGGAAGTAAAGCAATACCTTCTTTTCTCTCAAATGCAGCAATTCGTTCTGACAATCACTCTGTAATAAAGTTGGTAAGTGTGAATGTAAAAAAATTTTGCTTCTGCTGTCAGTTTTTAAGTAAATTTACTTCTGTGTTTCAGGAATGTATGAAACTAGACCCAAATTGAAAAAAATTCTTTTATTTCTCTTCGGAACAGAACTGTCGTGACCACCAGCCAATTTCGATTTGGTGTATTGCCGTCTCTGCATTTTTTTTCAGCCCAAACCGTCTCGCGCAAGTGTCGTCGAACGAATGACGAAATTTTAAAAGCTGCAATATTTCCAGCTAATCCTTCCACAATCATTTACTCAAGCTCAAGCAAACACCAGGACTGCCATGGCAACATTGTCAAGGAAACGGAGGGGGAATAAACATTGTTTTATTTCGTTTTCTGTTTTTAGAATGCTTCCGTAACTTCCGTTTTGGCGAATTTTCATAGACCACTAGACCAAGAACGCAAAGGATAAGGTTGAGGATGCAAATATACATATTTATTCCAGGGCAGAATGTTAAGACGATGAACAGAAGCAATCGAACATTTGTTTATTCATTTATTCATTTTTTTTTGTGCTAGAAAGTTTGTTTTAAAAGATAAAGCTGACCTAAGATATATATTTAAATATTTATATATTTTATTCTACGTATATGTATTACATCCTCCACAAGAACAGCTTTCTGACCTCTAAGGCGAATGACCTTAAGGTTAAATCTCTATAATTGAAATAAAAAAAATTTAACCATTTATTCGTTTCCTTCGGGATGTCAGGAAAGGTAATATAAGTGTTCGCAAATAGCGTTATCTTTACGTCTGCTTAGCGGTTCGAATTGAACTTTTTATGTTTGCACTAAACAATTCAATTCGAACTGTTCTGCACTGACGAGTTGAAGGCGAAACGTAAAGAATAGATTTAAAAAACGTTGCTCGATAAGCTTTTGAAAAATGTTTTGTTATTCTCATGAAGTTTTGTTCAATTGAACATACAAATTCCCAAATGAAGTTATTCCAAAAGATGGTTAGAAATAATTTTTCGTATTAGTCCCGTTAAATAACTGCAATTTGTTTAGTTGCATGAAACTTCCATCTAGACTGTGTTGATTATTTTCATTTACCAAAAGAGTTGTTATTAATACAGAATATCTGTAATGTACTGATTTCAGTATGTCCAAGCGGATTTCATGCAGGATACAGATTTAATACATATTGCCAAAATTAAATACAGATTTCTGCCTACTTCTCATCCTCCAACGCAATACAAAATCGAACCCATGTTCTGTTACGGTATTTTCTTGCCACTTGCCTGCCGCCAGTGTGCCGGGTGAAAATCATCAATACAAATACATCCAAAAATAGCCAAGATGACTAAAACTTCATTTTTCATCGGGCCCGATAATGAACGTTTTGAACATTTAACAAAATCTAACTAAAAGGAATAAACACATTACAGCTATGTATATACCTTATGATCAAAAACGAACCGGAATTTTCATTTTAAAATTCCCGTGCTTGTCCAATCGGTAAACTTTTATTCTCTCAACGTTGGCAACACTTTTATAAATATTCTGTCAAATTTTGACGCATATCGTACGATTAGTTTTTGTTTGCCGTCTATACAAAGAAGTTGAAAAATTTTCGTGTGGTGATTTTTATAATGGACAACACAGCAATCTTTCTAATCGGTACAGAACGATTTTGCAACATGATTTGCTTCGTCGATTCAATGTTTTCTTCAGTAACAGATGTTGTTGGGCGGCCAGGGATCTCATCATGATCCAAGCTTGTACGACCACCTTTGAAGCGTTTATACCACTCATATGCCTGTGTTTTTCCTAGACACGATTCACCAAAGGCCTTTTCTAACATTTTCAACGTTTCGGAACACTTAAATCCATTTGCAACACAAAATTTGATGCACGCACGTTGTTCTAAATTTTCATCCATTATAAAAATCGCCACACGAAAATTTTTCAACTTCTTTGTATAGACGCCAAACAAAAACTAATCGTACGATATGCGACAGAATGTGTATAAAAGTGTTGCCAACGTTGAGAGAATAAAAGGCGGGTGGGTAATGTCAGCGACATAACTGGATGTCGTGAATACGAAAAAAACTGACATGTTCCTTAACACTTCCGAATATCAATTGTATGAATTATGCAAGCATTCCCCTTTTTCACATTTTTCGCAAAAACAAAGAAGGCTTCACTTGATCTCGATTACTGTGAATTTCACACAGCGAAAAGTGCACAAATCTAACCAAATTGTTCTTGATTTGCACTAAACTGAGGATAATTACCTTCGATTTGCGAAAAACAAATCCTAATAGTTCTTTAGAAAACTTTTAGAGCCATTAGAACGACTGATATTGTGTAATGCTTTCCACCGTTGTTTTTTTTTCCAATGCTAATGACTGGCAGCTGTGACGTAATCGCTCTTGTCGAAAGCGAAACTAGCTGTGCAGACGACACAAAACACATCTGCTCCCAGTGGCGATAGAATCCAAACTGATTCAATTTTTGTTGAGAGATTTCCTTTTATGTGATTTCGTTTGTAGCTTTTTCACTAATGGGCGGTCCTAACGGCTATAAAAATAGCCGCATACAGAATTTTAATGTCGATTATTTCATTTCGGATTTGCATAATTTATTGAAAGAAACTATCAATATGCTGTAGGGATTCGTTTCTAGCATTCAGAAGGACCAAATTGAGGAACTCACTACGATATTCACCACTTTTCGGAACATTTTTCTTTAACGATTTGTTGTACAGCAGCAGTCTGCTGCTGCCAGCAGATATTTTGTTCTCTTCCTCAGAACGCGTTCTGATTGGCTGGTGTTGACATGGATCAAATGAGATAGGTTTTTCAACAGTGTACTATTGAAATACTTCAAAGCTTTTGCTATACACGTTTAAGTTGAAAAATTTCGATTCTATTGGTAGATAGATTATATAAATCCTTCCACAGATCACTGAGCTATGAGCTTTCAAAATACGAGAAAGACAAACGCGCCTTATGAATTATCCTCTTTGATACTCGTTTATACCAAACATTTCAGAAAAGTTGCATTTTGAACTATTTGAGATTATGCCACACAACTGAAAATTTTATCATAAAATTGTGATCATATTTCCGATGGCATGTAGCAAAAATTATGTTGATTCGTTAGATACAACAAGAGATATTCACGATCAAAAACTTATCACTCTCTCAGAGGGTAAATTTTGAAAAGGCACCCCATAGTAAAGTAAGTCGTATTCACGACAAAAGTTTACCGATAGGACAAGCGCGGGAATTTTAAAATGAAAATTCCGGTTCTTTTTTATCATAAGGTACCACAAACCAATAACCGGATTACCTACCTGAGAAGTCATTTTCCTGGACAACGTTGAGAAAAATAAAATCGTTCCTGTCAAACAACTGTCAGTCCCGGGTTGACGGTTCAATGCATAGGATGCTGGTCTTACAAGCCAGCTGTCGTATGTTCGAGTCCCGACCTGGAAGGCTTCTTAGTGTCAGTAGGATCCATAGTACTAGCCATGCAATGATTCTGTACACTAAGAATCGGCTGCGAAGTCTGTTGAAACAGAAAGGCCAAATTCCACGGAAGGAATGTTATGCCAAGACTTTGCTTTGCTTCCTGTCACCATCGCTAAAAAAGTTAAACATTAGACGATTCTTTTTCAAATATTATACAAAACTTGATGGAACCTGGCATCCTTGCAAGCAGCGGATCTTTGTTGACAAACGGGGGGAAGCCAACTAGTAAAAAAACGTTTACACAAGGGGCGTACCGATAGTAAATAGTCCGCGCAGTTCAATATAGGTGGAACTAGTGTCTCACCAAAAATTCATGTTTAGAAGAATTTATTCATAGTGTCAGGGCCGGTGAAACATGTTAAACCCAGGTGGGTAATTTTTCATACCGGGGAGAAAGACCCACTATTTTGAAGTATGCATTCCTCTATTCCAATGGAAATGATATTTATCCCTAAAAAGTGCAAAGTCGTTTTTTTAAATAAAATATTGTTTTTATCATTATTTTCACGTTTCGTCTTTGACTCATCAGTGCAGAGCAGTTCAAATTGAACTGCTTAGTGCTAAACTCGGCAGTTCAATTTGAACCGCTAAGCAGACGTAAAGTTTCTGCTACTTACAGTTTTTATGAAACTTTTCATGAAACGCATAAATTAGAAGTTTGAAGAGTTTTCGGCACAAAGTTTTGAAACAAAATTATTTCTTTGAGAATTTTGGTTGTACTGATCGTTTAGTTCGTTGAGGTTGTTGATGGAAAGTGCTGAAATTGTTCATCCACTACTCCATGATCATCGAGGTCATCCTGCATATCCTCGAATACGAATAAACAATCGATTTTCGATCAAAATGTGTCTCACCAAATGCATAAACACTCTAGCCACTGATGTGCATAACACATTAATCAAAAAGTCCCGGGACTGACTCGGAGATCACGTTCAAAGATCATATGTCAAAGTTTAACATCAATAGCACCACGAACACTGAATCTACCGACATATAGGTGACGAATTTATGAAAAATTATAAGTGTGTCCACTAGGATCCATTCAAAATAAAGGTTTGTGGTATTCTGATTTTGAACGTGGCCAAATGAAACAGTCAACCGGAAAAAATTAAGCAAGTTTGGATAATCGTGATGTATGAAGTCCCGGGGTTCATTGCATAAGGCACTGGTTTTACAAACCAGCTGTCGTATGTTCGAGCCCCGACCTGGAAGGATTCGTAGTGTCAAAAGAATCGTAGCACCAGCAATGCAATGGTTTTGTACACTCTGAATCGGCTGCGAAGTCTGGTGAAACAGAAGGTCGAATTCCACTACAGAAATGAAATACCAAGGCTTTGCTTTTGATGTATGAACGCAAAATCAAAATTTGTGACATTAGATGTGCTGAGGTGGTTAGCACATGAACTGGAAATTCTTTTACGATCTTGTACGACAATCTGGGCATAAAAAATATCTTTTCCAAATGGGTGCCGTGTTCGCTCATAATCAACAAAAGTCTACCGCAATAAAATGGAACGCGTTGGCATTAAACAGTGGACGAAACATGGATCCACTATTTTTATCCGGGACTGGGAAAGCCATCTGAAAACGTAACAGGTAGATGGAACAATTATGGCATCAGTTTTTAAGATGTTCAAAGTATAATTAACATCAACTATCTTGAACAGGGAAGTACCATCAAAAGTGATTATTACATTGAGTTAGTGATGCGATTGAAGAGCGAAGTCGTAAAAAACGGCCTCATAAGAATGACAAAGAAATCACCGATAACCAAGATAATGCACCGTGCCATAAGTCGATGAAAACAATATAGAAATTAAACGAATTGGGCTGCGATCTCTTTCCTCACCCGCTTTATTCACAATTACCTAGCCCCCAGCGATTGCTTGTCCTTTGGTGATCAGAAAAAGACACACCAGGGCAAAATATTTGGTTCGAATAAAACAGTCATCACCGCAGCTAAAGCCGATGTTTAGGCCATTGACAAATCATTCCATAAGGATGGTATTGAAAAATTATTAAAGTGCTAGAACGATTGTATGTCATTTGAAAACGATAATGTTGATGAATAAAAAATACTCCTGCACACGAAATTATGTTTTCCTGGTTAGTTCCTGGACTTTTTGAACGATGTGTTAGCAACTTTTTCCTCTTTTCTGAACCACAAAGTGTACAAGTCTATTCGATACAGAATCTCGGTTTGAATGAGTGATTTTCGTTACTAACTGAAGTTTCAATCACCAATTATCTGAAATATGATTTTTTACATATAGATTCATCTACTTCAATCAAAGTGTAGCAATATTTCTAAAGCAGTTTTGTGTAATGATATGGAAAATCAATTAAAAATGATTGAGATATAGATGTTCAAAACCTGAGCACTGTTTGTACGGTTTTCAGTATTTTGAATTTGCACACCAGTATAAAAAATCAAAATGTAGTCCTACGTCAAAAGATTTCGAGTGATTTTATTTATGTGAAGATATAGAAGGTGAGACGTGACAAGGTTCATTTGATCATGTAGAAATCTTTTAGTAACTTAAATTTCACTTTCTACCAGAGGAGTTGACAATAAACATCTGCCGGAAAATTCCGATAAAGGTCTTCTACTATTTACTATTAAGTCCGGCAAAGCAACCAGAAGTTTCTTTCTACTTGCTACTGCATTTTTTTGCCGGTTCGGAATGTAAAGAGTAAAAAACCTTTATCGGTATTTTCCGGTATATCAGAGACTGGAATGATTCGTATTGATGAGATGCTCAAGCTCGGCTCCTCTGTTGGAAGGGAAAAGTTAAGTTACTAAAAGATTTCTGCTTGCTCAAATGATCCTTGTCACGTCTCACCTTTCTGCGATATATCTTTACATCCTTACTCTACCTTGAGAACTAGCATTCTATTATTTTGAAATTATTTATTCCGAATTGCAATAAAAATATTCTTGATATTATAAATAATACTAATATTACAATTGTTTTTTGCTCGAAATTTCAAGTGGGTAATTACCCACCTTTGATATTTTCGGGTGGGTAATGCTACCCACCGTACCCACCTCTTTCACCGGGCCTGCATAGTGTCATGTCTGTTAGTCAGTGGTTTCGCCGTTCTTTGTAGAAAAGTAATAGAATTGCTGGAAAAACTGACTTTAGAACAGAGCCTCGAAGACACATAGTATTATATGCCATTCGACCGGACGAGATAGAAAAATGTCTGTGTGTGTATATGCGTGCTCCTTCCAAAAAAAATTTTTACCGCTCGATTTTCTGAGAGATGGCTGAACGATTTTAATAAACTTGGGCTCGTTTGAAAGCTTGGGCCATTGATAAAGATCCAGAGGTTTGATGGTATAAGTGACGTAACCGACAAAACGCGTTGTGTTTTTACCGCTCAGACTGAGGGCAGTAAATTCACCGCACTTACAGCACAGACTAACAGATATGACAGTATGAGTAAATTCTTATAAAAATAATTTTTCGTGATGCACTAGTTCCACCTATATTGTACTGCGCGAACTATTTACTATCTGTACACCCCTTGTGTTATGTAAAAGTTATTTTACTAGTTGGTTTCCCCTCGTTTGTCAACACCGATCAGCTGCTTGCAGGGATGCCTGATTTCATCAAAATATTTGAAAATGAATCGTCACAATAAATTATTGGATTACGTTGATAATATATTTAACTTTTTCGCGATGTTGAAAGGTAACCATTTATTTGACTCAACGTTGTTCATCCAGACTATTTTTCATTGTGTTGGTAGTTTTCACCCAAAATTAAGTGGCGGCAGACCAGAAGCAAGTAAATATTGTAACAAAACGGGATCTATAGTGTATTCCGTTGGAGGATGAGAAGTAGGAACAATTATGTATATAGTTTTGGCAATATGTATTGAATCTGTATCCTGCATGAAATTCGCATGGACGTATACAAATCAATACATTACAGGTAATTCTGTATGAATGGCAACTCTGTTGGTAAATGAAAAAAATAAACACAGTCTAGATGACAGACAGGATGTTTACGATAGGGTAACGTGGCGCCATCATGACACATGTGAGTACTGTCTCAAATAAAGGAATATTCGAACTAACCGTTAAAATGATTGAAGAATCTAATTTGAGTGTCCTGTCTGTTAGTCTGTGCTTACAGTGCCCAAATTAGTGTCAGAAAATATCTTAATAAATAGGCAAAAATACTATCTCGGTGAAAGAGAATCGCATTTTCACACCACTAGGTGGATTAAGAATAGGTTTTTTTTTAATAATATGATTCCAATGCAACTTTACAATTTGAATAACAAGAGTAGCATATGAAATCTCACTCTATTGAACTTGAGATTTGTATGCAGACAACATACACAAAACTGATCAACTATGAATTCATCCAACGAAAAGGGACAAAACAAAATTGCAGAAACGTCATGCAAAAGAAATGTTTTGAAAACAACTTGCGCGGTGTTTGCTATTTATATTAATATATATTATTAGTTGTATCTTACCTTGATTTGTGAATATTAAACACATTTTGCCAGTTGATGAGACATAACTTTAATGCTACAAAATGTCTATTCACTTATTGTGCCTCACTTCCGACGGTGGAGTCCCTATCTTCTCGAAAAAGAAAGGAGACTGTGAAAACGTAAGTTTAGCCGTTTATAAATGGGAAAGGTGGCTGATAGAGTAATTGAGAAAAAAAATTGCATGAATTTGAAACGCTAACCATAGCATCGAAAGATGAATATGACTAACAACACTGAGGTTTACTTATAAAAAACATATTTTAGCACCGGTTACTGGAAGCTTTAATTTGCAAAATGGGTTAGTAGATATTTCTTCAATCAGCACTGTTTCGATGTTTTCTTAGTATACATTTTCAAATTTTAGCTACCATTCTCAACGATCGCATCTTTGAACGGTGTTCATATGTTTTGCAAATCGCAGAACGTGGACCTGTCAATTACCCACCTGGAAGACGGAATGATCATCTGGAAGGAGTACGACAACACTCTGATGATGATCGGAATTGCAAAGGGCATTACGGAGAAAGCACTACGCAATCTGATGGACTACTCCTATTTTGCTATGGTGTTTTGTGTAGGGGTATCTGCGATCAAGAAAATAAAGAATATAGATCGATTCAAGAGAGAACTCAAGAATTGCTATGCTTTGATTGATCAACTGTTGGAAGTGGTCGAAAGTGATTTTTACCGATTCAATGAAGCAGTTCTCTGTACGGAAAGTATGGCGATGCTGGTTAAGTTAAACGAATTCAGCCTTCAGATAGGATCTCCATTCTGCTCGATTCTGATACGACAGAAGATTGCCTGTGGCACCGAAGGTTGGTGGGATCTAGACATTGTTGATCGGAAGCTACTGATGGTGCTACTGAATGCTTCCAGCACCATTCAACAGGACGTGCCGGTGTTTTTGCCGAAAAAGAGTCCCGGTATTGCGTATCGTTTCATTAGCATTCCCATCACTCAGGGAGTGAGCATATGTGCGCTTTGTGGTGCGGAACCACCCTACGATAAGTTGCAAACCCTCAGTCAGCAGTTCTGGATGAACGAAATCGATCTGTTGATTACGGCCGAACAGAACTATCCGAAGAATTATCCTGCCACGATGGAACTGGACTCCAGTATCCTGGGTTTTCTGTTGCTCAACAAGGAATATTCGAAGTTTGTACTTTCGCGAAACGTACATCTGACCAGTACCGGGAAGAGAACGCTTTCCGGCAATCATCGGTTGGATATTTTACGAACCTTCTACCATCAATCGGTGGATGCGATGGATGACTTGTTCCGTGAGGGCGAGAAGATCGTCAATCTGGAACAGTACTGGTGTTCGGATTATCACAAGTGTCATGCTCTACTGGAAGGACAGAACATTCTTTGTGTGCTTTACACATCGGCAATTCCCACGCCTATCATGAGGTGAGAGGGGTTTTTTTTCGGTACATTTCGAGAAAAATAATAAACTTGCTTTTATTAAAATACATTTTTGTTTTTCAATTCCCTTCTAAAGTTTTGATTTACTTGTATAATTATTATCATTCAGTTGCTTGTTAGCCTTGATTATAGGATATTTTAACTTATGCTTGCTCAACTTCACTTTCAGGTTAGTAACACAAAAAACACTGAACACGCTAATATCGGATAAGGATGTCTGCTGGTGAATGTTGATTATTTCTGTCAAGTTTTAGCTTTTTTTTCTTTTGAGCTTTCTTCTAGAGATTATTTTAGGTAAGTGTACGATATTCATAATTGGAATGATTGTGTGGCAAATAAATCGCGTTGATTCATCCAGTAACACCTAAGTTTGTTTAATTTTTTTCACTATGTCACACGTCCAAACAGGTTTGATAGTTAAAAAAAACATGGACAAGAGGAGTTTATTGTATAGTCCGAAAACAGAACGTTACTGAGCAATAACAGGAATAAAAGGAACGTGAAGGATGTAACATATTTGATATTTTGCTAAAAATAAGTTTTCTAAATAATTGTTCTAAGATAGATCGAAAGATGTAGTGAAAATAGTAGACGAAGGAAAACAGACAACGTATCAAACACATCTTCATGTTCACTATCTTTCAGTATTGTTAATATATAACACAATGATTAGTTGGCTAAAGTTTACTTATAAGTATATATATTATTGTCATGCTTGAATGTAACCAGTAATAATCAGTAAATTCAAATATTATAGCCTCCTGCGGTTGTAATTGCGGTTTTTTACCACCTAATCGGGAGACGCTCCCGGGTCCTAATTGCATAGTCACTCTCACAATTCAATCGAGCTAATAAATTTTCCCTATTAAAACTTATCGATCTGCGGATGCAAATCGTAAATGGTTATAACTGAGTTCTTTAAAAGCTCGAAATTAATGATTTAACCGAAGCCCTTTTGACCACGATCTAAGTTCGATGAAAAAAATTATATCGCCAGTGGCTTCCCAAACCAAAATACGTTGTAATGGGCAGATGGCAAGACCTCCACCAAACAAAAGCCGGGGCCGGAATCCTGAAGACCGACCGATCTCGCAAATATCACCAACCAATTATCCAAGTTCAACAAAAAGTTCCTTGTCTTGCAAGCGATTTGTGCTATGGCAGAAATCTCATGAGTGTCATTCACGATTTTGGCCAAGATCCCCTCTAAAATCTTGACAGATCTACTTATATCCACATATTCAATGAAAAAATAAAGACGGGTTGGTTATGCCAGAGACATAACTGGATGTCGTGAATACGAAAACAACTGACATGTTCCTTAACACTTCCGAATATCAATTAGTTGATCAATTGTATGAAATTGTATGTAGAATTTGAATTTGTGTAATGCTCTTCGCCATTGTTTTTTCACCAGTGCAAATGACTGGCAGCTGTGACGTAATCGCTCTTGTCGGAAGCGAAACTAGCTTTGCAAAAGACACAAAATACATATGCTCGCAGTGGCGATAGAATCCAAACTGATCCAATTTTTGTTGAGAGGCTTGTTTTTACCTGATTTCGTTTGAAGCTTTTTCACTAATGGGCGGCCATAACGGCTATAAAAATAGCAGCATATAGAATTTTAATTTCGATATTTCATTTCGGATTTGCATAATTTATTGAAAGAAACTATCAGTATGCTGTAGGAATTCGTTTCTAGCATTCAGAAGGATCAAATTGAGGAACTCACTACGATATTCAACACTTTTCGGAACATTTTTCTCGAACGATTTGTTGTACAGCAGCAAATATCTTGTTCTCTTCCTCAGAACGCGTTCTGATTGGCTGGTGTAAACATGGGTCAAATGAGACAGGGGTGGAATTATGTAAGGTGATAAGTGACTATCACCTCCTGGTGATAAAGAGGTGATCACCAGAATGTTTGGAATCACCGAAGGTGATCACTTTTACTATCACCATCACCGGTGATTGAGCCAACTTCACTCCATTTATCACCTGTCAAGAAACGTCAATTTTTCAGGAGTAAAATATATACCGATATAATAATAATTTAAAATCTAAATTTTTATTCCTATAGTTTTCAATCCTTTTCATTAACATTAACGTAACGTTGAAAAAAATTGCCTTGCGAGTATGGCAAACTGCGCACAAACAAATAAAAAATTCACTTGTTGGTTTAATTTAATGCCACTTTTTATTTTTCAATGGAAATCAATGTCACAGTCAGTTCTTTGGGATAAATTTGCTAGCTTTGAAATGACACGAATTGTTAGATTTTCTTGATGTTTCACAACGGATGGCATTCCTCTCGAATGAGAAAGATCCGTTAAATAATTTTGTGTATAGTTTTCATTCACTTTACGATTATGGCATTTCACAGAGCTTTCGAATGCTAGTTCCATTTTGGAAATTTTACCCACCGGTACTACGAATATGCACTATGATTAGCAACTAATTGTCCAAAAATATTGCATTATTTAGTTCAACTCACAAGAAAATTAAGAACGCAGTTAATTTTTTTTTAAAAAAAGGTCCCATACAAAATTCCTGAATATTATTTGGATCCGACTTCCGGTTCCGGAATTATGGGGTAAAATGTGCAAAAAGTTGTGAAAATAAATGCACTAACTTTTCTCATAGATGGCGTGACAGATTTTCACAAACTTAGGTTCAAATGAAAGGTCCTGTGGTCCCATGCGTAATTCCTGTATTTCATGCGGATCCGACTTCCGGATCCGGAAATATTGGGTAAAGTGGGTTAAAAATTGTATACCATTATTGAAAATGGGGAAAAACCTTAAACAATTTTCTAAATCGACCTCAAATCTTTTCCAATTGATAGTTTTTATCAGTAGACGGTCAAACAAACCGATTTCGGTTATTCTTTTAAGAATCGAAGAAAATTATTTTGAATAATACCACAGTATTATATATGATAGTATGATTGATATGAGAAAGGCATGATTACACCACTAGGTGGATGAAAACAGGTTTTTTATTATGAAAATGTCGAATTTTGCGGGGAGTACTTAAAAAATCACTCCGAGTTATTCAGCTAGCCATTTTCCAAAACAATGATGATCCGAAAGGTAGGCCATTGGGTGCCATATGAACTGAAGCCAAAGGACGGTAGAGCACCGTTTCTTCATATGCGAAAAACTGCTCCAACGACACAAAAGAATAAGATTTTTGCATCGAATTGCTACTGGCGATAAAAAGTGCAACGTTTGAATACCCTGGTCATGAGGTTCTACAGCACAAGTGAAAGGAAGGTGTACCGACGACAGTTTTTGCGTTTGAGCAGATCACCGATAGACACGACAAAGTAATTTTGCAACATGGCAATGCTCGCCCTCAAATTGCACAGCCGGTAAAAACATACTTATCAGGTGTACAGCTTTGCTTCCGCCGTTTACCGATAGGTGTCTGTACCGGCTGAGGCTGGTCAAAATACATAGATGATAATGCCTGTGTCGGGAGTGGTTTCAACGTTTTAAAAATGGTGATTTCGATGTCGAAGACAAACATGGTGGTGGAAGTGAAAAAAACCTTCAAAGATTAACAACTAGAAGCATTGCTTGATGAAGATTCGTGCCAAACCTAAGAACAGCTTGCCGAATCGTTGGAAGTCAGTCAGCAAGCCATTTCAAAACGTCTCAAGGCCCTCGGAAGGAAACTGGGTGCCGTACAAGTTGAAACCGAGGGACATCGAGCGCCGTCTATTTGTATGTAAGCAACTGTTTCAAAGACAAAATCGTAACCGGTGATGAAAGGTGGGTTCGATACGATAATATTAAACGCAGAAAATCATGGGGAAAACCCGGGCATGCTACTTCGTCGAAAGCAAAACCGAATATTCAAGGCGCCAAGGCCAGGCTTCCCAGCAGTACTGTTTTTCAATGACATCCGCCACGAGATAGCATGAACTGTCTGAGTGCAAAGTCGAAAGCCCAGTCTACAATATGTGTGCAAGCATATGCCGAACTGTAATGGCAACAGCGCTCGCATGCCTAAATGAATGCTGTCACTGAGACAGTTTCTACTCACCAGTTTGATGAGAGTATTCTATCCGGAGAGTAGTCAAACCGAACGGGCTGTTTCTATCCTGTTTCTTTATGTTCGCTCATTCGTATAACATGTTACGGGGACAGCCTTTGAAAATCGAAGACATCCTTTGATTTTTAGGGAATTACTGTTACGAAGGGCTGTCGCGAACCGGCTGTCTCATCAATGTCTCTTGAAGCAATAAACCGGCTGTTTCTGGAGACGAGCTATGGTTCATAGTGCGCTCGCACTATTTCGGCTGCCTCAATGAAATGGTACTAGTACATACGATTGCGTTGTTGGGATTACCTTTGCAGGAAATTTTAGGGTTTCATTACATTACCATTGTGAAATAAAGAAATTGTTTTAGATTTATATATACTGTCGGCGAAGGCAATGAATTTTAATAACTAACGAATATTAAAAGATAAACACAGAGTTTTGTGTAACGGCTCATATGTCTGAATTACTGAAGTATTCATCCTTAGTGCTTCCTTCTTATTCCTAAAGAAACAGATACACTAGCATTCATTGATAATTCTCCGAAAATATCTTATGCACCCTTATTCTGAATAACGACGTTTTGATTTTTCTGTTTCTCCTAGGATAACTAAACCAATGATTTTTTTAGGGTCGGGAATGCCACAATATAATTATTATTATTATTATTATTATTTGATGAGTTGGCTAGAGCTGGTGAAACGAATGATTTCGTTGGTCCTGAACCAGCTTTACCACTTTCAACTTGTTGGATAAAGCACAAGATTCGTTCTTGGGCTGCATCCAAACATGCCAGCTACTGGCGCAGCTTGCAAACTTGCGCTCAGACAAAAGCATTTCTACCAGATTTAAATCTGAAAATGTCAAAGTGTCTACTGTATTTTTCCAAGCATCATTGCAGTATTCTGGCCAGAGCTCTGACTGGACATTGCAAACTCAATTATCACATGGCTACTATTCAACGTGCTGAGTATTATTATTATTATTATTATTATTATTACTATTATTATTATTATTATTATTATTGTTATTATTATTATTATTATTATTATTATTATTATTATTATTATTATTATTATTATTATTATTATTATTATTATTATTATTATTATTATTATTATTATTATTATTATTATTTTTATTATTATTATATTTATTTATTCCCGCTTTCAAACCTAATTGTGGTCGTTCACCGGGGAATCACACCTACATTTTTCAATATATCGTTTTTCATTTTTTCAAACATAATTTCTTTTCAGAAAGAAAACTGTTTAATATATATGCAATGAACTCGGCTCTCAGAATGTTTCACTATTCATTTACAATATTTAAAGTTCCAAACGTTTAAATTTTTTAAATGCGGACACAAGCTACTTAGACAATTAGACGGTAGAATATTTTCGACATTCTTAGATTTGTAACTGCGGAAGTCGGATCCGAATTAAATTCAATAGTAACCTATGCAGCCTTTTCATTTCAGCCTGATTTGGGAAAATAGGTGCAGTCATGCCTGAGAAATTGAGTGACGTTGTTTGACACATACAATACACATACAAACACACGTAGGAATTGTTTAACTTATCTTAGTCGAATATCAACTTTAACTCCATTCAGTAAAAACCATTCAAGCGAAGAGGTTGTGTTTCGATTGTACTGGCTCGTGAGTTAACGGCTGCTACCGAGACAATTCTAAGCTTCAGGTAGTTAAACTGCCCATAGCAAACGCAATATTCGGGGCGTTTCCCGACTGGAAAGCTAGCAACGAAGGCCATCCCGTTCATACGCACAGAGGTGTAGAGACACAGAGGTGCGAGAGCATAGAAGTGACGAGTCACAGAGGTGCCATCGCATAAAGGTGCGAAGACGAAGGGGTGCAAAGGCACAGAGGTGCTAAAGCAACCCAGTGCTGATCTACCAGGTACCAGAATTTGTACGCTGCGTAGGATCAAAAGAGACGGCATATATCGCGAGGTGCTACACTGCAAGCATCGCATTTGATCGCCACCAAGAGCAAAAGCACTGTACCTGGGGTCAGGTACAGCAAGTGCAGTGGTGTTCACAACGACGGCAGAGCAACTGAGATAGCAGTAAACGACAGAAGACTGCCAATTGGAAACAGCAAAAGACTGCCAATTGGAAATCGTTGGAAGAGCTTCACGTCGTTCTTCACGATAAAGGAACAGAGACATCAGCTACAAGGTAGATTTAATTTAATTTATTTTTTATTTCTTATATCTGAAATTTTACTAAACATAAGTTTTTATTTTGGTATTATTAATTTACAAAAAAAAATTAATGTAATGGATGATCTCATGGAAGATCATCCGAATCCGATTCCGGATACTAGTAAAAGTTTAAATACTCCGAGGGCTAAACATTATCCACAGGGTACCACTGGGCCATGGATAGTCTATCTTCGAAAAAAAGAAAAGATTTTAAACTTGATGCAAATTACAAAGGATTTGACATCACATTTCTCTGAAGTTAAAGAAATCTGTAAGGTTAATAGAGATAAAATTCGAGTTGTAGTTAACGACTTGAAACAGGCAAACGATATTGTAACCTGTAAATTATTTGCTATTGAATATCGAGTTTACATTCCATCGAAGGAGGTAGAAATTGACGGTGTTGTGACTGAAGCAAGTCTGACAGCAGATGATTTACTTAAAAATGGAGTTGGCCGTTTTAAAAACTCCATGCTTGAGGGAGTTAAGATACTCGAGTGCAAACAATTGTACTCAGCATCTATTGTCGATGGAAAAAAGTCTTATCGTCCCTCAGATTCGTTTCGCGTAACATTTGCCGGATCTGCATTGCCTAGCCATGTCTATATCGATAAAATTCGTCTTCCTGTTCGGCTTTTCGTACCGCATGTTATGAATTGCACGAACTGTAAAAAATTCGGACATACAGCTACTTACTGTAGTAATAAGTCCAAATGTATCAAATGTCAAGGGCCTCATAAGGATAATCTTTGCGATAAAGATGTTGAAAAATGTGTTTATTGTGGGGAAAGCCCTCATGATGATCTTTCAGTATGCGCTGCATTTAAGTTGCGTAAAGACAAAATGAAGCTTTCTTTAAAAGCACGGTCTAAGCGCACATATGCAGAAATGCTTAAAACGGTCATACATGTCTCCCCCTTGGAAACCGAAAACGGTTTTTCAAATCTTATGGAGCCAGAGGAATCTGACTCCGACGGAAATAGTGAAGATACCTCGTTTGTCACTCCTCAAGGGTCTGTTAAGAGGAGATTAACAAACCACAAAATACCTAAAAAGACACCTAAAATTACATCTTCAAAAAAAGATCCCCGTGTTAAAGCTAAAAAGCCAAATTTAAAACCAAAAACTGTGCCTCCTGGTTTGTCAAATTCACAAACCAATCCAGAAACTAGCTCAAGGAAAGACAATAATCCAGTGGGCTCCGTTTCACATTCAACAACAGGATTACTTAAGTTTTCGGAAATTGTAGAATGGATTTTCGCAGCATTCAATATTTCTGAACCTCTAAAGACTATCATAACGGCATTCCTTCCAATAGCTAGAACTTTTTTGAAACAGTTATCAGCTCAATGGCCAGTTCTTTCAGGTTTTGTATCATTTGATGGATAATTTATCATCCGCCGCAAATGATTCAATCACTGTCCTGCAGTGGAATTGTCGAAGCATCATGCCAAAACTTGATTCATTTAAAGTTTTGTTGCATAGTCAAAAATGTGATGTATTTGCTTTGTGCGAAACATGGCTTACATCAAACATAGCCTTAAATTTTAATGACTTTAACATTATACGTCTCGACAGAGACTCCCCGTATGGTGGAGTGCTTTTAGGAATTAAGAAATGTTATTCCTTTTATAGATTAAACATTCCTTCGACTTCTAGTATAGAAGTTGTTGCTTGTCAAATAAACATTAAAGGAAAGGACATTTGCATTGCTTCGGTATATATTCCTCCAAGAGCTCAAGTTGGACAACGACAGCTTAATGAAATTGTCGAAGCCCTTCCTGCTCCACGTTTGATTTTAGGAGATTTCAATTCGCACGGAATGATGTGGGGTTCCGTTTACAATGATAGCAGATCATCTCTAATATATAATATTTGCGACAATTTTAGCATGACGGTACTAAATATGGGTAGCATGACACGGATCCCAAGACCTCCTGCACGTCCAAGTGCATTAGATTTATCTCTTTGCTCGACTTCAATTCGACTAGATTGCACCTGGAAAGTATTTCCTGATTTACATGGTAGCGATCATTTACCAATCATCATCTCAATTAGCAGTAACAAAGGCATTGCTAATTCAGTTAATATTCCATATGATTTGACAAAAAATATTGACTGGATTAAATACCAAAGTAATATTTCAAGTGTCTTAACTTCAATGGAAGAGCTTCCCCCACTTGAAGAATATGACTTCCTCGTTTGTTCGATTCTGGAGGCCGCAGAACAAGCCCAAACCAAACGATTTCTTGGTCCATCGTCTAACAGAAGACCTCCAAATCCTTGGTGGGACAAAGAGTGCTCAGATGCTAAACACGCGAAACAAAATGCTTTCAAGACGTTTTTAAAACGAGGAGGAGGAACTCCTCAGAATTTTGAAAAATTCTTGGTTTTAGAAACCAAGTACAAGAACATACTTCGGGTTAAGAAATGCAGCTATTGGAGACATTTTGTGGAAGGTTTGTCAAGAGAAACCTCAATGAGCACTCTTTGGAATACGGCCAGACGAATGAGGAATCGTAACGTAGGAAATGAGAGTGAGGAGTACTCGAATCGATGGATATTTGATTTTGCGAGGAAAGTTTGTCCAGATTCCGTTCCTACGCATAGCATTGTTAGGGAGTCTTCTTCAAATGATGATTCCATTGATAGCCCCTTTTCAATGATGGAATTTTCCATAGCACTCATGTCTTGTAACAATAACGCTCCTGGATTGGACAGAATTAAATTCAACTTGGTGAAGAATCTGCCCGACCTCGCAAAAAGACGTTTGTTGGAATTGTTCAACAAGTTTCTTGAGCAAAATATTGTTCCACCTGACTGGAGACAAGTGAAAGTTATCGCCATTCAAAAGCCGGGGAAACCAGCTTCCAATCACAACTCATATAGACCCATTGCGATGTTGTCCTGCATCAGAAAATTGTTCGAAAAAATTATTCTACGACGTCTCGACACTTGGGTCGAGACGAACGGTTTGTTGTCAGATACTCAGTTTGGCTTCCGTAGAAATAAAGGGACGAATGATTGCCTTGCATTACTTTCGTCTGACATCCAAATTGCCTTCGCTCAAAAGCAACAAATGGCATCTGTATTTTTAGACATTAAAGGAGCATTTGATTCAGTTTCCATTGATGTTCTTTCAGACAAGCTCCACCAACATGGACTTCCACCGGTTATAAATAATTATTTGCACAACCTTTTGTCAGAGAAACGCATGCATTTTTCACATGGCGATTTGGCAACAATCAGAATTAGCTACATGGGTCTCCCGCAAGGCTCATGCCTCAGTCCGCTCCTCTATAATTTTTACGTGAATGACATTGACAGCTGTCTAGTAACCCCATGTACACTAAGACAATTGGCAGATGATGGCGTGGTTTCAGTTACTGGATCCAAAGCTATTGATCTGCAAAAACCATTGCAAGATACCTTAGATAAATTGTCCGTTTGGGCTGTTCATCTTGGTATCGAATTCTCTGCGGAGAAAACAGAGCTGGTCGTCTTTTCAAAAAAGCATGATCCCGCGCAACTTCAGCTTCATATGATGGGAAGAATAATCGAACAGGTTTTGACTTTCAAATACCTCGGGGTGTGGTTTGATTCCAAATGCACGTGGGGAGGACACATTAGGTATCTGATAACGAAATGCCAACAAAGAGTAAATTTTCTTCGAACAATAACAGGGTCTTGGTGGGGTGCTCATCCGCAAGATCTAATAAAATTGTATCAGACAACGATACTTTCAGTGATGGAATATGGATGCGTTTGTTTTCGTTCCGCTGCAAATTCTCATATTATCAAACTTGAGCGAATTCAGTACCGTTGTTTGCGAATTGCTTTAGGCTGCATGCATTCGACACATACAATGAGTCTTGAAGTTCTGGCGGGAGTTCTTCCATTAAAAGATCGATTTTGGGAGCTTTCATCACGCCTGCTAATAAGATGTGATGTGCTGAATCCCATGGTAACTAATAATTTCGAACGACTAGTCGAGCTTCGATCTCAAACAAAATTCATGACAGTATATTTTAACCATATGTCACAGGAAATCAACCCTTCAAGATATATTCCTATCCGTGTCAGCCTCCTAAATGTACCTGACTCAACTTTATTTTTCGACACATCCATGCAGCGCGAAGTGCGTGGAATCCCGGACCACCTACGCTCTATGGAAATCCCAAAAATATTTTCAAGTAAGTTCAGGCATATTAACTCTGAGAAAATGTTTTACACGGACGGATCGCGAATGGAAGAAGCGACAGGGTTTGGTATGTTCAACAATAATGTTTCGGCCTCATTCAAGCTTCAAGAACCTGCATCTGTTTATATAGCAGAGTTAGCAGCAGTTCATTATAGCTTGAATGTAATCGTCACATTATCTCCAAACCATTATTTCCTCTTCACAGATAGTCTGAGTGCAATTGAAGCCATTCGCTCAAACGCTGCTGGCAAAAATGAACCGTTTTTCTTGGGTAAAATAAAACAGTGTCTGAACGACATATTGAATAATAATTATCTAATCACAATAGTTTGGGTTCCGGCTCATTGCTCCATTCCAGGCAATGAAAGCCGATATTTTAGCCAAACGTGGTGCTATTGAGGGTGAAATTTATGAGAGACCGATTGCTTTCAACGAATTCTATAGCGCGTCTCGCCAAAGAACACTTGCCAGCTGGCAAGCTTCTTGGGATAAAGATGATCTGGGTCGGTGGATGCACTCAATTATTCCTAAAATATCGACAAAGGCATGGTTCAGGGGACTGGATGTGAGTAGAGATTTCATTCGTGTGATGTCCAGACTCATGTCCAATCACTACACGTTAGATGCACATCTCCTTCGAATTGGACTTTCCGAGACTAATCATTGTGCTTGCGGCGAAGGTTACCGCGATATTGACCATGTTGTTTGGACATGCGTGGAGTTTCGTGATGTCAGATCTCAACTAATAAATTCCTTGCGTACCCAAGGTAGACTATCCAATGTCCCAGTTCGCGACATTCTTGCTTGTCGTGACCTTCCATACATGAAACTTCTTTATCATTTCATTAAATCCATTGGAGTTCCAATTTAAATTTTATTTTATGTTAAACTGTTTTCTCTTCCATGAGTTCAACCAATAGCCAACTATAGGATATTGAATATAAGTGGTGAACTGATACAAACAATCCTGAAATAGTTATAAGATCATGTACAAAATAAATGTATTTTATTTAATGTAATTAAAATAGCAACTCGCTTGATAAAAACAGTGTTTAGATTAACTAATGAGTACCAACATACTAATATGATATTCGAAATGTATTAGGTTTAAACTACTATGTATTGTGGATGCCACGGCGAAGAAAAACTTATGTATATTGCCTATGAAATAAACGTATTTATGAAAAAAAAAAAAAAAATCAACTTTAACTAGTCGAATTTTCAAGTAATTTCAAAACCTTTTTTTATGGCAAAATCAAAATCTATGTATAGACAATATGAAATTTTTATAATTCCAATGGCAGATATAAGATTCTTCAAAACCAAATTGAGCATGAATTCATGTTTAGGTAGTTTTTGTCACTTACCATTTTTGGAAATATAAGTGTACTTTATAGGTAATCGTACTCCCCAAATTTCCCAACCAGAACCGGCAATGAAATTCAATACGATGAATCTATTGTGATTTTGAAACCGCAAATGATAAGCAAATGATTAGCTCTAAATTAATCAAAAATAATTTTTTATTCAATTTTTCCCATCGATTTTTTAGTCTTTCCAATTGTACATGTGTGGAATAATATGATGGAGTAGGTCTTGGTTTAATTTTACTATTAAAATGTTCGACAGGTTTTGTACGGACAATTTTGTCCGAGCTGGCGACAATACTAACGCCAGAGCGCTAAACGCTCTTTCAACAGAAACTTGCGTTGCAGGCACAGTCATGAGGGTTAAAGCAATTTCCGAAATTTCTGGATGGGAGTCTTTTCGATTTTCCCAATGCTTCCAAACGTCGAACATGTGACAGTTTCAACGTGTGTAAAAGTCGCGAACTTCTGGTAGCTATGACCAAAATAATATAATAGTTAATATGCCGTTTCTAGAGATAAGATAATTCAATGCATAACAGGAAGAAAATGAATTCCAGATTATCAGCACATATGTATTTTGGAATATATTCCAGGTTAATAGAAACACTATACTATTCATATATAGAAGATAACTTGATATGTCTGGAAAGCTTGAGACCATATTATTCAAGAAAGACATTACTAAATGACTTGGTGAACTAAAACTTTTTTTCTAAATAAAACGAAATAAACATTCGAATCTGTTACGGGCAACCATGTTGCATTCCACGCTTGGAAACATGTTTTTTGGAAGAACCGGAATTTTTCATTCAGTTTTTGCATTCAAAGCTTTGTTGTACGGTACCTGCAAATAAGTTTCTAAATTATTTTTGTATTGCTAATTCCCACTCCAAATTTTGCACTCAAGGTTTTTATTCGATTGGTGGTTCAATGTACATATAACGAACTTAACGAGCCAGATTTTGTATGTTTCAGTTCTGACTTGGAAAGATTCTTAGTGTCCGTAGTATTGCAGCACTGACCATGCAATAGTCCCGTAGACTTACAAGTCGACTGCAAAGTTGAATGCTATTCAGAATCACGCAAACTAGTATCGAATACAGAATCTTTAATTTGAATATATCTTTTGCTACAAACATTCATTCGCCGTTTACATCTAAAATCTGATTCAATTGACTTATACACTCTTGTATAAGAAACGATCGCGCCTTTAATATCCTGAAGGAAGAGATAAAGAGGATGGAAATAATGCTCCACGTACATCAGTACGCGCCTATACTATGAATGTTACAGCAGACAAACCGAACGTAAACTGCCTGAAACGAGCACGCCGAACTGTCTCAGATCTTTAATTATGAATATAATTTCTTGAAAACAAACTTTTCTTTCTATAGAATTCCATTGATTGATCGATTCATAGAAGATCGACCAAAATATAAAAATTAACTATTCATTAAAACCAAAGTCCGTTCTTCAATCCATTTCGTATTAGTAGTTTCGTATATTATTAATCATCAATTATATTGTTATCAATGCCCTACCAACGGGGATTGCTATGCGCAATGATCAACCGCTGCGCAAAGCAATCACCAAAGGCAAAACTAAAACCCACATGCTTGCCTCGAATCTTCATAGCAAACCAAGAGCAACAAATTTGAACCGCGCCGGCTACTGTCGCAGACCTGGTCAAGGGAGAGTAATATTTTGCTCTCGACAGAAACAACGCAGTGACTGATACCCGAAGTTTACTGTCGCAACAGCGAGAACTTCATGCTTCTTCGGCTGTCGTGGACCATGACAAAATGTCTTAAGATGGAATGAACTGTCGAACGAAGTGAATGACGGCAACGTTGGCTGTACAGAACTATTTGTCTAAGGGCTGTCGTGATGAAACCTATCACAAGGCTGTCATGGAAAGAGTAGCAAGACAGCCTCAATAATAATGTCGCGCGGCGGTACATTTGGGAAGCCTGGCCAAGGCTATGATTTGTATTTGGTGGGATAAGCTCGGTGTGATTTACAACGAGATCTTGAAACCGGGTGAAACCATCACAGGAGATCGCTACCGAACGCAACAGATGCGCCTTAGTCGCGCGCTAAAAGAAAAGTGGCCACAATATCAAGAGCGACATGACAGTCATCCTCCAACACGACAATGCTCGGCCTCACGTCGCAAAAGTGCGGTCAAAAAGTACCTGGAAACGCTGCAATGCACAGTGGTTCAAAAGCGCAATTTCACGCTCTTAATTAATAACTCATAGGAACGTGGTTTTTTAGGTACAGTATCTTCAGCAAAGTTGTTCAGAATGATAGACGCCATCTTTTGGCAAATTTTATTTATGTGATTAATCCCCCTAAAAGAGAGATAAAAATATTATTTTATTTCAGAGCCAACATAGGGGCTAAGTTACTTCGACAAAGTTGTTCAGAAAGTCATTTCAAACAAATTTGCTGAAGATACTATTTCCGTAACTTGAGTGTAATTCATGATATAATGTATTTTCTGAAAAGGGTGTCAACAAACCAGTTTCTGTATGAAAACACATATATTATCAATTTATATGAGTTTTTCATGTTCTACAAAGTTTTTCATCATCAAAAACTACACAATTTTCTCAAACATACTATGCTGATATCATTTCAGTTTAATGAAATAGAGCCATTTTCATGATTTTTTTTTTTACAAAATTCCAACTTGTCTATCATCAAAAGGCTCAGAAAGGTGCAGATGAGACTACTTACATATTAAACTACTTTAAAAGAGCTTTTATATCGTGGTTGAATTTCTCGTCTGCGACCGTCTGCAGGCGAGATATGTTCTTTTCAAATATCCTCGTCCTTGACATTTGCAATGATAAGGTTCATTGCATATCAGATCAGACTTCAGTATATATTCGTTACCATGGTAACTCTCACAATAAATGATTTTTATGGACATCGAAGTCTACAAATAGAAAAGTTTAGTAATCATACCAGACGTTTTCTGAAAGTGAGATAAGAAGCCACGGCTTTGAAAAAAGGCAATCATCATTTCGAATTACATTATGTCATTTTTTGGGAAGTTTTTCTATAGAAAATCTCTGCGGACAAATATCCTACATTCATCCATTGAAGTGAAGATCGATAAACGCGATTATTGTACTGTTCACAATAATTAAGAAGTTTCTTTCATACAAATTTCGAGAGTATTATACACGCAAGCAATACATATCACTTTCGAATCGGGATCCCATGAATTGGTTATTAGTTTCATCAGATCCATTGGCTACAAATATTCGTGAATGGCCAGTCCAAGAAGAATCTGTCGGATGATGCTAAGAGTCTTTTAGCTGGTTAAGAACATTGTCAGCTATCATAAAATAAATACAAATAACTAAAAATGAGTTTTGATCATACTTTTCTCTACCAGAAAATGACATAACTTAATTCGATTTAATGATTGCTTTTTGTAAAAATCGCGACAAAACAGTTACCAAACTATTTAATTTATAGACTTCGATGTGCAAAAAAATCATATTTTGTGGCAAGTACCATAGTAATGAATATATACTGAAATCTGATATGACATGAAGTGCACCTTATCATTGCAAATGACAAGGACAAGGATATTTGAAAAGAACATATCTCGCCTGCAGACGGTCGCAGACGAGTAATTCAACCACGGTATGAAAGCTCTTGTCAAGTAGTTTAATAAGTAAGTAGTCTCATCTGCACCTTTCTGCGTCTTTTGATGATAGACAAGTTGAAATTTTGTAATAAAAACCATGAAAAATGGCTCTATTTCTTTAAACTGAAATGATAGCAGCATAGTATGTTTGAGAAAGTTGTGTAGTTTTTAATGATGAAAAACTTTATAGAACATGAAAAACTCATATAAATTGATAATATATGTGTGTTCATACAAAAACTGGTTTTTGACACCCTTTTCAGAAAATACATTATATCATGAATTACACTCAAGTTACGGGAATAGTATCTTCAGCAAATTTGTTTGAAATAACTTTCTGAAAAACTTTGTCGAAGTAACTTATCTCCTATGTTGGCTCTGAACTATAATAATATTTGTATCTCACTTTTAGGAGGATTGATCCCATAAATCAAATTTGCCAAAAGATGGCGTCTATTATTCTGAACAACTTTGCTGAAGATATTGTACCTCAAAAACCACGTTCCACGTAATTTTGGAAAAAAACGGTGGAAGCAAATGAAAGTCCTACCTCATCTAACGTAAAGCCCAGACATTTTCCAATTATGATGAAGTTAAAAATTAGATCGATTCGTTGATTGCGGTCAAACTGATCGAATTTATCAACTTATCTGTGGGAATCATTGAATTGTCAGAAAAATAGGAGTAAGTAGTGGCTAGCGAAAATCAAACGACTTTGTGACCGAAATAGAATCATTGGAAGTTTCGTCTTTCTGAGAATGGACTTCGGAAACATATCAGAATCAACCTACGGAGATCAAGAAACATGTTAGCTATATCCGAAAACACCGAACAAAGACTCAGACTGCGGTAATAATTTTCTGACGAACAGCTTTTGTAATCACTTTTTTTCTTTTTCAACGAATGAAATTGATCTATGCAATACAATACAATACTAGAACCTCTGATTACAATATGAGGAATACTCGCTTCTTTATTAGGACTTCTAACACATCAACTACTACTTTTTTTCAATACCAGCTTTAAACATACATGCCGGTTTTTGTTTTTGGAACAGATTTAATACTAATTTTTTTTCATAAAGTAATTCACTTAAGTTACAAAATATTTTATCACTTTGCTATGTACATACAAATGTATATTTGTAACTTTCCTACATGTACATCACACATCTCAGAACAATTCACATCCATTGAATTGCGACCCTCAGAACACCGTATAATGAATGTACTAAAATACAACTAAAATCAAAATCACACTCAGAACTCAGACAGTCTGAAAACTGCTCTCCCTTTTGGCTGAACTACATTTACGTTTCTATCCGTTTGTTTGCGTTTGCTCAGAGTTTATAAATATATATATACGTAGTAGCATACTGTACAAATCGCGTGCGTAAATTCCAATGCCTTGGGGTCCTTAGGCTTTAGTGCAGGTTCGGATTTAAAATCTGCGCTATACTGGTATACGTACCGAATACGAAGCCACAGATTCCGAAAGCCATAATGGCGATGTCCTTCCACAGAACCCAGTACCGTTTACCTAAACCGTCCGGCCAAAACGTCACAATCTCAATCAAGGGTGGAAAGATCAGTGCCAGGGTAGAACTACTGACCGCACCGACCAGAGAAATCACTGCACCCAGGTTGGGAATCATGGCCGCCAGGAGAAACGTGAACACGACCAAACCGACACGTGTCAGATACTCACCGATCAGTTGGGACTGTTCCGTGTGCAAGCGACGCTTGATCACCGGTTGCAGAATGGTCATTGGCACATAAAATTGAAGTCCATACGAGAAGAAGATGGCCAGTGCCATCATGATTCGAACTAGTTGGGCAATACTGAAAAATTTAAAAGTTTGTATCACACCGATCTTGTCTGGAAACAAAAATCATACTTACAACTGATCTCCGGGTAGGTTAAGAGTGATGCTTCCCTGAACGTTTTCACCATACTTGAGATATCCGAAGAAACCGACGGCAGTGTACAGACAGGCAACGATCACCATGCCAGTGTTGAGGACGCCGGTCATACCACCAAAATCCTCCGGTGTTTTCATATTATTTTCCAACGGTAGGACAATACCGATCCCTTCAAATGCATACACTGCTGTCCCAAAGTAAAGCGGAAGCTGAGCCAGCGATGAAAACGGTTTCACTGTGTGGGTGTTTGGAAGATCCTGAAGAACAAAGTAGAAAGTGCAAGCAAGGCCTAAAACAAAAGAAAATGCTATTATCATCTGTCGTCAGCCCAGTCTCCAATCATCGAACTTACCTGCCACCGTGAGGAAGGCGGCTATCAGTGAGATCGGTGTTAAATATTTAAGATTCTTGACCAAATTCAGCAACACCATCGGTATCAACATCAACAGCAGATAGATCCTTGTGTCCAGATCGAAAAAGTAGTGTGCCACAACTTCGCGAATGTTTGCTGCCACAAAGACAAAGTACACGCAGCAAAATCCGAGCTGGGTGATCACCAAGAACATGTTGATCAAATTTCGGGCCAACGAAGAGTACCTTCGCAATCCGATCGGTCCACACTCGAACGACCGGTGACAAACTTCGGCAAAACTTAGCGACGGTACCTGCAACCGTCGGCACAGTTCATGGGAACACTTGACCAGTATGTGCATGCAGTGAGTGCAAACGAGACCCATCACCAGTGTTCCGAACAGACCGACATAAAGACCGGCATTCTTGAACGCATCCGGCATCGCCAGGATACCGGTGCCGATGTTACCCTTCAGCAGGTGAATCATGGTGTCCAGATTGGTCGTCGGGTGTTCCAACGTTCGGTGCATCGACGGATCGTACGTTTCGTTGGACGATCCGTACGTTTGGTCATCCTTGTTCAACGTCAGACTGTCGCTGTCGTTCGTAACGTCGATGATCATATTTTCCGGCGACGAACGCATGTCTGGCCGGGCCAGCAAATGTTGATGCTCATTGGCGGACGAATCCAACGAGTTGTTCGAACCGCCCAGCAGGGGATCTCGGTCGGTTTTCATCCTTCGCGAACTCTGCGTACGGGAACAAAGTCAAAGATTAGTTACAGGTTGGTGACAGTGGCATAAAGGAGGAAGGCTGAGACATGGTTACGGGAGGAATCGCTCGGTTAGTAAATCTAGTGCCATAGCATACGGGTTCTGGTGTTAGTGAGTGTGTTATTCAGGCAAGTGCTAGAAAATACTGGAATTAGTTGCAAAGTGCCAATAATCAAAGGATGGTGTCTCACAAGTGCCAGGGAGTTTTTAGCAGTTATTAGTTGAGCATTTTCATGTGAGTGTGTAGAGTATGCACTTCGTTTGAATATTTTTTTGTTTATTGTTCAATTTGGATCGCTATCTTTTCAATACACTAATTATTAACTTTTATTCTTTCGACATTTCAACGCCCGCCATTTATCGACTTCTTCCAAATCGGCGTAGCACTGCTCTGCAGGTGAGTGTCCCTACAACACAAAAAATTGTAGTCAAACGGGACGGTGTCTGGAGAGTACGGTGGGCGTCATAGGTTTTTTTTAAAGTACTTTAAATGTGTCTTTTACATGTTCCAATCACTGAAACCACTTTTACCGTTAATTCTAGAACAATCATCGAGTGAAAATTGCTAATTGCTGTTTTAACACTTTCAATACCAAGGGGGTAAAAAGTTACGCGGACTACCAAGGATACCACACGAAATGGGAACGCTAATTTGACTGACCATATCTCAGCTAGTTTGCGACCGATTTCAAAAGTTTTATCACCATTAGAACGATAAACATTCCTAATAATACTATTGTTATTATTGACAATAAGGAGCTTATCGAAAATAAGCTTTATTGTACGAGGTTAAACTTGAGTATAATGAAAACCGAATGAAATTTAAGTTATTGCTTCAAGAATTTTCGAACTTTTGATCGAACGCTCTTCATCATGTTCCGGACAAGTGTTGCATCACACTTTTTGGACGCTTGAGCCCAAATTTTTTTGAACTTCTGCATGTTCCCAGCTGCCTTACCAGTCTTCTTGAAGACCCTCTTCATGATTGCCCAGTAACGTTTGATGGGTCGAAGCTGAGGGCAATTTGGTGGATTGAAATTTTTTTCAACGAAATTTATACCCGTTTTCCGCAAGCCAATTGAGAGTGGTTTTGGCATAGTGAGCCGACGCTAAATCCTGCCAAAACAGCGTGCATGTGTACATGTGTACTATGCTTCTTATATGAAGGCAGCAATCTCTTCTGGAGACACTCAGATCGATAGATTTCTGCATTTATAGTTCCGGTAGTGTAAAAAATGGTTGACTTCAAACCACAGAAACATATTGCTTGCCATACCAGTATCTTTCGACCGAGTTTCTCTACTTGAATCGACCTGTCCGCATCGCTCACATCCTCCTCAACAACGACAGTTAAGCATTGTGGACCTGAAAGGATTTTTGAGTCCTCCTTTATATAAGTCCCATCGTCCATCAAAAGGCATGCATCCGGACACTGCAAAAGACGCGAATACAATTCCCGGGCCCTTGTTGCTGCTCGCTTCTTCTGTTCTACACTTTGTTTCGAGATTTTCTACTTCTTGTAGGTCTTCAGGTGATTTCGCCTCTTGATATGCTGGATCATTCCGACACTCGTTCCTGCTTTTTCGGCCAAATCACGTATTGACAGTGATTTTTTCTTCAAGACTGGAGATACCACTTTCAGGACTAGTTTCGGGTTGGAAAAATCGGGTTTTCTGCCTCTTCCTGGTAGCTCATCCAACGAATAGTGTTCTCCAAACTTATTAATGATGGTTTTACCACTGGCATGATGAATTCCAAACCGCTTTGCCAATTTTCGCATAGTAATACCCTTCTCACTTAGCCATGTGTTCAGAACCTTAGTTTTCACTTCCTTTTCAATACGCGACATTTTGAAAACGCAGAATTTCAATCGCACAAACAAGTGAACATACGAAAGCTAACAGCCAAACACACAACATGCTGTGATCTGAACATAAAAAACATCACAAATATATGCGTACAACACGAATGTATGTGGATAGCTTATTTTCGATATACTCCTTATTCTACCAACAGCTCCATCGAAAATCTAAGATAAGCATGATCATTTGAAAATTAAACAAAAATGCTTAGTTGTTCGTTTTGAATTTTACGCACTAGTTTCAAACTTCTACAGTTTTAAAATTTTCGGTGAGAATAAAGACTGTCCCAGAAAGTATGGACGCAACCAAAAACCGCTGCCATTTCGCAAATGGTTCAGAATCTGTCAATTTTTATGGCTGCGTCCTGTTGTTTACATTCTGCTCTAACCACTTGTGCAGTTGTTTATTCGTTTTCATTAGTTTGTTTCGAAATGCGTGGAAATGGAAGGAGTAAGTTAAAAAGCCGTGCGAAACGCAATCAGGAAGTTCGGTGAGGATAAACCGAAAACGGGTCGAAAAAAAGGTCCTGCTAACCCTCAGTTGGATAAACGTATACTGAAGGCGTTCGAGCAAAAGAAGGAGGTTTCAGTTCGGGATGTGGCCAAAAAAGTGGGCACTTCGAAGTCAAATGTTCTTTGTGTTAAAGAACGTTTGAATCTTCGAACCTATAAGAAGCAGAAACAACCAAAACATAGTCCGAAACAAGAAGCATCGATCAGGCCGAGGGTTCGAAAGCTGTACAATTCTCGAAAACTCGAAACTCGATTACAAATCCTTGCCGGGACCACAATATTATACGGTGCGAGAAGGGCAAGTGTTAAACCAGTCCGAGACATCGATTGAAGTCGAAAAATTTGGTAAGAAAGCTATGGGCTGGCAAGCAGTTTGTAGCTGCGGTAAGATTTCTGACCAGATCTTGCTTCTCGCCACTACTCGAAATCAACGGTAGAATGGTATACTAGCAAAAATGTCACATTCGTCCCAAAAGACATGAATCCACCAAATTGCTCACAACTTCGACCAATTGAGGAATTTTGGGCATTAACGAAAGCACATCTTAGGAAACATGTCTCGGCAGCCAAAACCATTCAATAGTTCGAAAAAGTGTCAAAACTTGTCGCCAAGAAGTCTGTACGGAATTTAATGAGGAACGTTCGCAAGAAGGTGCGCCAGCTAGTCTACAATGGCTAAGTAGCAAATGTTGAGAATAATATTCTGTTGTTGTAGTCGAATATTATCAGTATATCGAATAAAATTTGAATATCTACAACTGTGAATTATTTACAGCGAAATCAAAGTGCGTCCATACTTTCTGGGACAGTCTTTACAAAATTTCTTTCAACATATTTCAGCTGGTGCTAACTTCAATCGATTGGTGAAGCTAAATATGCTTAGATGTTAGCTTTGAATATCCTATAAGTGTCAAAACCTCCTACGATTTTATAAATTTGGGAAAATACATTTTTTTTAGATTTTTAGTAGATATCAAATTATTTCACTCAAAAAAATGGATTCAGGGTCGTTTCACCGAACGCCGTTTCGCCGAAAGTCTTTTCTCCGAATGCCATTTCGCCGAAAGGGTAATTTCGTCGAAAGGGTCATTTCGCTGAATTCTTAGCGAAATTAAGTCTTAATATAGTGATTGGATTTGATTTAAAACAAAGACAAATGCAAAATGATTTTGTCTATTCGTGTTTTTTACGTATAATCATACTTCTGAAATAATCAAGAAAGACTTGAATAATTTTTATAGGTTTATTCATGATCCTCAGAACGGATTTCCCGAAAAAAAAACTGTTGACTTCATTAGTGTATCTCCAGGCAATTGTTTGCGGTATAAAAAGATATCTAAAAGATCGGTTTTTTTTCTATGCTATCCGACCTCGCTACTGTTCGTTCGGACCTAACTGAAGCCAAGAAACGTAGCTTTGAGTAGGCTCAGCTCGGCGGCCAACTCAGCTGGCGTCGTCATCTTGGCTTCTGTTATGTGGCTGCACCACATCACTTATCCAGGAGATATAAAAACAAATAGACAACTTTGATGAATAAGTAGAATTTGCAGTTTCTTAATAAATTGTGTTATGTATTCGAAATTACCCTTTCGGCGAAATGAGCCTTTCGACGAAATGACCTTTTCGGTGAAACGATTTTCGATGAATCAACTTTTGGCGAAATGACCAGCTCTCCTACAAAATGTGTGTTCAGAATGGCTAGCTAAATCCTGAATATCTCTAAGATTTGAGAAATTTCTGTAAAAACATCAGTTTTATTTACTTTTTTCGTGAATATGAAACAATTTTCTTCCTCAAATTTCATCCGACAAAATATTCAATCGATTGACGAATGAAAATGCTTAGATGGTCGGGCTGAATCCCTCGTAGGGTGTCAATCACTCAATATTTAAATATTTCTGTGTAGATATCAATTTTTTGTATGTTTTTCTAGCAACTTTGAAACCATTTTCGTCTGCTTGTATCAACATTAATCAATGAGAATGCGAAAGTAGTTAGATTTTTGCTTAGCATTCCTTAAAAAGTGCCGAGCATTTCTAATATTCTAAAATTTCTAAGCTAACATATATTTTTCAGAAATGGCAGAACCGATTTTAACAAGTCTAGGGTCGTTTGAAAGCTACTATTGAATGTTGGCTATTCAAATGGCTGTCACTTCTGGTTCCGGAGATATAATGGTATAAGTGACGTAAGCTTTTCATCGGCTGAATATTTTTAAGCTAACTCAACGAATTTCTATAAACTTATTTGAAAGCTAACAGCGTCAATTAAACTTGGAAGGGTTATGGCGAACATTTCCGAACACTTCGAGAGATGTAATCCCAGGGCTTCTCAGAGATGAAATAATCGATTTCGAAAGACTTAGACTCGATTGAAAGCTATTATTAGGTTATTTGATAAGCTCACAATTCTAATGATTGAGGATAGAATTTAACAAATGTTTCAATGAGACTATTTAAATGGCAAGAGAAAAGCATTATCACACCAGTAGATGGATGAAGAAAGAGTTCATATCAGGTTCTAGTTGATAAGTGAGCTTCAAGACATTTGTATATTGAGCAATTTCATAAACTAACAGAAAAAGAGGTGGCAAAATCAAATCTATTTTCACACAAAACCATTTGTGCTGCACGGATGGATTGTACTCAAAACTGATTCTTAAACAAAGGATTTTTGCATGAAGATTTCTTCAAAATTTTCGCATGAAGATTTCTTCAAAAAGTGATAGGAAACCGGTTGAGCACTCGGAAACCTGACCACGACCATATCTCTGGAACCAGAAGGGACAGCTTGAGCTTTGACCTCGATCCACAACCCTGAAAAAACGTCGAACACTTTTACAATAATTGAAAAATTAACCGAAAAAATCAAACAAGGTGAAACGTCTCAAAATTGGGTAAACTGTGTGTCTCATCGATGCAGAAACAGTGATAATCGGATCGAGCAGGATCTGGAGAGTACGGCGGATGTGATAATACATATTTAACAAATAAACTCTTGATCATATTCACCATAAGATTCACTTACAACTGACTACATTGTATTTCGATAGTTTTTTTTTCGTTTTTGTGAAATTATGCACCGCAAATGCCAATTACTTGGAATGAAACTCGACATGCTCACTGAGATAAACAACTATAACCAGGGTTGGCAAGTTGAGTCAATTGAAACCGATATTTCAATAATGTTGGAGAAAGTAAGGAAATTTCGAACCATGGGGTATTCCAAACCATTAGTCTTATCTGTCATTATCCGACATCGATCTATACGAAACATCTGTCATCGTATTATTTCAGCTTCATCTCAATTTTTCATTAGTAGTCGAACCGATCGGACATATTTTGTGTTCTCTGCGACAATCGAATGGTTTTTGAGTTTTTAGTGTTTTAAAAACTACATTAGTTCTACAAAACTTTTGCTTAAAGCCAAGCAGGTAAATATCATTAGAGTCATTTTGAGTGAATACTAGTTACACTCTAAAAAACTTGTTTGTATTATTCTCATAACATAATTTGCGGGGAATGTCGAAGTACTACGGATTTTTATGATCTTGGATGCATTTTTACGCTCTTGAATAATTTTGCAAGCGAACTAGCAAAAAATTCTCGACGAAGGTTAATTCACCTAACTAGTTAGTGTCAAGCCTTCCTTAAATGATTTATTCGGTAATGTAATATCTGGTCAAACTGCGGTTCCGAAAAAAAAACAACCTCATTTTAATATTTGTATTTTTCATTCAAATGTTAATGTTCTTCCATTACCCGGCCATAAATAAAAGTTTTGACTATTTCTTCAAAGTGTCAAATTCAAATGCAACGTTGTATTTTGTTTCTATTTCAACATTTATTCCTTCGATTTCGAAAAAAATACATATTTCGTGTGAGTTGTCAGTCAGAATCAAAGAGTGATTCGTAATTACCTACTTTTCCCTACTATTGAAACACTCTGTTGCAATACGTGCTTAAGTCAAATATTTTCGAATCGATCATTAGTTAGATGGTAGAAACGCATCTACGAATCACTGAAGTTGTAAGCGGTCGAAATCATCAGAAAAATTAAACGTGGCTCGTTTTCAAACTCTCAATAAACCAAGGGTGGAAATAAGCAAATTTTTTGATTCACAGTGAATAAAAATAGTCAGTATTATCTTTTCATATCACATATTTATTGTAGATATTATAATGAATTTTGAAATTAATGATTTTTGAGAAGATAGATTTTGGTTTGACTTAGAATTTGAAAAGGTCCTCAATTGCATTTCCCAATATAAAACATAATCGCAATTTTAGTTTTGTACGCATTTTTTTAATTCACAGTGTTCGGTTTTTTAATTCACAATTGGAAATATTGATTCACATTTTCATGCGCAAAATGGGCTTATTTCCACCTCTGCAATAAACATCCGGCCCTATATATCAAAGCCTAGGTATTTGTGGAATTTGACCTTCTGTTTCAACAGAGTTCGTACTGACACTAAGAATCCTTCCTGATTGTAAGACCAGTGTCCTATGCATTAAACCGCCAACCCGGCCTAATTTTATTCCAAAACAGGCAAATTTCAACTAATGATCTTAGTACGTTCGATAAAAAATAATTTAGGTTCAATAAGTCATTTGCACGTAGAACCTTTTTTAATGTTCAATTGCCGTGTTCCACAGCTATCGACCATTTCACCGAGATCGATGAATCGAGAATATCAATTTGCCGGAATCTCGGTAAACAGCGCTCAGGCAACCGAAATTCGATAAAGCATCAAAGTAGCCTTCTCGCTTCAGTTTAAAAAAATGAACGTCGTTTATAGGTGCATTTTATAGAATAGAATAGATAATAAATTTCTTGGTACAAGTAGGCGTTAAAATTCGTGGCCTCTACAGTAGCTATTGATAAATTAAGCATTGTTATTTCATTAGAGGACGTTAAGTTTTCGTTTTGAACAAGTTAAAAAAACTGGCATTACCTTTTCATCGATTCAAGAGCAACTCATTATCGCATGCTAAGTTGTGCAAGTATTTAACACGAAAGTAATGCTTGAGCAATTATTTTCGATGACCTACAGTTCGGGTCACAAGTTTGAATACATTGAGGAAAAATCTGTTTCAATTTATATTGTCGTGTTGATAAGATTTGGTTTCAAGAGAATTTTAGTCTTCATGCCAATTGAAGCCAGAATTTTGGAGCTGTTCTCGTAAAAAAAGATAGATTAACATAATAGAATCGAATCATCGTCCTCCATAATTAAGAACTAATTCATGATCTGTACTGTATAGCACATACCGGAATAAACGTTTCAGTTTGTGATGTGAATGCACCGGTTAATCGATATGAAAACATACATGATCCCCTTTTGAACATGGTAGCTATTCGTTGCACCTAGCCCATACAGTGTTGCGAAAATCAACAGCAATGATCACTGGACTTTCTTGGGCAGTACCCGAACACAAGCACATTTGTAGGCTACATACTATTTTGCTTATCTCGTCAATCGAATCATTTAATGACGACAAAATCCTCCAGTGCAACTATCCAAACAAACCCAAACACTAAACAACAAAAGTTTACCGTTCCGCCTGCATTCTTCAGTATTGATAGCACTACCATTAAAACCATGACTGATGATGATACACTGAACCACTTCCTCGCTTTCTTGAGATGATCGGAGTTCTTCGTGAGTACTGCCCAACACAAAAAAAACGAAAATATTCGTTAACTAGTCTTACGAACGACAATGTTCTCGTCTCCCCGAGCGATCAGATGAGACTGATCGGTTGAAACTCCTAGAGCGATCTTCCTAGGTACGATGAAGTACCATCCCAGCTGATCACTAGTAGAACGTAAACATTACACAGATGATTGTATGAACGAAAACATCTGTTCAATCTCAATCGGACTAACGGAACAGGACGAAAACCGGTAAGCATGACTTTGATAGCAATGTTTTCTTAGCTAAATAATTCAATTAAAATTTGGTCGCGTGCAGTGAAATCACGTTACGTTGCCGGTTACTGCATTCTTTATACACAGATATTTATAAATCTAGAAAAGAGTGCAGTAAAATGTCATGTTTTCGAAACAAATACATCGCCTACCTAGATTCAAACGATATCCACGTGCGGAAAAGTGTTGTCATGCCAGGTTTATTTATTGACTAGAAGTTATTGGCACAAATCAGAAGTGAATCGTTTTCGCGTTTGATTCATCATTAGTGTTTACTTCAAACAAACAGGAGAAGCCTGAAGCAAGTACTTTATATCATTTTAACCCATCTACCCTTAATTTTGACCGTGTCGGGTAGACACTCAAATCAATACGGTTCATTGAGAGGATGCAATCGAACAGAAAACTTTCCATTGTCTCAAACCCGAACATGCACTGCTACGGCATTTTGGTGCAAAGAACACAACAAAAGAAAAGGAACCGAAGAATTAACACAAGAAAATTTACGGTATGTATTTAAAACAATCCTCACAGAACACAGTGGAAAATTCCACTGTAACAGATAGGACCCGTATAGTTCCTACTCCTACTAGCAGGCAGAGTGGTTCACGTACAAATGCGAAAAGGAAACGGGTAATAAGTCATCGTCTCACATCACGAGTCGACATAATGCACCGAATATCGGCGACCAGTGGTGGGCATTTGGACAGCATTCAGATATGTCAATGTTTGGGTGAGATTTGTGACCGCAATCATTTTATCTGGGTTGGGGCCATGATGCGCTCGGAAGGTCAATGTACGAGAACCTGGATGAGTACGATCGCAGTCCAGTCTTTGAAGCATTGGATCCGAAAGTCGTTCAAATTATCAAATTAGCTATAATTTCACCGTTTTCTACGGAATATTTAATTGAAAGACACTACTTAAAACAGTAAGTTTTGATAAAAAATAAAACGATTTTATCTAAGTATTCGATTAATCCGTGCGCTAGCAGTTCAATCTGTATAATTAGTGCAACTTAGTAGCTCAACATGAATTGCAAAATAGACTTAATTTTCTAATGTGCCAAAGTACGAAAATCTGTCGAAACCGAAACACCAAAAAGGTAATTTTAACTTTAAGGTCATCCGTCTCCTACGACAAAAAAAGGCTTTTCATTCATTTCAGATTTCAACACAATACACTTTTTCGTTTTGTTTTGACTACCGACTTTTGTTTGCGCATGTTGAGTTTGGGAAAATTTGATTTTGGTCACATTATTTTTATGAAGCTGGTGCTTCTTCACATTGCACCGTGAAATATTGGTTTCGAGAGTATCGGGGTGGCCGAAACTTCACTACCGATGAAGTCCACGGCGACACATCGTCCTTCACTAGAGATGGTCGGGTATCGGGTATTTTACCCGAAACCCGACCCGTACCCGTACCCGACGGGTTTTTGGTCGGGTACGGGTAAAAAATTTTATTTTCAATCGGGTACGGGTCGGGTACGGGTAAAAAATTTTACTGCTCACTCGGGTACGGGTCGGGTACGGGTAAAAAAATTTATCGCTCACTCGGGTACGGGTCGGGTACGGGTAAATGTTTTTTTCGGATCGATTACCCGACCATTTGTACTTCACATAAATATGTTTACACGTTGACGAGATTTTTTCATTGCAAACAGTTTAATAATCAATTTGATTCAAGGGGTTTTGACATTCCCGCCTAGGACCAGACCTGTCAAACGGCATCTTTTTCCAGAAAAAAACATTTTTTTCTTCATGAAAAGTTATGTGAATATTTCCCGCCCTACTTTGTTTATAACATATTTAATAAGACACACTGCCTTAGCTCTATGATGTTGCGGTCGGAATCTACTTTTCACGTAGGTTTTAATGGACTGCCATTTTAAAGCTGTTTAATGCACAATCCAGTAAAAATTATTTGATTCATATACTGCCCATACTCGCATATCAGTCTCATATCGATTTTCGCCAATTTTGAGTTAGCTTGAGGAATGGAGTCATTCCTCAATATACTCTCAGAAATTGCAATGAAAGTTGAGGGTTTGTTCAGTAAAATATAAAAAATATCAACTCATTTCTGTGTCCCATATGCTAAATATCAGCATATCAGTTCCATTCAGTGCAAAATTTCAATAATTTCATTTGTTGCAATATTGGAACAGCAAAGGTGTATTACCGATATTTCATGTAATAATACCAAGATTTTGCATTAGGGAGCAAAGCAAAGTCTTGGCATTACATTCCTTTCGTGGAATTTGGCCTTTCTCTTTCAACAGACTTCGCAGCCGATTCTTAGCGTACAGAATCATTGCATGGCTAGTACTATGAATCCTACTGACACTAAGAATCCTTCCAGGTCGGGGCTCGAACATACGACAGCTGGCTTGTAAGACCAGCGTCCTATGCATTGAAGCGCCAACCCGGGACCAGCATTAGGGAGCACAATAAATAAAAAAAATCGGAAATAAACTTTTGATCGTCTTTTTCTCAACATGCCGATTTCCCATATGGGACTGATATGCAAGTATGGGCAGTATATAAAATGTAGTGTAGTACTCATATCACATTCAGATACCAGAAAACTGTTATTTTAAATATTGGTTAGAGATTTTCAAAATTTTCATAAAAATCATTGGGATTCTTACCATAAAAACATGAACATTTATTTCAGAAAATCTACATAGAAGTTCTTATTATTCTGCACTTCTGGGTGGTGTCACCTCACTTTAAATGACACCGATTGATGGCACAGCAAGTTGGGCTATATTGCTAGTTAATTTTCGTTTCATTTCACTGGACTACAAGTGAAAATCTCGATGCGTGACAACGTGGAGTCGCAAAAGTAAGGGTGAAAATCTTTTCTCGTGAAATACTCAAATTTTCACCGTGTTAACTCGTTGAGGGTTCCACCGGTTCAATGGCTGTAAAAACCACCAGCTACCGATAACATCGTGGGTGTGGGTTTGTGAGGTTTACAAAACGGGCATAGTTGACAGATTAATTTAAATCAAAATCATAATTAATTTTGCTTTGTAGTAAAAAATTGTAACCAAAAAAATTTCCTACGAATGTTCAAACTACTTACACTTGAAGGACTCACCGTTCACCATGTTCAAAATTGAATTTTTCACACCGGGAATACACGTACATTGTTTGATTCTTTGGTCGAACTGATAACACACTATTCATTTTAGGGGATGTTCGCATAACATTCATTTTCGTCACGTATAATATTCAATTTGACATTTAGAACTATTTTACGTGATTTTTCAAGTGATTCGAATGTGAATTTTTATGTGTGTCAAGATAACGAGCACGCTTACTTATAGTTCTAAAGAATTGGATCAAAAGTCGCACTGTTTCGTAAAAACCATACCTACCCAAAATTGAGTACAACGGGTATTACGACATATTGGGTAAATATGCTTTTTGAAAAATTTGAGTAGATATTACTCGCTTTTGTTGACATTTGTAAATGAGTGTAAAGTACCAAAGACATTGGAAATCTACAGGGTCCGCCATCTAACATTTATTTTTGAGCTAGCGGTTATTTCGACATTGGTAACCTAAATGTCACTTCTGATTTGACAGAAACTTAGTTGTATCCTTCCGCTGAACGAAAATGGTTGTGTATACGCTTGAGGACCGCGTGAAAATAGTGCAGTTTTACTTTCAAAATCATGGTAATGTTGCGAAATGTGTGCAAAAAAATCATCTTCTCGGATGAGGCACATTTTCATCTCGGCGGGTATGTTTACCGGCTGCTCGGCCATCCATGGAAGTTGACCATCAATGTTAACTTCCCTCTCTGAGCAGCCTAGATAGCCGTGTAGTGTCGGTAGCGGTTTCCCAACTGCTAAGAATAACGCTACGGTCCACCTGTACCGGTGGTATAAGTCCACCAAACAGGTAAGCCGTGTGGCATCCGGCGGAATTATTTTTTACCAAGAATTGATCCACTGGTTTCCTATTCCATGTCGTAAAAGGCCACAAAAATAGGAACTCCTAAGTCAAGGTGTATTTCCGTGCCGATGGCTGAATGGCTGCAGGAGGTTAAACATTGCAGTCGTGAACGGAATATCTTGGGTTTTTCCCTTACTGGATACACGCAATGCTTAGCAATCGACTTCTTTGTTCATCGCTTCGGCAAGCAGAGATTAGAAAGCTGAGTGTCTGTGGGTGTCCTCAAGGTGGTGTACTATCCCCACTTTTATGGAACCTAGTCGCTGATAGTTTGTTAAGGAAACTTAATAACCTTGGATTTCCGACTTATGGTTTTGCCGACGATTATCATATATTGATGACCGGTATAAGCATTAACACTCTCTTTGATTTAATGCAGCAAGCCCTGCGATCTGTTGAACAATGGTGTTGTCAGGTTTGGATTATCTGTAAATCCGGGCAAAACATCAATGGTGCTTTTCACTCATCGTAGGATAATTACAGGAGCTCGTCCGTTGCAGTTCTTTGGTTCAGAGGTCACTGTGGTCGATCAAGTTAAATACGTCGGGGTTATTCTTGACTCAAAACTGAATTGGTCTGCTCACATTGATTTCAGGATTAAAAGAGCTTGCATGGCTTTCGGCCAATGCAGACGAGCTTTTGGAAAATCATGGGGACTCAAACCCAGATATATTCATTGGATCTACACAACTATCGTTAGACCAATTTTAGCATATGGATGTCTTGTATGGTGGCAGAAAGGAGAAGTCGCGACAGTTCAGTCAAAGCTAAATCATCTCCAAAGGATGGTCCTAATGGCGATGACAGGAGCATTCACGACAACTCCTACTGCTGCTCTAGAGGCGCTACTGTGCATTAAACCACTACATGTATTCCTAAAACAAGAAGCATTATCTTGTGCATACCGTCTTAGGGTTACAGGGCTTTGGAACAGTAACCCATTAGAATATGCTACCAGTCACACTCGCTTGTGGTCTCAAATGGTTCCGTGGGATGAGTATTTACTCGCTCCTAGTGACCTAACTCTCACATGCAGTTTTCCTTTTAAAACATTCAATGTGAGCTATCCTCTTCGTTAGGAATGATTGTCTGGTTGTCTGGAACGACAACTAGATGAACACATAGTTTGTTTTACGGACGGTTCTCTGTTGAATGGTCGTGCTGGTGCTGGTATCTACTGTCGTGAAATAGGCTGGAGCAGTCTCATTCACTTGGTAGATACTGTACTGTGTTCCAAAGCAGAAATCTACGCAATTCTGTGTGGAGTACAATCGGCACCTCAGCAGAGGATCTGTGGTAAACGTATTTATTTTTGTTCCGACAGTCAGGCAGCCTTAAAAGCACTCAGTTCGAATGACTCACGGTCGAATCTAGTGATCGCATGTCGAACTCAAATTGAAGACCTCAGCATTTCAAATGCTGTTTACTTCATATGGGTACCCGGCCATTCTGGTATTACTGGAAATGAATGGGCTGATGAGTTGGCTAGAGCTGGTGCAACGAATGATTTCGTTGGTTCTGAACCAGCTTTACCACTTTCAACTAGTTGGATAAAGCACAAGATACGTTCTTGGGCTGCATCCAAACATGCCAGCTACTGGCGCAGCTTGCAAACTTGCGCTCAGACAAAAGCATTTCTACCAGATTTAAATCTGAAAATGTTAAAGTGTCTACTGCATTTCTCCAAGTATCATTGAAGTATTCTGGTCAGAGCTCTGACTGGACATTGCAAACTCAATTATCACATGGCTACTATTCAACGTGCTGAGTATTATTCGTGTGATTTGTGTGAATGCGATTATGGTACTTCATATCATCTGATATGTAACTGTCCCGCATTGACGCAGCTACGTATCCGGGTTTTTGGTTCTCCATACATGGTTGAGTCTGTGTATGCGGAGCTAAAATTGAAGGATATTCTCTCGTTTCTCACCCAATGTGGTAAGGAGCTATAGTCAGAAGGGTTCATCGTTCTTCCTGGAGTGAATGAATCCCTTCTGTATTCACCTTAAATAGGGTTTGGCAGATTGTTTGGCATCCTCTGGGGGGTACCGCATTTACTTCTGCTCGTACATACTGCGAGTCGTTCTGCATTCTTCCGGGAGTGCAGAATGGTGTCGCTTTTGTAAGATCTCTAAATCCTCTCGGGGGTTGGAGGTTTTATTAACAGCAGACTGTTCGGGACCTCGTAGAGGTTCAGAATTTCCTTCTGCTTCCACTAAATGTGATCCTCAGCAGATTGTTCAGCATCCCTTAGGGGTGCAGAATTTACTTCTGCTTTTATGTGCTTTTGTGTCGTCAATTTTTCCCATCCTCCTAGTCCAACCCTTACCATTTCCTTTCAATCCTTCCCTCTTATATATCGGGAAAATGATGCTAAAAACAAATTGATGGCAAGGCACAAATCTCCAAATATCAAGGGGAACGTGCCATTTGAGCCAATTTGTTCTGATTCCTGATTCCTGAAATGTCACTTCTGATTTAACAGAAACTTAGTTGTATCCTTCCGCTGAACGAAAATGGTTGTGTATACGCTTGAGGACCGCGTGAAAATAGTGCAGTTTTACTTTCAAAATCATGGTAATGTTGCGGAATGTGTGCAAAAAAATCATCTTCTCGGACAAGGCACATTTTCATCTCGGCAGGTATGGTAATAAGCAAAATTGTCGCATCTGGGGACGGAAAACCCGCACGTCATCATGGAGAAGCCGATCTCAGAGAGTGACGGTTTGGTGCGGATTTTTGTCTGGCGGTATCATTGGGCCTTTTTTCTAAGAAAATGAGGCAGGAGCCGCCGCCACGGTCAATGGCGAGCGGTACCGCGTCATCATTAGCGATTGGTTCTTCCCGTTACTTGAAGAGGAAGACTTGGACACCTTTTGATTCCAACAAGACGGCGCTCCGTGCCACACAGCCAACGCTACGATCGATCATCTGTGCACAGTCTTCGGAGATCGAATTATCAGTCGAAATTCGGATGTCGTTTGGCCGCCTCGGAGCTGTGATTTGACACCGTTAGACTATTATCTTTGAGCGGCTGTCAAAGATAAGTGTTATGTGGACAAGCCAGAGACAATTCAAGCCTTGAAGGATAACATTCGTGCATCCATAGCTGAAATAAAGCTGCATACAATCGAAAATGTATTAAAAAGCTGGACCGACCGTATGGCGTACTGCAAGGCCAGCCGAGGCAGCCATTTGAATGACATTATATTTCACAATTACCCGGAAGGACTGTACTTTAATATGAAAAAATAAATTTTGAATTCGGATGAACCGTTTGTTTTTTTATGCATGTTTAAAAAAGTTCCATTACATTATTCATGCTCCACAGTGTATTTATATGTTTAAAAGTAAACAATCATTTTAATGTATTTTTCTTACCAACTAGAGCCTGATACGGCTCGATATCTAAAACACTTTATTTTTTCCATACTGAATTTTGGTAAAATTTTTACTACTCATTCGGGTCGGGTACGGGTACAGGTAATTTTTAATCGGGTACGGGTCGGGTACGGGTAAAATTTTTTATTTTTTTTCGGGTACGGGTAATTTTTATTTATTATTGATCGGGTACGGGTCGGGTACGGGTAATTTTTTTAATTTTCAATCGGGTACGGGTCGGGTACGGGTAAATTTTTTTGCTGACCACTCGGGTACGGGTCGGGTTCGGGTATAAGAATTTCTATACCCGACCATCTCTATCCTTCACTACGGTTGCAAAAGACGATGTCAAAAAATTCGGTTCGTCAACGATGTAGGACGATGTCAAAAAATACATTTATTCTAAATCACGTCAACGTCTGAATAAACACATAAGCTAAATACACCTCGATTGCTTGCCATTTACAAAAGATTGGTAGTCTTTCTAAAATGTTTGAATCTATTTAATGCAAGCAGTGCATTAAGGGGGGGTGGCTGGTGAATGGAACAGTGAGCTCGGAAAATGATTTGCTCTCTGTATTCGAAATGGGTCAACGGAATTCGATTGAGTTAATACATCTCGGAGTCCTAGACTAAAGTTATTTTCATGTATAAACGAAACACAAATCTTTTTGCCTTTCTCATATAGAAAGGTTATGCAATCACTGTGAAAACCGACTTTTGAACCGAGGCCCGGAGGGCTGAGTGTCATATACCATTCGACTCAGTTCGTTGAGTACGCAAAATGTCTGTGTGTGCGTATGTGTGTATGCAACTTTTTTTTGCACAACTTTTCTCGGAGATGGTTGAACCGATTTTCACTTACTTTGATTCAAATGAAAGGTCTTGTGGTCCCATACAAAATTCCTGAATATTTTTTGGATTCGATTTTCGGTTCCGGAGTAATGGGGTACAATGTGCAAACAAATGAAAATATGTGTTCTAACTTTTCTCATAGATGGCGCGACCAGAGCTGCTAAATGTCACTATCAACGACCAACTTTGCACGACGAAGATTGGAAAGTTTATGTCACTGGACTGCTGCCAACCAGGCTCTACCAATCATCAGATATTGAGTGTCTGAGAGCCGATCTGTCATAACTTAAATTCTCTTGATATTATACTCACCAGGACGCTCATTGATTGCCGATGCGATTGATATTATTATCTACATTTCTCCTGTCACTGCTTGATTACGATGTGACTAAATATTAATCAAGCAGCATAAACACTGAATTAAATTCATGTACACCAATAAACTCCGAAATCCGATTACTTTTTACAAAGAACAATTAACTTTATCAATTTATGTTTATGTTAGTACTCTCATGGAATTTTTTTACTTCAACAGGGAATAGGAGAATGAGAGAGAGAACAAAATGCGTCACCTGTCTTTGACTGAGTATACTTCTACTTGGTCATTGAACTATCGAGTTTGACAGACACTTTGACCGTACCGATTATAGTCAGTGGTGGTAAATTGCGAACCGAACGCCGATGCTTCTGCAAATTTATTCAAAACTGTTCACCGAGCGTAAGCATGCGATAGGTTCGAAAACTAGTCCCTCGTTTAATGCGATGGTGGTCTGTGCTCGGTGTTCGGCGAAGCAATCTATTTCGAACCGTTCGGTTGGCGGACCATCGGCGAGGGGTCGAGTAAACTGCGTTCGATACGATGCTTTGTTGATTTCAAGTCTCGCATCCTGGTTTTGAAATTATCACTGCACACGTGATCAGCACAAAAAGAATTCTTTTGCTCGATTGATAAAACGATCAAAAGCAATTGAAATGGCATTATTTTTGACATTATCAGTGTGCGTAGGGTGGCTCGATATGGAAAATAGCAAGTTTTTGATCTTTTGCAAATTTTATGGTTTTACCAATTTTTATATATATAAAAAATAGGTATAGAATTCGCTCAAACTTTCGAAAATTTTTCCGAGGCCCGGAGGGCCGAATGACATATACCAATCGATTCAGCTCGACGAACTGAGCAAATGTCTGTGTGTGTGTGTGTGTGTGTGTGTGTGTATGTGTGTGTGTCCGTATGTGTGTCGTCAACTAAGAGGTCGAGATCTCAGAGATGGCTGGACCGATTTTCATCAAACTAGTCGCAAATGAAAGGTCTCCCCGTCACCCAAAACGCTATTGAATGGTTTTGAGATCGGATGTTTACTTTTTGAGTTATACAAAGTTTTATGTCAAAATTTTCAGTTTTTTGACAGTATCTGTCACAATTGACCTTGAAAACAGAATATGTTTTCAGACTTAGATTCCGCACGGTAATACCTATCCAACAAGCCATAGATTGTTAAAATCCGTCCATTTTTAACGGAGATATCGAAATTTTTCTGTAAGCGACTTTTCCCCCTATTCCAGCAGTAGGAGTTTTGAGCGCTGTATGACAAAGAAATGCTTGGGAGCAACGAAAAACACGATTTTTTATACTGTTACATACAATTGTTTCTAAGAACCAAAAGGATTGTGTACAGCATTCTTTTTCATGACATTTAGCCTCGGACCGATTTTGGCACGGCTCGTTTTTGGCAACATAATCGTTCGAATATGACATATATAAACCAGATGATGGCAGAATTTTTTTTAATTATTTTGTTTTAAACTACTTACAGCAATAAATGCTGGAACAACATAACATCCATATACCATTCGAATCAGTTCGTCGAGATCAGCAAATGCGCGTGTGACAAATAACTTCAATTAATTTTCTCGGAAAGTTTCTTTTCTACAAATTCAGATTCATACGAAAAGTCGTATGCTCCCAAACAAAGTTCCTGCATTATGTTTGGTTCCGACCTCTGGTTTCGGAACTACAGGATGATATGTGAAACGAAATCAAAATTGTGTAACTCATTTTTCTTGAAGATGGCTGAACCGATCTAAGATGCAAATGAAATCTAAGAATCATCTAAGATTCAAATGAAAAGTTTCAAAGTTCTATAAAACATCTTGCTTTTCAGTCAGATCCAACTTCCGGTTTCGGGGATTGTATAAAAATGTCTATTCCACATAATTTAATCAGGTTTATCGGGTTAGCAGATTTGGATAGTCGATAAAAAAATTAACTTTTTTCAGTTTTAGTGGTATTCAGTTGTCGATCAGAAGGCACCTAAAAATTTAATTCGTGCTATGATCTCTCAAAGATGTCTTAACTGATTTTCAAATGTTTTGAAACAAATGTAAAGTGTACAGCTACTCAGGTGAATTTATCTGACTTCGGCCATACCGCTTTTAAAATTCCGGTTCCAATATAAAATCGTTTCTCAAAGCTCAATCGTTTTCTCAAAAAAAGCCTAATCAAATTTCAGAAACAAAAATTTTAATTAAAACAAACTTATATACAAAAATTAATTATTTTATCCAATTATGACTTCCGGTTAAAATTCAAACCGATATAGAAGATGACAATCCCGAAAAGCTTCAAAGTTGAACTCAAAACTGTTGTAATTTATTCGTCATATGGCCATACGAATCGGTTTGGGTTATGCTGGTTACTGAATATCGGCTCTGGAAGTACCTTAAATTACCGTAAACTCTAAAGTTGAACTTACATGGCATGTTTGATCGATTATCACACTTCTAGATTCAAATTCGATCCGATTTGCAGTTTCGACATTACAGAGTAATAAGTGATTAAAATCTCAAATTGTCGCTTAAAACGAGGGTCATTAAAATAATGTCATGAAAACTTAAACACCGAAGAATATTCATGCAAAAAACACATGCGGATTGATAAAAATAGGTATCATCTCACTGCTAGGTGGATTAAACACGTTTTTGTTTATAGAATCAATAACAATAAGAATTGAATAATTTGGAACATTTTCAGCGCTGTATGGTGGCTGAATATGTAAAATTTGTAAACTTTTTGACCATAATTTGGACATTTTTAGTAAACGTAGAGTGACTCAATAGGAAAAAGGGATTTATTTTTACTTTTTCAAATTCGATGTTTAATAAATTGGTGAGTCAATAGCAAATAAAATTGAGTTATTTCAGGCATTTTCAACGAGCGTAAGGTACCTGTATATGGAAAATATTTTGACTAATGTTAATTCGATGCTCTATTGATTGGTGAATCAATAGCAGTTCAAATAAGATAATGTTGAACATTTTCAGCGATCGTAGGGAAGTTTAATATAAAAATTTGAAAATATTTTGATTTATGCTGTTTTAATCTTCAATTGATGAGCGAATCATCATTGATGAGCAGGTAAAATTGGATGATTTTTGACGTTTTTAGCGAGCGGTGGTTCAATATGAACATTTTGACTTTTTGCAATTAAAGTTAGTTAATTTTGGATATTCTCAGCGAGTGCTGGATGGCTTAATATAGAAAATAGTAATTTTTATACTATTTCCAATTCCATACCAGTACTGGTAAAAAACACCAAACACCAATGCTTTGTACATATTTGTTCAAAAATATTTTCCTAGCAAAAATATGCAAAAGCTGTTCATTCGGTTTACGGTAAAGTTCGGTTGCTGTTCAGAAAAGCAATATATTTCAAACCATTCAGTTGACAGACCATCGGGAAAGGTCAATTGAGCTCCATTCGATGCGTAGTTTTATTATTTATGGTTCGATGACATGCCTACCTATTTCAGGTGATAAGCGAAGAAATAGCGTGTCAAAATCAAGGCACTTCGAAGATTTGCATGTTTAAATAGTATGGTTCACCACCACTACTATTGATATATTAAACAATACAGCATCCAATTTGCCAAACCAACTCACAATTTCTCATATAAAGCTGCGTTACCACCGAAAAAAATGCTTAAAATTCTAATATTCCAATTGCTATTAATTAAACATTGAATTAGCAAAAGGTAAAATATTCCCATATTTTTATATAAAGCCAATCTACGACCCACTGAAAAAGTCTAAAATTATCATATTCGAATTTAATTCAATAAAGCATCGGATCTGTAAATTCAAATGCTAACATTTTTCAAATAGGACCACACTTCGCTCGCTGGAAATGTCCTATTGGAACTGCTATTGATTCACCAATTAATAGAACATTGACTTGACATTGAATAAATAAATTAATTAATAAATTAGTCAAAAATTTTAAATTTTTTCAAATAGCACCAATTTGAACTGGTGGTCGAAAATGTCAAAACTATCACCATTAAATGGAATATAAAATCAGTAAAAGTCAAAATATTTACAAATATTCATATTGCGCCACCCTACGATCGCTGAAATTGTAAAAAATTATCCTAATCGAAATGCTATTGATTGATCAATCAATAGAGCATCGAAATGAGATTAGTCAAAAAATTTATATTTTCCATATACAGGCACCCTACGCTCGTTGAAAATGCCTGAATTATCCTAATCGAAATGCTATTGATTAACTTATCAATAGAGTATCAGGTTTGCAATAGTTCAATAATTTGCAATTTTTCACATTGAGCCACTCTACCTACATTCACATAAAGTATGCAAAATTATTTGATTCGAACTTCTATTGATTCATCAATCAATGGATCACCGACTTGGCAGTAGTCCAAAATTTACCACAACTGATTATAGTTGACGATGATTTTAGTCAGTCTGTCAAGGTCATTTGACATGACTGACAATTTGCAGCTCTGGGCGCGACCGATTTTCACAAACTTAGGTTCAAATGAAAGGTTCCTGAATAAAGTGTGTTAAAAATTTTATACCATCACTAAAAATGGTAAAAAATCGTAAAAAGTTTTCCAAATCGACCTCAAATCTTCTCCAATTGATAGTTTTTATCAGTAGACGGTCAAACAAATCGATTTCGGTTATTCTTTTAAGAATCGAAGAAAATTATTTTGAAGAATACCACAGTATTGTATATGATAGTATGATTGATATGAGAAAGGCATCATTACACCACTAGGTGGATTAAAACAGGTTTTGCCTTTCTCTATAGAAAGGTATTAGAATTGCTGGAAAAACCGACTTTTGAACGGAGCCTCGGAGACCCATAGTGTTATATACCATTCGATTCAGTTCGAAGAGATCGAAAAATGTCTGTGTGTGAATGTATGTGTGTGTGTGTATGTGTGTGCACTTTTCGAAGATATTTGAACGCGCTCAATTTTCTCAGAGATGGCTGAACCGATTTTAACAAACTTGGGCTGGTTTGAAAGCTACTGTCGGGCCATTGATCAAGTTCGAAGATCAAATGGCTGTGACTTTTGGTTCCGGAGATATGATTGTAACACATGGATCAATAAGTCCCGAGACTAAAGCAGAGATGGCGCTCGTAGTAAACCAGTAACCACGTCTTTCTAGAGTACTAGCCTTTGCTTGAAACGGGTCAAAATTTTAAGTCGATCCGACCAGAAACAGCTCAGTTATCGAGGTTGGAGTAAAGTCGTTTTGTAGTTTGTTTAAAAAATGGAAAAAAACGAGTTTCGTGTTTTGATAAAACATTGTTTTTTAATGGGTAAAAACACCGTGCAAGCGAAACAGTGGATTGAAAAATGTTATCCGGACTCTTGTCCATCAAAAGCAACGATTTGTTGGTGGTTCGCCGAGTTTAAACGTGGTCGTACCGACACAAATGACGCGGAACGCTCGGGTAGACCTGTGGAAGCCTTTACACCGGAAAATGTGGTGAAGTGACAAAAATTATAATGAAAGATCGTAAAGTGAAGCTCCGTGAGATTGCTGAGATGACACAGATATCATATGGAAGTATATTTACTATCCTTCATGAAAAATTGAGCATGAAAAAGGTTTTTTCCAAGTGGGTGCCGCGATTGCTTTCGATGGAACAAAATGCACCCTGCCACAAGTCGATAAAAACAATGGCGAAATTGAACGAATTGGGCTTTGATCTGCTTCCACACCCCCCATACTCGCCAGATTTAGCCCCCAGTGACTACTGGCTCTTTGCTGATCTTAAAAAAATGCTCCAGGGAAAAAGATTTGGCTCAAATGAGGAGGTCATCGCTGAAACTGAAGCTTATTTTGAAGCGAAAGATAAATTTTTTTATAAACATGGTATTGGAAAATTGGAAAAACGTTGGAACCATTGTATCACCCTAAAAGGTGATTATGTTGATGAATAAAAAAAAATTTTGCAAAAAAAATGTTGTTTCCATTGTTAGTCTCGGAACTTATTGATCCATGTGTTATAAATGACGTAACCGACAAAAAGCGTTGTATTTTAACGCGCTCAATTTTCTCAGAGATGGCTGAACCGATTTTCTCAAACTTAGAACGAAAGGCATTATGGTCCCATACAAAGTTCCTGAATTTCATTTCGATACGACATCCGGTTCTGGAATTACAGGGTCATATGCATAAAAAACGTGAGAATAATAAAACTCAATTTTCTCAAATAGGGCTGAACCGATTTTCACAAACTTAGATTCAAGTAAAAGAACTTGCAATATCAAACAAAGTTCGTTAACTTCATTTGAATTCGACTTCTGGTTCCGGAGTTAGAAAACGAAGAATGAAAGTTTATTTCCATCATGTAGCACTTTTTATTTATAACTCGTTTAGCAATGACTTCCAACCATTGTCGAGATCGTCCTACAGTAAATGGAATCGAAATTTCACTAAAGACAATATTCACCTCTATCGTAAGAAGTTTCGAGAGATTCAGCTGAACAAATTTAACAGTGCTACATACAATTTTTTTTCAGCATGAAGAAGAAGCTGTTAGATTCGTATCAAGACAAAACAAACAGTGCAGTGTGTTGAGCATAAAAGAAGATAACGCTGAACGTGTGTTGCGTATGTGCATAATAAATTATGTTCCTTCTTAGATATTTTAATCTGAACGCAAGGTATTCATTAAAGTGGCAACATTCCAGGGTCATCTCGACGTTTCGTGAAGCGGTAATGCTCAAAAGTTCAAGCACCTTAAAAAAAATCCCTATGCAAAATATGAGCTAATTCTGATATGGGTAAGAGGCAGGGATTTTTCACATGAATTGTACGTTTGTAATTACCCTAAAATGCAAAAAGTTCAGAACGAAAATGATTACATATTAAAGGATATAAACCAGTTTCAATCTGTGGCTGTTTGAACTGTACCGGCGCGGTTTGCTTACTGAAAGGTTACTGAAAAGTGTCTAGAGGTCATTCAAGTATCAACCAGTACCACAATCGCTCGCACTAATTGGCTGCGAAAATGATTACAAATACTACAAGTCTTATCAATCACGAATTCCACATTTTGGTATTTGGAGCTTCTAATTAATTGGTTGAAATCCACTCAAATCTAGGTCAAAATTTAATCTGGTGAAAACCAAGCAGAATATAATAAGTGACATTCTGCTCATTTGCTAATTTCTAATTCCTGTTTGTTACCGATGACGCGATCTCATTCCAAATTTTGAGTTATTTTAAGCAGTGAAACATCGCATAAAACATTCTGCCATACATTCATAATTTTGTTGACGTAGGTCAACATTTATTCCAATGCATATACGACATCCGTGACGATCGATCATTTGCACATGACTCACCATACCGATCGCCATACCCCACCAGGCTCAAATGACTTGTTTTGCTGAAGTATCTTGCGTTTTTTTTTTGCAGTGTTAGGTTAACTACACTTTTTTATCGCGCTCTTATAGAAACTGTATGACTAATATGCCTGTGCTGTAAGTTCAGTGTGTAGAGAACGACCTTTCTTTGTTTCTTTCATGCTTTGATTTTTCAATTTTCGCCGTATGAAAAGAAAATTACATTTCGCATGGGAGAATGAATTCACTACGCTACTTGTTTGTGCTATTGGATTTATCGTTTCTTCCAGTTTGATAACGACTGAGATACAACTAGTGTCACTCTGTACAAAGGGCAAAACGCATAAAATCGTTTGTTTTTTGTTTATGCTTTAGAATAGTATCATTGCGACTGAGCGAAGTCTAGTAATTTGGTAGTTGATATCTATTAGAAAAGAGAATCACTCTTATTCCTTAAGATTTGAATGCAGTCTTCCAATCCACGAAACGACTATTAATGATTCTAATTCACTAAGCTATCTCTAGTAGCAAATCACCAGGTGCGCAAGTTTAAAATGTCGTTTTTCATCAAATACTCGTTCAAAAATGATGGCTCTTGCTTCCTACACTTTTTGGTAATCGATCAGCATCTTTCGTTGACAACCCATTCATCAAGCCATTTTTGTTCATCATCGAAAGTTTGGAAGTGTTGCTTCGATAAAAAGAGGTAATAATTAGAAAACAACAGCTCTGGTGAATGCAGCGGCTGCGGTAGAAGTTCGCAGTCAAGCGTAGAAAAGGATTCTTTGGCCACGTTTGGTGAATGTCGTCCGTTCAGTTCGTGTGGAACCCATTTGACAACCTTTTGAATTTTTCCCATGGCTCTCAGGTGACCGGAAATGGAGTTACATTCAACGGTTTCGCCATTATTTGTTGTGTTTGTGTATCATTTTCGTTCAATAGTGATTGTAGTTCGTCATCTTCAAACTTTTTTCGGACGATTTTCCCGTCTTTTGTTAATAACTGTTACGACTAGATCCTCCGTCGATCGGAAATAATGCTGTAAGTAAACTATCTTAAATACAAGAAAAACAAAGCCGTTTATTTGAAATGGTTAATTAGACTTTAAGAAGAGTGATGTGAACCGGCAGACTAAAATTGAAACAATCCACTTCTTGAAGCAGATTCCAATTAAATGCGATCTACTGCGAGAGTTTGGTTGGCCATTGGAAAATTCACCTCAACTAGTCACATTTTGAAATTGATTTATTTCACTTGATTGAACCCAAACATCATCACTGGCCGTAAATGCTCTTTATTTGGCTAGAGATTCACCATGTTTAACACAAAATAAAAATATGTTTCTAGCTCGAAACCAAGAATACGACGTTTTTACGGCCTTCGGCTTTCGATTCTTCTAGCGGCTGGTGACGAACGTTAAACAATTTCTCCCACTTGGCGTGCGAATAGTATGGATTTTCGTGATGCGCAGGCAAAATTTTGACATATTGCTTCTCTTGCTTCGATGCCATTTTTAGACATGAAATTTTCGAAATCGAAATTTTTTTCGATGCCAAAAGTTTTAGGATTGCATGAGATTTTGTGTCATCTAAAAAAAAAATTTCGAATCGAATTTTGAGGACTTGAATTTTGAGGTTTCCGAAATCGAATTTTTTTTGTTGATTCCGAATGTCTAAGAACTACATGAAACGTAACTATTTTTGTTATCTCGACCAACAAAATTTTTTTTTGTCGTGAATACGACTTACTTTACTATGGGGCGCCGTTTTAAAATTTACCCTCTGAGAGAGTGGTAAGTTTTTGATCGTGAATATCTCCGGTTGTATCTAATGAATCAACATAATTTTTGCTACATGTAATCGGAAATATGATCACAATTTTATGATAAAATTTTCAGTTGTGTGACATAATCTCAAATAATTCAAAATTAAACTTTTCTGAAATGTTGAAACGAGTATCAAACAGGATAATTCATAAGGCGCGTTTGCCTTTCTCGTATTTTTAAAGCTCATAGCTCAGTGATCTGTGAAAAGATTTATATAATCTAACTACCAATAGAATCGAAAATTTTCAACTTAAGCGTGTAAAGAAAAAGCATTGAAGTATTTCAATAGGACACTATTGAAAAACCTGTTTCATTTGACCCATGTCAACACCAGCCAATCAGAACGCGTTCTGAAGGAAGAGAACAAAATATCTGCTGCTGTACAACAAATCGTTCGAGAAAAATGTTCCGAACGGTGTTTAATATCGTAGTGAGTTCCACAATTTGGTCCTTCGGAAAGGCATGAATGAATCCCGTACAGCATCCTGATAATTTCTTTCAATGAAATGCAAATCCGAAATGCAATAATCGAAAATTAAATTCTATATGCTGCTATTTTGATAGCCGTTAGGACCGCTTATTAGTAAAAAAGCTACAAACGAAATCACGTAAAAAGAAACCTCTTAACAAAAATTGGATCAGTTTGGATTCCATCGCCACTGCGAGCAGATGTTTTGTAAGTCGTTTGCAAAGCTAGTTTCGCTTCCGACAAGAGCGATTACGTCACAGCTGCCAGTCGTTTGCATTGGTGAAAAAACAACGAAAAGAGGACAACGGTGGAGAGCACCACACAAAATCAGCCGTTCTAATGGCTCTAAAAGTTTTCTAAAGAACTGTTAGGATTTCTTGCTCGCAAATCTTCAGTTTAGTGCAAATCTAGAACAGTTTGATTAGATTTGTGCAGTTTTTCGCTGTGTGAAATTCACAGTAATCGAGATCAAGTGAAGCCTTCTTTGTTTTTGCGAAAAATGTGGAAAAGGGGAATGCTTGCATAATTCATACAATTGATCAACTAATTGATATTCGGAAGTGTTAAGGAACATGTCAGTTATTTTCGTATTCACGACATCCAGTCATGTCTCTGACATTTCCCACCCGCCTTTTTAAATCTCGACTCTGAGACTAAGAATTTTGTGATTCTGAAATCGAAAAATTCTTCTTTATGCCAAATGTCTTAAAATTGTATGGAACGTGGAGATTTGGTGTTATCTCGAAAGGATTTCATGCAATTCTAGGACACAACAAAAAAAGCAATTTCGGAAATCTCAAAAAATTTCGGTCCCAGAATCGAGATTAAAAAAAAAATTTCGAGTTAATACAATATCTTGACGTTTCATGTAATTCTAAGGCATTTGGCATGAAAAAAAATCGATTTCGGAAATCTCAAAAGTCTCAGTCAAAATTTTTAAAAACAAAAAAAAATTCTAGAAAACACTTGATCTCGTCGTTTCAGAAAATTCAGAGGCATATGGCATCAAATTTTTTTTTCGATTTTAATAATCTCAAAGTCCCAGGAAGTCGATTTCGGAAATTTCATGCATTTTTTAATTTCGATGGATATGAAGCGATCACGCAACAAGAGATCAAGATCCAGGGAAGGCTTAGGGATCTGTTAGCTCTCTATTCGCCTCATCATCCATTGATTCGGTTGCAGTTGATCGTCTGAAGATCTGATAAGTATTTGACTGATTTTAGTTTCCATTTTGAGGTTATTTTTGACTTGCGTGAGAGATATTTCATATCCGGGACGGGACGTATTTTTGTAATTTTTTTCCCAAGGCTTGCCACAATAATATGACACGTGGTTTGCTGGTTTTCGTAGGTAACTAATGATATACAGATTCCGTCGTGAACGAATGTCAATGGCAACGGGATACAGAAGAATCATTAATTTGGCTTCCGACTTACCAAGTGTGAACTACCGGGTTTGTCGTTTATACTATCTATCAATTTGGTTTGAAGTGTTTGTCATTTTCAACAATTTTCTGGCCTAATAGTGTTCGGTTGGAAGCAGTTCTAGCGAGCTCAGACACGATTTCGGCGTTGTTAACGATACGTAATTCCGGAGCCATTATCTCGTAACGACAGGAAATGAGGACTGATGAAACAACGGAACAAGCGTTTCATCGAAAACGACAACAGACATTTTTATAAACATTTTTTTCTAAACATCTTAATCAGCAGTGCCTGCTGTAACCAAAATTCTGCAGTTGCAAATCGCCTGCCGAACTAACTAATTCTAAGGGATTCTGACAATTCCCGGTTTCCTGATTTTAGCGCTTTCATCAATTTTTCTAAGTATCCGTGAAAAAATGCGATTTTGATCCAGGAAAGCTGCGCTAACCCTTCTCGATCAAGATTCGGGCAGAGATGTCCGTCTCCTCTGTGTGACGAAGAGCAAGCAAAATTTCTCCCCTCGCACTGACAACTTCAACGAGAGCTCTTCTCTTTCACATATATACACCCTTGTTTATAAAGTGTGCACGCATCATGAGTGCGTTTGTTTATTTCCTTTTACCTCTTCCACCGGATCGCACCAAAATGCTAGAGTATTAGCTAATAAATTCTCTGAGGTGGATGCAGATACTTTCACAGAGGTGTACACGCCGGTGAGCACTCTGGTGTATGGTTTGCGTAGAAGAAGTGGAGGGCACGCAAAATCAGCAAAATAAAACAATTTATCGTTAAATTTTCATTTTTCATTGCAAATTTTTCATAGCAAGGCTAGATCTACTCTCTATTAATTGAAGTTCACAGAAGTGTTCACTCACCATCACGCGCCAGTGGTCACTTGGGTGTATTTAGACGAGAGCGCGTGAGAGCGATTCATGCGAAGAGAATGTGTTTCACTCGCGCCAGCTGCTTTAACCACAAGCACACACTCAAATGCTGTCTATTCGACACTGAGAAGAAGTGCGCTTTCCTCTTTGTGCGATGCTTCGTTTTTTGCATCCTCGGTGTGGACAAGAATCTGACGCCAGCGTGTATCACTCTGGTGAAATGCCATCTCTGGATTTGGGTAACGAACTAGTGCAGAATGGTAAATTCAATCCACTTTGCTTGCGGTGGAATGATGATGTACAGAAATGCAAAAAAGGTTTTAGAATCGTAAAGCTTCATGTTGCTCCATCCATCTACACTACAAAGTTTGCTCTGGATGTGGAATCGATAAACCTCATGCTATCCTACAAAACTCGAAAGATTTTGACGAGTTTGTGCAATTGTGGTCGCATTTTGAAGGGCTACCAATCGAGTTGTACCATCGGATGAAGCTCGCTCAACTCGAGCTAGTTTTAAATTGATTTGCTGTTGATTTGCAACGAATACCAACGATACTTATGCTTTTTCCTGGTTAGAAGAAAATCCCTTTTTTTACAATTAGAGATATGATCTTTGGCGACAATTATTCTCCGAGTACAGTACATGAAGAAGTTACCGTTAACAGTTCAACAACGAGAATCCGGAAGCGTAAATTCAGAAGAAAATGCCATCCAAATAGTGATAGACGTGAAGCACGTGTTCGTGAACTTAATGAAAAAACTATTGAAATGGTTTGAGAACGTTAAGCTTCTGTGGCGCTAAAACCAATGCCATTTAGAAGTAATCACACTGTATTAAATGACCGAAGTAGGCTTTTCGTGCGGGTTCAAATCATCACATTTCCCCTTGACTCTTTTCACTTGACATAAATCCCCTTTTTATGTGCCGGTCCGAGCTTGCACCAAAGGATGATGGTTTCCGGTGGTTATTTTGTTACCCTTCCGAATCAGAAGCAAGCCTGCTATCGGTATCTGTCATCCGCAGATCCGAGACACTCGGATAGGATTCGGTACATAAAACCCCTAATGGTAAAAAATAAATGGGAGTACGTCGTTTGGCATAATAATAGGTGCGTGTTAGACATAATCCTAGTTTGGCGAGATGATTCTGTGACATAAATTGAGCAATACTTCAAGATACATGGGTATTGCTTTCTATGCAACATAGCATACATTTGGGTTATACCAAATACAAATAATAATACGCCTAAGTCTCATACTAACGTATCGTCAATTTTTGGTTCATCAAATGATCAACTTAGCCTAGGCCCTTTCTTTTTTAGACCTTGGCAGGTCGTAGTTACCAAAAAATACACTTACTGGCAACATTATTTGATGTTGCTATGGTAATATTTGTTTGTTTAGAGATCCATAATAAATAAAAATTCACTATCAAATTTTCTCAAAGAATGGTAATGTCCATCATTAAATCATTTAGTTTGAGCTCTCTCTTTCCAGAGTAGATGGTAGTCGTTGTCAAGCATAGAACTTGGATTGGTTTTCTTGAAAGATCGACGAAAGAATAAACGTTACCATAATCTAATTTGCACAAAGATTGTATATGAACTTTGTGATCGTCCATACGAATGTGTTTTTTTTTAAACCGCCAATATCAGATATCATCGGATCATTCCGTATTATAATTTGTATTTGGTTATACTATGGCAGACAAGCTGTTGCTTCTGATACCAATTGCGCTATTGTAAAGCTAACTTTTTTCAATTGAATTTTAACTTGATGGAAAATAGTCTGAGAAAAAATAAACGATATTTCAATTATGCCAACGATTCGATTCGAATGGAAAATCTCTTATGAGTAATGAAATTATGTCGAACAAGTAGTGTCCGAAATAACAAAAGAAGAATGAAAAACTGTTCGACAGAAAAAAAAAGACACACGCGTAGGCATACTGGGATGTTGTGTTCCTGACAGCTCGAAAAATTTCTTTCATTCAGAATTCTGCTTAGGGTTACCACCCCTGCTCGGTAGCAATTTCATTTGGGGAAAAATGTTCCTGCACTTGAAGAGAAGAGTTAATTTTATCAACTTTCCTTGATACGCCAAAATTGTCATAAAATCATTGCAACGTTATACCTGAAGCTGGAAACGTTCTTAAGTACTGATTATACCATATTATTCCAGATTGTCATCCTAATTAACCGATGCGTAGGTGATGCGCATGATTTTGACTAAGTGAGCTAATTCTGTTCTTTGCAACACCATTTTTTATATCGATGATCAGTAATCTAATAGTTAATAAAGAGCATTAGCACTAGAGTTGTGGAACTCGATTTCCTATTAGATTGAAAGATTTTCGCAACGTGCTTCAAAACATTGACCGAGTATTTCAATTCAGACGAAAAGGAAGGAATTATGTTTTTGTAAACCAAGTATACTGTACTTTATTTCGTTAAAATAACTCGAAAACATAACCCTTCATTTATTTCAAAATTAAATTGAGGTAAAACTATATAGACAGTGCAAGTCCTCTGGCATGAATCTGTAAATGTTTACACTGAAAATAATTTGCCTACTAGCATCATATCCAAAGCATTTAAATTATCACTACTTGTAGTACACATGAAATTCATGAAAATATACACTTAACTCCTAAAATGAGTGTAGAAATTGTTGATATTTAGTGGAAATCATGCTACATTTATCTGAAATGCACATCAAAACGATAAGATATATCGTTACCTCTGGATTCTATATGAATTTCATACGAATGACACATTGTTTTCCACATAGATTCAGCTGACCGAATCAAGTGTTTTGCACATACATTTGTGTTGTACTCATTTCCACTAGAAAATGAAGAGTTTAACACAAGTAGTTTGATTCAATAGCAAAACACATCACATCCAAAGAAAAAACGCATCAAAGCTAAGTGAAAAACAATCCAGTCTTGCATCTTAGTGAATTTGCACATGAAATCCTGCACTGTTACAATTTGTAGGTCATGTAAGTTGTTAACTATACGAACCGATTTCGGATATACCTGTCTTTGGAGTCCGGTTCCGAAAGTTCCGGAAATTGTGACCAAAAACTCCAAAACAGAACACACTCACTTTTCTCCCCGACGCACGCATAAGAACGTGGACATAAATCAGTATAAATACACTAAGGTCTCTTTTTACACGGTATTTTTTCGCACGGTTTTTTTATACACGGCTTTTTTTGCACGGTTTCCGCAATTAACACGGTTTTTATTTACACAGTTCTCTCAATTAACACGGTTTCTGATGAGCATTTGAAAAGCACTGTCATTTGTTTTTTGAGAAAAATTAAAAGAAGGGACCAGGTTGTCTGTAAGAAAACGATTATGAGAGTTAATTTAAAGTTTGAAAGTGAACTAAAATCATTCATTCTACAATTCACGGGAGTTGACTGTCGTTCCATAAAATGATTAATTAGTCTTCAGATCTTGAATCACTGTCGAAAATTACACGACAGCGTCTCTTCCGCTCAGTTGTGGTGTATGATGTCAGCATCGTCATTGATATCATCGAGAATTTCGTAGCGTTGAAGAACTAGTCAAATTTACTAATCTCTTCAACTCTTCATCATATCGAGCAGTACAGTATTTTATACTCATTTGAATGATATAGCTCTAATATTATGATTTTGACACAAAGTAATACCTTTTCTAATTTGATCCATATTCATCTCTATGAATGCTTCCCCTTTGATTCTGTCGCTGCGTGCATAGATCTTCATCCAATACCCATATCTTCCCACTCAGTGTTTATGGGTTCTAATTGTACGTATTATCGTTCTTTTAAAAACTGAAGACATGAGCCATTTAGAATAATTTGCTTATCGTACAACGCGTTTTCTAAGTGTTTTAATTTGTCATCCAATGCTTTTAATTAAGTATGACTAGACCCTTCTCGTAACCTCAGGCTGTGTTCTAGATTTCCGTTTTTATTGTGAAATAACAGTTACATTCTCACAGTTACGTTCACCTTGCTTATATTTGGGGTTAAGATAGCGCTTCGCCGTGGTCACGGGAATTCGCTGCCTATCCCGGGGTTTCATGCACTTTACCCAAATTGTGAGAAAACGGGGAAGAAAACGGAAATTCCAAGAACATACGATTCTAGATAAATAATTTTTCTATCGATTCGTATAAAAATTGTGGCTGATAAACGTTTTTATCGAAAGATTTCGTGCGAGTTATAAAAATAAATGAGTTTTTCCTTATTTTTTCGCACGCACACAATGTCCACGCATGCATTGGGGTGTGCAAAATGTCACATGCGGTAGACGCCAACAACATTTCTTTTGTTTTCGTTGTTTGTTCTCTCTGCGTAAACGTTGAATATAGATGAGTAGAAAATGTAAGTAAGTGTTACTACTTTGTAAAATAATGTCTATTCATGTTTCAGTAGAACCAGAAATCAGTAATGATTTTCATCGCTACTAGCTTTGACGCTTTGTTGAAAACGTAGCACATCCCTACATATGCGAGTTGTTTATAGCGAAGAAAGGAAAAAAGAAAACAAAATGTTTAACAAAACTCGCACGAAATCTCGCACGAAATCTCGCGAAAGAAAAGCTTTCTAACTAATATTTTTCGCCAAATGCATAGTAAAATCATTTACCTACAATCGTATGTTTTTGATTTTTCGTGAATCGGCTTAGTATTGTAGAAATTTGCAATTTAGGGTGAAATTTTGGCGACAAAGCAAGAGGAAGCAGTGAGTTGTCTCGCTTCGACCTGACCACGGCGAAGCGCTACCTTAAACATAATCTTTTTTCCCCTCCAAATGATCAAAAGTTACATTTTATCCAAAACAAAACAAACAAATAATCAAATCTACGGATTTTGGAATTATTACGGAAAATTTTCCACGCGGTTTTTTTTGCACGATTTCCGCAATTAACACGGTTTTCTTTTACACGGATTTTTTTTAACACGGTGCGTAACCCCCGTGTAAAAAGAGACCTTAGTGTAAATAAATTATTTACAAATATATACCGCGTAATTTGATTCTATCCCTAATTGTTCATGGCCTACTTTGACAAAAAATATAACCATAACTTTTTTTTCCTGAAGAGATAGAAATTTTTTTTCTTCTTCAAAGTTTTAGAACTATTGAAAATAATTTACTTTGTCAAATATACCAAAAGTCTAGGTGGCACCGTTTCGAATATATAGAGCGTTTTACGGCAACCCCCTTAAAATCAGTTTTTTATTCATAACTTGTTTCGAGTTATTGTTTTATGCATACTTTGTTTGGAATAATTAAAGAAAATAAAAAATCCCATATTTTTGTGGAAGGTAGTGCATAGGTTTATTGTTTCCTGGCAAAGTTATACATCATTTTACCTTTTTTTTTACCTATGATAAAACTTTACACCGAAGCGAAATATGCAACTTTATGCAGCTGATTTTTACAAAATTTTTAGGAAAAGATATGCACAATCCCAAAAAAAACCTATATGGAACTCGATGAAACTTTTGTTTAGGCCTTTTCAAAGTTAGTTTTAGTTATTGAATTATGACAACCCCCTTAAAACTAGTTTTCTAATCATAACTTGTTTCAAGTTAGTTTTTTATACATACTTGTTTGGAATAATTGTAGAAAATATAAAATCCCATAATTTTGTAGAAGGTAATGCATAGGTTCTGGAAAAGTTATACATCATTTTACCTATTTTTACCTAGGAAACATTGTACTGAAGCGAAATATGCAACTTAATGCAGCAAACTTTTACAATATTTATAGGAAAATATATTCCTAATCCAATTTATTTTCCAATGAGAATATCCTGAATACTATTCGTGTGACTCATTTTCACTATGGCCATGTTGAAACCATGAATGGTTAAGAAACGAAGGGCGTAACGCGTCTGCTATTACTGTAACTCACTTTTGCAGTGAGCGTAGAGATGGGCAATTCGCTCCTGAGCTATTCCAGTAAATCGAATTTTTAAAGTGAGTTGATAGCTCACAGATCTTTTTAAAAGAACCGTAGCTCACCAGTTCACGGCACTGGTAAGCAGGGATGGCAGGGTTCACAGATTAATCTGTGTTTCACAGATTTTCAACCTTTTGCACGGATTTCAGAAATGGCACAGATTCTCACAGATTCCTGAAAATAGTCACACATTTACACAGATTCTGAAATCGATCATGGATTTTTAAAATTGATCACAGTTTAGCACCAAAAATTAAATTTGGATGGTCACAGATTTTTTTAAAAATCACCTGGCACCCTGCTGGTAAGGTGAAAACAAGCTACGGAGCTGAACGGATCTTCGACTCTTGAAGAGCGAGTTATAAATGAGAAGAAATGTGTGCATGAGATTTTGTTCGTTCTTCCAAATGTGCATCTATCCTTCTTTAACAGATTGAATGAGCCATTGTCAATAAGAAATCTTACCTCTCACTCAGTAGGCTAAGGTACATTCAGGGATGCCACTTCTGCAGATATTCTCAAATATGACATAATAATAATTCGTCTTAAAAAACGTGTTGCTTCGCGATAACTCAATTTATTTACACGTTTAAGAATGAAATCCCTTCGTAAAGGTTTGTACTTTCACAATACTTTTTCATATTTTGTTTGGAAAACATTTTTCAATTTTGTTTATATGTGTTCAATATTGGACAATTTTTCGGATTTTCAATATTTAAAACTAACTTTGAAAAGGCTTAAAAAATTGCATCGAGTTCCACTTAGATTTTTTCTAATATTGTTAATTGTCAAAAGTAAACAAAATAATAATCACAATAATTTGCTAAAACTGCGCGTGCAAGCATGAGCTTGTTTATGCGTATTTATGCGCACTTTGTAGTAGATACTTAGATAATAGAGGTAGATTCTACGTAGATAAAACCAAATAAACTGTTTCTAAAATAAAGTAAATATATCTCAAAAAATATTTTTTTACATTATTTATATCTTCAGCAAAAATACTTCAAATGATTTTTTCTTCAAAATGAGATAGACCCCCTTAGCCAAAATTGAGGCGCCACTTACAAAAAAGCGTAATATAAATTAGTGAAAATCAGTACAGACTTTTGACCGTCTTTTTCCAGTTTTGGACCACTGTGCGACGGCTCAACCGATTTTCGCAAACAAAAAAGATAACCCGGATTTATCATTTGCTTTCCGGTTGTCGAGTGAGCGATATCATCAACCAGCAGCGACAGAGAGTGCACCTTCTGCGTGGTTAAAACCTCAAACGCTCAGGTAGCAACTCTCATTCGCTTTCCGGTCATCAAGCCGAGACTCTGAGTCTGCTCTTAGTTCTAAATTTAGTTTTTGAACTCAGGTCCAGTTTCTTATACCAGAATTCTTCTGTTCGATTCTTTTTAGAATCATAATAATACTCCCAAAGAATTATGTGACATTTCACTGTACTCTATGCAACCCATTTTGTGGTAGTCGTGGCGAGAAATCGTCTTCAAGCTTCAGAGCTTAGTTCCGGAATATGGGTTTAGAATTCAGAGCCTGCGTGCTGAACTGGATTCTAGAGAAAGATTCCGGAACTGATTTCAGTTTCGAAATTGTAGTCTACTAAAATCCAACTGAATTCTGAGTCTATTCTAAGTTCTGAATATAGTCCTTGAGCTCAGGTCCAGTTCCTAATTCCAAAATTCTTCAAATCGGTTCTTTTGTCCTGAATGGCGCCTTTTCAAAATTTACCCTGTACAAGAATGGGCAAAACTTTACCACGAATATCTCTTGATGTACTTAACCCAGCAACATATTTTTTTCTACAAGCTATCGATAATATGATTAGGAATTCGTGATTAAATTTTCAACAGCGTGAAAAAAACCTAAAAATCATCCATCCGGACGACGAATTTGAGGTAGTCAGGCACATATCAGAATCTACTGAACAAATAGAAAAGAAAATCTTTGAATAAAAACTGTTCATTTCTTTTATTGCTACAGACGAAACTGGATGTCGAGGTGAGGTTCTCCCACCAACATCAGTAAGAACAAACCAAGTATAAAGCGTGAAAGTCTCATTTGGACTTCGGTCGTCAGGAGGAGCAGTTGGCAATGAAAGTAGACCTTTTGCGTGGTGTAAAGCCTCAAACGCTCAGGTCACAGAGTCAGTTTTCAGGATAATTTGATAAGCTTTGTGCAATTTTGTTTTGTTGCGATAGGATCCATAGTACTAGCCATGCAATGATTCTGTACACTAAGAATCGGCTGCGAAGTCTGTTAAAGCAGAAAGGCCAAATTCCACAAAAAGAATGTAATGCCAAGACTTTGCTTTGCTTTTGTGCAATTTTCGCAGTGCAAAATTCGCAACAGTGTTTAATATCTTAGAGAATTACACAATTTGGCCCTTCTGAATGCCAGAAATTTATCTCGTACGGCATTTTGATAACTTTGTTCATTGAAATATTTAAATCCGAAACGAAATGATTGACATTAAAATTCTGTATAGTTCTATTTAGAACAATAATTGTATACCCAAAGAATTATGCGAAATTTTCTTCACCATACTGTATACGGCCCATTTTTCAACCAATTGTAGTTTGTAATAGAACTTTCTGTTGATTTGCTATATAAAATGCATAGCACCGACTTAGAAGCCATTAATGAAAGGTTCCTTTCAGAACCACCATTATTTTATCATAAAGAACTATACTGGTTATTTCGTAATATTTAACTGTGTGTCAGAATGGTTAATGTAACTAATCTGTACTTCAGTTTAGGAGTATCGTTTCAAATTCTAGTAGTGAAAAAGAGGAAAGCTTGCACAATTCATACAATCGATCAACTAATTGATATTCGAAAGTATAAAGAAAGAGGGTCAGTTTTATTCGTATTCACGACATCCAGTTATGTCTCTGACATTACACACCCGTACTTTTTTCGGTAATTTCTTCAGTGCAGAATCAAAGATGATAGCTTTAGTTATTATTATCGGTAAATAATTGGAGTGAAGGATTGCTAACAGTACCGTAATTATCGAAAGAGAAAGTAAACAAAGAGAATCTCTCATTGTTACATTCGTCGTTTTGAACATTTCATACAGAATTTATAAATGGTTTGGATGTTTACACGAACAAACAAGCATAATTCGCCACCCACAATAACGGCAGTAACTGTTAGGTCACGAACAGTTCGCTTATCAGTCTGCCACCAGAAGAGAAAGAACGATTATGAATAATAAAAGTGTATTTATTTTTTTCATACAGTATCATAAAAACGGACTCATTCGCACGATGAAAAACACTCTGCTGGACAAATCTTCCAGGAGGTACTATGTATAGAATGGATGCTAGTATGTTCACAAGTGGATGGAAATTACTTCCGCTTTGCCTTGATAGGGATGCGAAGTGTAGTCACCCCGTCGGTGGAAAACAGTTGTTATTACAATACAGCGAAGGTTAACCCTTTCTCAATGTAGGAAGTACGGAGAACAGAGCGAGACTGAGATTTGCTGCATTTACGATCTTGTCATCTATGTTGTTTATAAACTACAATAAATATTTTTATTTTGAATAATCGAAACAATCGAACTAATAAATCGTTTCGCTCTAACGACTAAGTGAAGCGGAAAATATGAATTTGAATTGAAGTTTTAAGATAAAATACTTTTTATTCAACGAAAAGTTCTGTCATAAATTTTCCAGAGTCTACTAAATCTGCGGTTTGTTCAACGAGGTAGGTAAAAAGTGCCTTCGGCTCATCGGTGCTCTGAGCAGTTAAAATAGATTTTTTTTCGCTGCAAATTACGATCAATGATATGAAGAGTGACTCCAAGCATAACTTACTTTACTGTACCTCTTCATTACCCTCTACATTCGTCGTTTCTTCGTTCTATGTGCTAATTTCTGTCGAATGACAATATTTATACGGTAGCAGAAGCATATTTTACAAGTGCGAAAAGGTTGTAGGGCATTGTGCAAATCGAAAAAAAACAGTCTTCTAAGTTTAGTGCTAATATATGCTAGTGATAATTTTCTTGTTAGTTCTGAAATTTCTAAAATAACAAATATTTCCAAAAATCTATAGCTCCCTTTGACGTTAGAGTTGTTGATGCACACAAAATAAAACAGAAAAGTAAACAAAAACGTTGATAAACTCACAAAAATGTTCGCTCGGTTGTTATTCCCTTGAAGACGGAAGTGGTTGGATTATTATTACTTTTTAAACGATGGAAATCAAATTGTGACCGTGGTTCCGAATTGTTCTTCAGTCTCTCGTTATGTTGTTGTTTTTTGCCTTGCTATTTCTTAGCTGAAATTCCTTTCGGCAATAGCAGGAAATCGAACCGATGTTACGAACTATGCTGTTGTAGTAATTTAACCAATTGAAAATTATGAATATTTTAACTTAAAATCTGCTTTTAGTAATCAATAAAGTTTCACCTTGAGTCCTGTGGAATTCAAGTATAATACAGTTCGCAACAAACGATAAACATTATTTACCTGTAGATTTATCAACGGTGTGAAATCCTCCATCTCAAGCTTAACAGAGACGATTCTTTACAAAGTAGCCGATATTCTGTTTTTTTCGGCTTATTTCTGAAACTGTTACTTAAATCTAATCTACTCGGTTCAAATGAGCTGACTAACTTTATTGGCTTTGTTCTGAGATGTACCTTATTCAGGGCGTAATCACACACAAATACACAAAACGGAATTAATCATCCAACGCAGGACATGTAACTTTTTTTTATTCAATGTTTACAGCTAATGATGACGGTAATCCTTTGATGATCTAAACACAATTTTTCACTTCAGAAATTCTGGAAGACAATTGAGTGCGTCAGAATATTTGAACGCACCCGAACCCGCACAGTCGATGGTGAAAAAATGCAGACATAATTTTTGCACAATCACACAACCACGATAACAAACCCCGTTCAACCGCAGACATCCAGTGCGAGCTCAAGAAACGAATGAATTGAAGAAAACAAATAAAAAATCCTCCCATCAGGCGCTTTGGATATTGTCAAGTGACATTTCTAACATTGATGGTCTGTCGCAAGAGTATCGATAGAATTATTACAGTGAAGCCCTGGTACTTTGGAAACATTTTTAAGCTCGTCCTCTTAACTGCGGAGCATAACGAATACAACAAAGCGGTTTTGGCACATAAAAAGGAAAAAAAAACATTTAGCCTCATGTTGAAATTAATAGTGCATCGATCAATGTTTTCTATAAAATTTCTCTTTAACGCGGATCATCAATGCTGTACATTGCAGCTCTAGAAATTAAATGCTCCGTCTTGGCATTGCATTAGTTGCAACTCAACGACATTATTTTATTACTGTAAGTTACCATTTCAATGATCAATCAGAGGAAATGAAATTTTAATAAATTCAAAAAACGGATGAAAAGTTCACAGTCTTGCCTACTAATGGAAGACACTCAAGTCTCTTTTTGATTGATTTTTTTGAACGGTTTTTTTGTAAGCATTTTTATAGTTTTTTATGCAAATGTTTAGAGTCATGTGGACTTTATGCGTATTTTAAAAGTTTTGCGGATATTTTTGTGCGAATTTTCAAAGCTATGCGGTTTCTTTTGTCTTAGAACCATTAGAAACTGGTGTTATCTCGTTTATTTTTTCTAACTCGACATTTACCAAACAACGCCAGATCTCGAAAAAAATTCCCAAGCATTCGGCATAAAAAAATTGTTTCGATGTACAAAAGTCGATATCTTACAAAAAAATGCTTTTCGAGATAATAGTTACGCATAAGAACATACCAGAAAATGTATAAATACTAACTTAACCTCTTAACGCTCAAGGGAAATATGTTTCCCTTCTATAAAAATCGTTATAAATTCTTCAATTACTATTAAATCCATATTTTTTACTGAATGTTAAAGAAAACTTATTTCCAAGGCGCCAAATGTGTTTCTGAACGAATAAGAAAAAGAACTATCAATCTTTATTGCACTATAAAAGTTTGTGCAAAATGACGTATAGAAAATAGAACTCATAATAAATGTGTTATGTGCATCGTCCACAAGTACATAAAAACGTTTCATAGAATGCCATAACTGACTATTTATTTTACTATTCTGATAATTAAAGCAATAAATTAAATTACGATATAATAAACACCACTCTTCCTTTATTTATTAAGAGAAAAAAATTTCCCATAAGATTATAGGAAACTTATGCACCGCTATGTTTTTCTGGCGATATTCTCTTAATTTACACCCCCAATAGTTAAAATATTGTCTTGTACTGTCATATTTCGTCTTACACATCTTACGGTCGTGAATAGGGTTAATCAAAAAATTCCCGGAATTATCACCGTGTTAGATTTTTTTTAGATTGTCACATCTTTCATTGGTAATTTATCTAATTCTCAGCTTGATACCAGGATATTTGTAAAAATTACACTGTATTGAGTACATCTGCGATTGTGCGTGTCCTCGATTTTATTCAATTTTCAAAATGAATTTGCAACAACGAGTTTGCATGAAATTTTGCATTGAAAACGGTTTCAATGGTGCGGCGGCATTGCAAATTTAAGAGAAGTGTTTCGGCAACGATACTCTGAAGAAAACAGTCATTTATCAGGGGCACGAACGTTTCAAAAGTGGCCGTAAGTCTGTGAATGATGAGGAGTGAAGCGGTTGGCAATGCTCAGTTTTCATTAATTACAAGGGTGTTGTGTATCATGAATACCTTCCACAAGGCCAGACCGTCAACAAGAAATATTATTTGAATGTTATGAGTCGTTAGCGTGAAGCAGTTCGCAGAAAAAAACAGATTTGTGGCCAAACAACTCGTGGATCTAGCACGTCACACAATGCCATCGTTACCCATGAACATTTGGCTAAAAACGAAACGAATACCATTCAGCAATCACCGAATTCACCTGATTTGGCTACCTACGACTTTTTCCTATTCGGTCGACTCATAAACCTTTTCCGTCGACTCATGGAACGTGTTTCAGCGCCGAAGATGACATTATGAAAAAATCGCTGATGGCTCTGATGACCATACCGAAAACTGAATATAAAAAAATGTTTCGAGGATTGGATCAAGCGCTGGCATAAGTGTATTGCTGTCGATGCGGAGTGCTTTGAAGGGGATAATATCGATTTTGATAAATATCTTGTATTTATAATTTTATGTATAAATTCTGGGACTCTGATACCGATATGGTACAGATAGATTTTTGCGCCGAATACAGATTTTTGGAAAAACGACCTGGCAACGCAGACTGGTACAACCACTTTTGTTTTGGAGTAATAAGATGACTTTTTTGATCATTTGCTGCACAAAAATATTCGAAACGTTGGCAATAAGCGTGAAACGATAATATCCTTCATAGCTAGGAGAAGTACTTAGCTTATTTCTTATTTTTCGGATGTTGTCAAAATACTTTTTTCTTTCCTACCTGCGACGTAGGCATTTTTGCGGTTTGTTTATAAACAAACTCAATACCAAGTAATATGTCATGCGTATAACATAATCTTAGTGTGACATAATCTTAGGTTTTAACTTTATATTACTATCGTTAAAACATGTTATTTTCTGCAGATGTGAACATAGTATTAGGTTGACATGGTTGATGATGCAGAATTATCCGATCCCACCACTACGACCAGGCCGATATCGCTACAATCGGGCCGCATTCTAATTTCCGTCTTTTAATCTTAACCTCTTCTAGTAACCAAGCGTTTCCAGTAATTCACTGTCAGGAAAATCCTGTCAATATTCACATTAAAATGAAATTTCTGAGGAATAATGCCGATATTGATATAAACATCAGACGAAAGATATAACTTCTGATTGCGTTTACTATTACAAATAATCAAGAATAATCCGCTAAAGCACTTAGTCATTCATAATATATCTTTGAAGTAAATGATGACTTGCCATTAGTATATAGAACGCAAAATCATTGAAAATTTTTGGGGACAAGCAGCATATGATGGTAAAATGTGTACTCTTTTTGTCATAGTTCAGCAGAAATTCATTTTAAAAGAATATGTTAATTTATTCGAGGGGGACGACACTAAAAAACTGCACTTCGCTTCGATTAGGCTTTTTCACGCTGCATACGATTATGCACACTTTCCTTCTCTTTGCTACACATAGTAACGGTTGAATATGGATCGATCGTCTTTTCTTGGATTTTTGCTGGTTAAAAACATAATCATGGAGATATGATGTATCGTAATAGGCCATGAAACCTGAAAGTTGCAAATGTCACATGAAGATGCCAGATGCAGACAGTTCGGAGAGTTGTGAACTATCGTCCTGTAAAATCAGTTTTGTTATATTCTGGTGCAAAGCGAACCCACACACCGAGAGCGTATGCTTCGGATTATCTGCCATATCCTGTCGAAATGTTGGCCATTCACGTTTAATATCTGCGTCGTTTTCCACAATTTCTATATTCAACTCGAACCAAAAATTATTCCGAATTTCATCTACATCGTACACTGTAGAGTTTCTCTTGTAGAGACGTTCCATTGTCTGATTTTTTTAACGTCTGCGATATCTGAGATATCTTCGGGTAAACCTTCAAAGGGCTACAACAAATTGAAATATATTCCATCTTCATGCTCCCAGCTACTAAGAGAACAAATTTTCAATGTTTCATTTACCAATCTGTTGACGAATCAATGTTGACGCTCAGTGAATGTCAAGACCAGTAACAGAAACTTTTTAAGAGATCATATGTTCTTTGACTTTCTTTTACACGGTTAGAAACGCTTTCAAACGGATCGATCTAGATGTTTGGATAGATGTAGTTTTTTCGCTTTCCATTGACTTTTTGTATTTTATTTGAAAAAACCAGATCTGTCGTCCCCCTCGAATTTATTCCCGGTTGACACAAAAAACGTATGAAAGTCTCAAAAATCTCGAAGTCCGGAAAATCAAGCCTCCACTGTGATTCTCATTCACTGGTTTTGCACAGCCCTGTTTTCGAAGCATGTAAAATGCACGTCAAAAAAATCGATCATACGTGTCTTGTTGTCTGCTTCGTCGTGAAGTGGATTTCCGTCTAGAATAATTTCAAGCTTTTCGAAAATTTTCGCTAATACTCATTATATTCCCAGCAAAAAATTCTGAATTGTAAGCGAAATGACTAACATTAAAAGCGTGCTAGTTAAGTTCTATGATGAATATATCAGCAACACACCCAAGAAGCTAAAAATAGTCGACGCCTATCTGCTATATATTTTGCTGACCGGCATTACACAGTTTGTTTACTGTTGCCTAGTTGGAACATTCCCGTTTAACTCGTTTCTGGCCGGATTCATCAGCACGGTGAGCTGCTTCGTTTTGGGTGGTAAGTTGAGTTTTTTCATTCCGATCGACACTCTGAAATCAGTGTTCATTCAATCTTGCTTTTTCAGTATGCTTACGATTGCAGTCAAATCCACAAAACAAGTCTCAATTTCTAGGAATATCGCCTGAACGTGGATTCGCTGATTTTATTTTTGCGCACATTGTACTACATCTGGTTGTGGTCAACTTTATCGGTTAAATTTGTATCTATAACATTTACAGTACAGTGATGTGGAATGTCTAATTTGAATTGAATATTTGATTTCACCTATCCGAACAGTCCAAAACGAAAAAACCTGTTTTAACCCACTTAGTGGTGTAATGATGCCTTTCTCATATCAATCATATTATCATATATAATACTGTGGTATTCTTCGAAATAATTTGCTTCGATTCCTAAAAGAATAATCGAAATCGGTTTGTTTGACCGTCTACTCATAAAAACTATCAATTGGAGAAGATTAGAGGCCGATTTAGAAAACTTCACGGTTTTTCGCTCTTTTCAGTCATGGTATAAAATTTTTACCCTATGTTTCCGGATCCGAATGAAATTCAGGAATTACGTATGGGACCACTGGACCATTCATTTGAACCTATGTTTGTGAAAATTGGTTCAGCCATCTCCGAGAAAAGTTAGTGCACTTATTTTCACAATTTTTTGCACAGGGGCTGGGGTCCACTAGGAGATTGATAGTATCTATTAGCTCTCTCCGGACATTAGCAGCCTAGATGTGTGGAATCCGGCGGAAAAAAATGAACCAAGAATAGATCCACTGGGTTCCTGCTTCCATGTCGTAAAAGACGACCATTGCAGGAGTTTCTTTTTTCTTTCAGTTATTAGATATTTTCAATGTTTCACTTCGGATTACTCTATTTTACTAAATTATCTCTTCATTCAACCTATCAATTTCCGTGTAGCTTCGGAGAAAAGTTTTATTTGGAATGTTTTCTTATTCCATTCCATGTTTTGAATGATAAAAATCAACTAATGCGCAAATCCTTTGATATTACAACGTTAATAACAGAGATAACATATATCGGTATATTGAATACGTAGTAAAAAAACACTTGATATTAATATTTCAAACAATAAATTAATATTTTTCTCGGTAGCCGGCTGCCCAGATCAACCAATATAACCAATTAATAATTTTATTAAATTAAAATAATAAAGTGGAAATAATAAAGGATCAGAACGCGCGTGAGGTCTGTTGATTTAAAATGATTTTATAGCAACTATTTAGAATATGTCAATGCAATGAAACAACTGTTTTGTCTAAATCCTATTCACTCGTTTATTTTGTATCACGTAATTTCATTTATCAAAAATAGGGAAGTTTTTATTCTTTACGCGATAATATTGCCAATTTTTTCTAAGTGTCCTAGAATAAGAGCTGTGAATCAAGACTTCCTGGGACTTCAATACATGATATTGTTGAAACATTCACTCGGGAAGTCAGTGAGTTCAGTGGTGCATCCGAGCATCTTGAAACCGAAACATATTGAGTCGCGCGCGAATAATACCAATACTGAAATTTTTACTAACAAATATCCTTCTCCCGTGACACTTGTGGAGTGCGCAGTAGTATATACGGCCTCTATTAACAACAAAAGTTGGACTAACATCCAGTGTTGGTGATTGCCGAAAATTTCACAGAAGCTGCTATATTGCTATCTATATTGTATACAACATTTTCCATCCGGTAGAAGATGCTACAAGAACTCGAGTCTCTCAATGCATGAACCGCGAGAAAATTTTTCTACATTCCTTCGCTCCACTTCATACTCTGAGTATTTCTCGGCCCTTTAAAAAAATTGCAGTCTGATAATGATCGCCGCTGTGTGGAATTTACCAAGAGAGAATCGCAAGTTGACAATTATCGCAGAAAATCGAATCGATGATTCGACTTGATGATTCTCATACTAGGTTGCAATATTTCAAAACCCTTGTGTGGAGCATTCACATACATTTTCATAGACACAACTTATACAAAGATTATATGCACATAGTTAGAATAAGCGGCAATAGTAAAATGATTCTATCCCAATTATCAACTGCCTGTATAGAATCGGATCGCGAAACGAGAATAAGCAACCGTTTGTTGCTTCAGAGAGGATCCCCACAGCAGCGTGCTAACCTTTGATTCTCAGAAATGTCATCGAGAGAAATTCGCTCTCGCACTGGTGTCGATTCTATGTTAAATGAGCCAAGCCGGGTTTTTTGTTGTTGCGATGATTTCCAACTCTCTTTGATGGCACTGATTCAATCGGTGAAGAGTTGCCAGCGAACGTTCATTGATACGATAGAGGCCATCCTTGCTAACATCCCTTCCCATTCCTTAGACGATCTACGTTCGGGTCTGGCCGGCACCGGTACTGATCAATGAGTTCTGGAATTGCCAGAAGATGTACATTGAAGGATGATTTACCAGTCCCAGGTCGCATCATCTTAAAACTCCCTGTACAATTTCAGCTAATCCCGATCAGTAACGGAGTAGCAACCAGGGGTGGTCGCTCAAGCTCAAGCTTATTTTCACAATTTTTCGCACATTTTACCCCATAATTCCGAAACCGGAAGTCGGATCCAAATAATATTTTTGTGAAAATTGGTTTAGCCATCTCCGAGAAAAGTTAGTGCAAAAAAAGTTACATACACACATACACACACAAACATTTTGCGTACTCGACGAACTGAGTCGAATGGTATATGACACTCGGCGGAAGTTCCCAGCGAACGTCTGTTAACAAATTGTTTCGAACGTGTTCGCATCTCATCCGACGCAGTGGAAAATAATGACAAAAAACAAAAGCCTGAAACTTGACTTTCGGATGCATCTAGACGTAAAAGATGTGTATGAAATACAATTGAACAAGGTTTGTTACTCTGAATATTATTCTGTATTTGAACTTAGACGAAGTTCTTCAAGACTTACTTTAGAGATTTAAAAAATAGTTATGAAATTCACAAAAATGTTTTGATTTTTTATGGGTCATGTTTTATGAAATCATTTTGTAGTATCGCAAATTTTGTTCAATAATCTTCGAAACTGAATGTAATGCATTCAAATCGCTGATCACATACTAGCATCAACTGACCACATGCCTGTACAAAAAATATTAAGGGGTTATGTAGCTTCCGGCTCGAGAAACGAAGCCTAATCTTTTGATTACTCTACGCACTACAGGCAATTTCCATTCACCGAGATTTTCGGTTTCGAGAAGACTGAAATCTGTGTTGATTGTGGGAGGAAATAGTCAAAATTATCGGTGTTCATACATGCGAGTTATTGAGGAGATTTTAAGTAATCACAAGAAACTTTCAAGTATGAAATAAAAATTCCAGATCGAACATGTAGAGTGGGTTGGTAATGTCAAGGACATAACTGGATGACGTGAATACGAATAAAACTAAAACTCTTCACTCTTCTGAATATCAAAAGTCGTTCTCATAGGTTGATATATTGTCACACTTATAAAGTATCATACGCTAAACTGACTTGGCGAGCAAAAAAAACGTCGCGGTAATTTCAAAAGTCTGTAAAATTTGACGAAAGTCTGCGAAAAACTCGATTTTCAAAAGCCTGCAAAAAAAAAGTCTGCAACAAACAATGTCTGCAGCACTTTATACGAAATCTGCAGATTTACAGACCAAGGTGGCAATGTTATTTTTTAAAAAATCTGTGATCGAACCAAAAATACTAAGTAATGACATTCTCAATTTGTAAAGGCCGCTTATAGAAAGGTATTAGAACTGCTGGAAAACGGATTATCAAGCAGAGCCTCGGAGATGTCGGAGTGATCAAGTTCGAAGAATAAATGACTGCGACTTCTGGTTCGGGAGATATGATAGTATAAGTGACGTAACCGAAAAAACGCGTTGTTTTTCACTGCTCTAATGTATATAAAAGGGTGCCAGTATTTTGGGGCTGATGTGTCCACCCTCTCGAGTACATCTTGTACTCCCACCTCTTTATTGATTGTTTTGTTTTCGAACATTAAATGAGTATACTGCGAACGAAGATAGCGAATAAAAAGAATTCACTTTCTGGTGAACCTCAAACTTGAACAGACGTGCTTATCATTTCATATAATTGAGAAAACTTTACAGGGGTCACTTCCAATTTCGTAGATCGGTAGGGCTCAAAAGTTTAGGCACCTCGGAAAAAGTCCCCTTGTAAAATTTAAGCTAAATCGGATATGGGTAAGGGGTGCTACCCGGCGGTTAAGGTGTGAAAATAATCGTTTGAAAATCACCATAGACAAATTTTTAGATTTTTTCTAAATCCCACAAATTATTTATTGAATTAAAAGGTAAAAAATATTTCCATGAGATTGTTTCGAAGCAAGAGAAAGGCATTATCACACTAGGTGGATTAATAAGGGTTTTTTACTGCTGTTGGTAGAAGGTCCTCTCCACGACGTCTAGTTTCGTGTAAAGCACAACCAGAGCTGCCAACTATTTTTTTCCAAAATTTCAGATTGGCGGAAAAATCAATCTGTACAATATCTATACAAATACAAAACTGAAAATCGGTATTTATCTATATGAGAGCACAACACGAAATGATCGATTTTTGACCAAAAATTTGATAAATCCAATTTTTGAGTTATTTGTGGTTATCTGACACCTAAAACAATTATCATAGATTGCTGATTACATGTGAATTATGTTGTTGCGTCTGATACTACTCGAGATATTCACGATTACGTTCTACCCATCCTTCCACAGGGCAAATTTTGAAAAGGATCCCCGTAGTGAAGTAAGACGTGTTCACATCATAAAAATACGGTTATTAGATATTTCAACCGATTATAGACTAGAAAACAAAACCGATTATAGACTAGAAAACGCTACTCTTTGTGGATATGATGGGATTTAGTATTCCAATTTGAAATATATTTAAGGTTCTGTTAATTGATTTCTATTAATAAGTACTTTTCAGGCACCGTGTAGTTAGACAACTGATATTTGCTCGAAATTGGCCACTTGGGATTCCACAAAATGTCAAAGTCACGTGGAATGCATTTGTAAACAGTTTATTCACGTCCAGTTTTTTGTTTAATATGTTGTGCAATTGATCCCGAAAAAAATTGAGTGGAAATCATACATAATCTGTGACGATGCTGAAACTTGTGAACACGGTGCTCCGCATCGGCACACCAAATGCCATGCGGTACGGTTCGATACAACTGTCAACGATGTACAGCACGTTTCAGCCGAAGGATTTCCAGTTCGATTCATCTTTCGCCGGTAGTGGCACATTGATTCACCGTTTCTCGCGTCATATTGCCCTTACCAAACGGGATTGGACGGATCCAACCCGATATGATTTCAAATTTTCGTCGTTCTATCCCGTATACCGGCCCGATCAGTTTCTCGCACAATTGCAGGCAATCTCGAGTCATGATTTGAGTAAACTGATATGCTTGACCGCAGATATCCAGGGTAAAACAGACTACCGGTTGTATGCCGATGTCGTCAATAGTCTGGATGATGAAACGGAGACTCGCACCGAGCAATGTAACTTTAACGAACTATCCCGCATTCTGCACGGTTACATGTACCTGCTCAGAAATAAGACTGTTCGATTGAAGTCCTACCGTTTAATTATACCACGGATGATCGAATTGTTCAAGCAAAATGTGAACGAAAAGGATTTTATGACTATTGTGTTTTTTATGGGCTTGTGGAAGAAAAATTCGACGGGTACTAGACTTATGGAGCAGTTTTTAACGGAATATGTGGATGAATTTCTGGACCGTTTGGAACTGATAGATTTTGTGATTTTGGCCAATGCAAGCTTTCAAACAAGCGTTAGAATAGCAAACGAACGTTTCCTGGAGCGATTGGTGAACGAGATTTCAGGGTTCGAAGGGAACGATCATGACTTATTGGTTACATTGGTGAAGTGTGCTCGAATGAACCGGATACGATCGGAGTCAATTGTCAAGAAAATAAGGTAATTTTTCCTGTACCATGAAGCATTCAATAGGTCATTCATATTTCGTTTCTTTTAGGAGTGTCATCCAAACCGAAGCTAGTGGGTTAGAATTTCGCGAACTTTCCCATTTGTTTGCGTACATCGCAGACAGTTCAATAAAAGAAGATTCTCTTAATCAGAACTTTCTGGAACAGTGTGCAAATCGCATAGAAACGGAAATAGCTTCGTCACCCGAACACAATTCGCCCAGTTTTCGAGCAAAAGATTTATCCACGTTCCTTTGGAGTTGTTCGAATTTATCAATTCCTCTGGCGAACATTGGAATTGAACCGAGCGATCTTTTGAACATAATCTTCCGTAAAATGGACAACGGAGAGGTCCGTCATATTCCAGACACTGTTGTCGATATCTGCCTCTGCTTGTGGATTATGGATTACCCATCGATCGATTTGCTTTCTGCGATATACGGCGATCGCCACTTTATGCAGCACTTTATGAAAAACAAAGTGAAGATTGAATCCAGACGGGATTTATTGTTGGCGTGTGCCGAAATTGAGCGACCAGAGGCATTTAAAATTATTTCCAGATTACCAAGAGTGAATGCTGCTGCTCTAGATCGGCCGGCACCCGATTATTTAATCAAAAAACGCGAAGGACTTCAACGGGTAAAATCCTGTTTGGAAAGTTTAAGGTCAAAACTGCAAATCACAGAAGTGCAGTATAATTTGCCGATTAAATCTTTGAACATCGCTGGACTACTGCTGACCATGCAGGACGGTAGGCACATAAACTTGGATGTGTTGGAACAAGAAAACTGCCTTTCGGATAAGCAGACGCCGACAGGATTGATGAATTTGAAAACACGTTTGCTCGGAAATCTTGGTTGCGATGCAGTTATGGTACGTTCTATGCATTCTCAAAATTGATAGAAATGTCCTGCTCATGAGTTTTTGTGTTTTTGTAGATTAATAACCTTCGGATAGAATCAAACGAGCAATTGGAGCAAGCATTAGAAGAGGCGATTGTTAACGTTACGGCAACTAAAGCTAAGATACCGAAACGACGTACAGGTTAATAAAAATATCTTTTATTTGTTAAAAGTGATTACCATCTACAAATGTTAAAACATAATCATTTCTGTCGAAAATTTCACACTTAGAGTTTGTCATTCTTTTCAAGTTGTTTCATGCACTGATCCAGCACTTGAAAGATAACATCTTTCGTCTGCTCGGAGCTGTACGGTCGATTTACGTCCGGTACGTGTATAAACAGTGTTCGATCTGGGTTGATATCTAGTGATTTGAGGTAGATGTAGCCGCACAGATAACTGCCCACTTCTTTGGAACAGCAGCAATTGGCAACCTTATTGAGCTCACCGGCAATAGCTTCCACGTCTAAATTCGTCTTTAAAACCGAGCACTGGTCGTTGTTTTTCAGTGTTATCTTATCGCACGGTAAGCATTTGTTGGCGAAATCCGGTCGACAGTATCCAGATGTGTACGCACACTTCTCCAGATTGATAGTTTCTATGCGTCCGTGAACTCCAACATGAATCACCAGCTTTAAATAGATAACCGAATCATTACCGATCGACTATCATAAGAGATAATTCTTTACCGTTGGATTTTGACTCCATATTTTTGGCACTGCCGCATCCACCGCTTCATAAGTGACGGGAATCTGCAATTTTTTCATGATGTATTTTCCATGCTGATGTTGGTATGAATCGGGAAGCAGTTTCACAGCCTCCCAGCTGGCATTGCGTTCTTCGTGGCCTGCAAATGGGCCAAATCCTGTCACGAAGATGACCTTTGACATGACGAATGTCAATCCTCCTACGGTTTAGCTTTCACTACTGTTGTTTTAAACTCAATGTTCATGAAGCCTGAATAGAATTTACAGAACTTAAGTACATTAGCTAAATGTTCTACTCGTTTCTTGATTCTTGGGTAACATTCTAAAATTAATTTACCATTTTAACTAATGACTTCGGCACTAATACTATAGACTAAGCGAAGAAGAAATAAACAAAAGTGAGTAAAAAAAAGTCCATAAACACAAATCGGTGGCAATATGTGAAAAGGGCATAATTCACCGGGGCTATAGTTTAAAGAAACCCGCTTGCACTCGCTTACCAAAGATGTAATCGTTCCAACCGAAAGTGTCTGTCAGACGGTTTAGCCAGCGTTTCCTTTTGATGTTTGATTTCTGCCGAACGATGAACAATGAACGAGTGTTGCTTTTAACACCAAACGAAAGAGAAAACATTAAATTTTCGATTTCTGTTGTGACTGACTCTCAAGCGAGTACCGAATCATGCAGAATCTTTCTTCGATGTAAATGTTGACAGATGGCTTACTGGCCGTTACCATAAAAAATACTAGGGGCATTCAAAAACCGGTATAGAATTGGCAATAAACACTCTAAATCTTGTTTCAGTCCAGATATAATTTACCAGGGCCCTTGTTACCGTTCTCACTTCCACTTTCACATTCACTTCACTTACATGTCACTTCACTTGTTTCCACCTATTACCAGTATCACGTATAGTGAAGTGATCACTGTGGTGGAAAAAACTATTTTTTTCAACAAAATGTTGGTGGCGTGATGTTTATTATGACATCAAGTTCATCCAAATAATTACTTTGCCGTACTGAGGACCTAAACTCACTTCACTCGATTTTCACCGTGAAGTGATACCGATAATAAGGGTCACAATCACTTCACTTGGTTTTCACCGTGATACCGGTATTAAGGGCCCAGATGTACCAGCTGATTTGGCGAGATTGTTAAATGGAAATATGTGTAAGTAATAGGTTCGAAATATTTTTTTCAATGTACACACTTAATTGCTTATTCGAAGTTCGGTAAAATTAAGTGCTGGTCCATCCATCAAAACTAGTATTTTGCGGAACAGTATGCTTTTTGGAATATTTAAACTGTATTCAGCTAATAGAAAAACAAGAATTCAGCACTTGTTCGAAAGATTACTGTACAATGTCATTTTTGTACTGATTTGATCAGCTAACTAGATTGTATTTGCTGCTGTCAAATTGTTCCGTGAAATAAATGCTGAGCCTACAGCTAGTATTTTTATTTTGCGGAATGTTCGTTCTTATTTTGCCGAATCGTTGTAAACTTGTATAAATATGTATCAGATGTGAAGTTAAGTGCTTGTGTTGAACCCGCCATTTTGCAAGTTGGATTTCAAAATTTTCTAAATGGATAAAATCTTAAACACCATTGGTGATTGTGATGCAGAAGCAATGCAAATGCTTGGTAAGCATGCTTGCTGTTTAAAACTTCTTTTTGTACCTGATAATTTTTTATAGACGACACCATATCTTTTTTTTCTGTCGTCACCTTATTCCGGGATATGTCGAAGGCCTGGGCCAGCACATTAAAGATGGTAAGTATATATAATATATTTAAATATTGCCGATCGCCATACACGTATTAATATTTCTTTAATAGATTTTCTGCGAACGCTTTTCATCATTCGTCAGTAGATCCCAAGTCGGGAGGCTAGGAGAGCTCGTGATGAGAATCCTGCGAAAGAAAATTTGTTAAAAGGATTCATAAAATGGATAAAGGTAATCATATTTTTTTGTTTTAATGAGTATTTTGTAACGTATTTGTTTACGTATTTTGTTTACAGCCGGAAGATGCATACCCAACCAAAAGTAATGTTCCTCTCGTCTATGTGAAGGGGTTTTTTTTAGACATAGGCTCTAGTGCTACAATATCGTGGAAGCAGCATTCAATTATGTTGGGGCCAGATTTAAGGAAATGTTTTCAAGTGTTAATTGAATATTTTTCGTATTAAATGCCGATATACAGCCGACAGACAAGCAGTTTTATATTTTTGTATCATACAACTTGCACGGAATCGGACATCTAACAACAACTGGCGAGCGATTAATGCAAACTATTCAGTGATTGATATTTCAAACATGAATAACATCGCCATTTTATTATTTGTAAAAAAAAACATGAATTCTGCTATTGACGCAATTTGTTAAAGATGCTGACTTGGTCAGTTATGTTTATGTTATATTACATACCTAATTTTAGCATTAGCATTAGCATTAGCATTAGAGACCGCCCGTGTGTTGCTACTCCGTTATTGATCTGGACCAATTGAGATTGCAAAATGATTTTTTGAAGTAACATGTTTGGGAATAACACATTGTTTCACACTGTGCAAACTGTATTGAACCATGCATGCTGATCAATACCGACGCCGGCCACGTCCGAATGCAGATCTACTTGGGAGGAAAAGGATTGTTAGTTCGATGCATGTTGCTACTAAGAACCGAGGAATCCTCTGCATTCCCACATGCATCAAAGGAGAGGATACTTTGTTAGTAAATGTTTTAATAATGTTATCATGTGTTTATTGCTCTGGGTAGCCGGCTACCAAGAATGTTTTTAAGTATTATGGTTTTATGTGTTACTTTGTGCTGGCAATATAATGCACGAAACAGTCAATCTCCGAAATTGACAAAACTCCGGAGAGCCGGCTGTCGAGACTGCAGTCACTCGTTTATGCATCTACCTTTCGCGTTTTTTTAGTCATGCAAAAAAACACATGCGGATTGATAAAAAAAAGGTATCATCTCACTGCTAGGTGGATTAAGCACGTTTTTATAAATGAAACTACGTGATACAAAATAAACGAGCGAATAGGATTTAGACAAAAAAGTTGATTCATTGCATTGAAATATTCTAAACAGTTATTATAAAATCATTTTAAATCACCAAACAAAGGTCAACAGTTTTCACGCGCGTCTTGATTCTTTATTATTTCCGCTTTATTATTTTAATTATTTATTGAAATTATTAATTGGTTATATTAGTTGATCTGGGCAGCCGGCTACCGAGAAAAATATTAATTTGCTGTTTGAAATATTAATATCAAGTGTTTTTTACTATGTATTCAATATACCGATATATGTTATCTCTGTTATTAACTTTGTAATATAAACGGATTTGCGCAATGGTTTATTTTTATCATTCATTTTATAATCCTGAAAGACAATCAATAACATGGAAGAAGAAATCATTCCTAATGAAACTTTTCTCCGAAGCTAGACGGAAATTGATAGATTGAATAAAGAGATGATTTAGTAAAATAGAGTAATCAGAAGTAAAACATTGAAAATATCTGATAACTGAAAGGAAAAAGAAACTCCTGCAATTGTCGCCTTTTACGACATGGAAGCAGGGACCCAGTGGATCTATTCTTGGTTCATTTTTTTCCGCCGGATTCCACACGGCATCTAGGCTGGTACAGTCCGGAGAGAGCTAATAGGTACTATCAATCTCCTAGTGGACCCCAGCCCCTTATGTTATATTACATACCTAATTTACCGACAAATATTGCTAAAAATTACCGACCAGTCGCCATCGAAACAAATTAGTCGGTAAAATTTTACAGGTGGGAAAAAACCGAACATTCGTCATCTATTTTAATTGCGGAACTTATTACCGAACACTAATTTCGTCAAAAATATTACTGAGTTCGTTGAACCAATTTAAGTATGTACTCTCTTAGCCTTCTCCTTACAGAGAGCGAGCCTACCCGAGCGTCTGTTCCCCATGTTAGGGCGGCTCGAAACAGTGTCTGTTCTCCATGTTAGGAGCGGTTGATTACCGTCCTTGTGTCAGTGTGGGACTCTAAACAGTTCTGACACGATGGATCTCCGGCGAGACAGGAGGTTGATGCAGGCCTTACAAGCCGCCCGGAAAAAAGAAGTTACGAACAATCAAGAAAGAAATACGACTCGGAATAATCGGCAAAGACCTACGCGACGAACTAAGGATTACGATTGGAAGCTTGGCACATGGAACTGCAAATCGCTTGGCTTCCCAGGATACGACCGAATGCTGCATGATGAGCTCCAAATCCGCGGCTTCGGTGTCGTAGCACTGCAGGAACTTTGTTGGACGGGACAGAAGGTGTGGAAAAGTGGGCATCGAGCGGCTACCTTCTACCAGAGCTGTGGTACAACCAACGTTCTAGGAACGGGATTTGTAGTGTTGGGCAAGATGCGCCAGCGCGTGATTTGGGTGGCAGCCAATCAGTGATAGAATGTGCGTATTGAAGATCAAGGGCCGTTTCTTCAATTACAGCATCATCAACGTGCACTGCCCACATGAGACGAGACCCGATGACGAGAAGGAAGCATTCTACGTGCAGCTGGAACAAACCTACGACAGCTGTCCACGACGGGATGTAAAACTCGTCATCGGCGACATGAATGCTCAGGTAGGCCGGGAAGACGTCATCAATGTCCGCACTTACCGCAGTGCCAATATTGATTCTGACCACTACCTTGTCGCGGTTTGTATGCGCTCAAAACTATCGACGGTGCACAATACTCGTCGCACAGGAACGCTGGGACTCAATCTCGGCGTGCTACGTAGCATTAGTACTGCAGAGGAATACGCGCAACAACTGGAGCTAGAGCTACCAACGGAAGAGCAGCTTGGCGCGGCGACTCTGGAAGACGGCTGGAGGAACATAAGGTCCGCCGTGAGTAGCACTGCTGCAACCGTTCTAGGTATGAGGTTATCGAATCGAGGAAATGACTGGTTTGACGGCAAATGTCAGCAGTTGGTCGAAGAGAAGAATGCAGCAAGGGCGAGGATGCTGCAACACCGCACTAGAGCGAACGAGAAACGATACAGACAGGCGCTGAACAGACAGAACACGGTTTTCCGGAAGAAAAAGCGCCACCAGGAAGACCAAAATCGCGAAGCGATGGAACAGCTGTACCGCGCAAATGACACACGGAAGTTCTATGAGAAGGTGAACCGCTCAAGTAGAGGCTACAACACCACAGGCCGAAATGTGCAGAGATACCAGTGGTAACCTTCTCACGAACGAACGTGAGGTGGTTGACAGGTTGAAGCAGTACTACGACGAGCATCTGAATGGCGAAGCACAAGATACAGAGAACGGTACAGGAATCAATCAATCACACGCGTCCTTACTTTCTGGGACAGTTTTTTTTTATTGGGAAATGACTTAAAGGATTTCTCAAGATTTTCCAGTGAAGCAATCGTTACATTTGGTTACAAGTTATAGCACATCTCTTTCAGTATTTTCAATAAACGAGGACTGTTTTAGGATCGCATTGTATTGGACAGTATATGCTGCAGCAGTACGCATCATATAGTTCGGGTACGTGCATTAACTGCGACCATTGTGTAATAAATATAAAAAGATGTGTCCACTCAATTTCGGTTTGTTAATCTGGATTCTTTTAATCGTTTTTTTTTCCCTTAGCTCTCAGACTCGTTTTTTTACTGCTAGACATAATGACTTGGAACTCTACACTTATGTTTATTTAGTATGATGTTCGAAACACTCAGTTTGTTGTTGCATTTTTATAAAATGTTGAATGTATTTCTATTTTTGTATTCAGCAAAATGCTTTATAAACTTTATGCTCTTTAACAGAGTTGAGTTTTATTTATATTCCATTTCTTTGATTGCAGATAAATATAGACAGCTTAATCCAAATACTATATTGCGTTCGGTTAAACTACGGCGAACAAAATTCTTTAAAATCATTTCTTTTAACTATTTGTTGTCATCCAAAGTTGTATTGTTACCAACAACTGTCGATTAACTGCTAAAATATAAATTCCTTTGATTAAGTTGGCAGGACAAAATATATACAAAAGCTAATAAAGATTAATACAATTTTTGTTTCTCTATTGCTCAGTTTATCTTATTATAGTTACTATGTCAAACAAATGCACCCAAGCCTACCCAAGAGTTTGAATCCCGATCCTTTTTCTATGAATTATATGGACAAATAAAAAAAATGTACAATCTGAAAGACACTTAACAATAATCAACAACATAAAGGATAAATATTAAACTAAAATTCTAAAAGAAAGTAGTATGTTCAGATGTATCGAATAATACGTCTTTATACGTGAATAGGTAGGTACTATCAGGGGCCGGAATTATAACATAAACCTATCGAATAGAGTCCTGTCTAGGAATGACAGCTACACTTTGTTTATTTTCTATTTTCGGTCCTTTCGGTTTCCACTTACGCAGAATGAATACCATAAAATTTTATTTTTCAAAGCATATTTGCGATGTTATACTTTCCCCAATGATCGGCTTCAACGCATCACTTCGGTCTCTTACGATGATTGCGTCAAGTCGAAGTAGCTGGATGATGTTCATGGACTATTATTTGTTTTAATAAAAAATTCAAATGGTGCAGAACGGAACAAATTATCAGGTGTACAACTTTGCTTTCGCCGTTTTCCGATAGGTGGATGTACCGGCTGAGGTTGGTCAAAATACATAGATGATAATGCCTTTAAAGTGAGTTTGTACAGTGCCTAACGAATTGTCATCGCCGTTTCAGTGACAGTTGTTCTTGTTTTCGTATTAGTCACGCTCGAAAATGTCTGTTTTTGTGCCCAATTCTCGCCATTTGCTGGAAGTTTTACTTTTCTGTTACAATTAAAAAAAAGCAGCTGAAGCGCATCGAATGCTCTCAGAAACTTACGGTGATGCTGCTCTGAGTAAAAGAACGTGTCCGGAGTGGTTTCAACGTTTTAAAAATGGTGATTTCGATGTCGAAGACAAACATGGTGGTGGATGAGAAAAAACCTTCAAAGATGAACAACTAGAATCATTGCTTGATGAAGATTCGTGCCCAACCCAAGAAGAGCTTGCCGAATCGTTGGGATTGAGTCTGCAAGTCATTTCAAAACGTCTCGAGGTCATGGGAAGGAAACATGGGTGCCGCACGAGTTGAATCCGAGGAACATCGAGCGCCGTCTATTTGTATGTGGGCAACTGCTTCAAAGACAAAATCGTAAGGGGTTTCTACATCGAATCGTAACCGGTCATGAAAAGTGGGTTCGATACGATAATCCTAAACGCATGCTACTTCGTCGAAGACAAAACCGAATTTGCACGGCGCCAAGGTTAAGATTTGTAGTTGGTAGGATCAGCTCGGTGTGATTTACTACGAGTTCTTAAAACCGGGTGAAACCATCACAGGAGATCGCTACCGAACGCAACTGATGACAAAGTCATCCTCCAACAGGACAATGCTCGGCCTCACGTCGCAAAAGTGGTCAAAAAGTACCTGGAAACGCTGAAATGGGAAGTCTTGCCCCACACGCCATATTCCCTTGATGTCGCCCCTTCTGACTTCCACCTATTCCGTTCGATGGCACACGACCTGGCAGATCAACATTTTCAATCCTTCGAAGAGTTGGAAAAATGGATTGCTTCATGGATAGCGTCAAAAGAAGACTCCGAAAAGGGATCCGAAAATTGCCGGAAAGATGGGAGAAAGTTGTCGCTAGCGACGGACAGTACTTTGAATAATACATCTGTAAGCACTTTTTCGTAATAAAGCTTTTAATTCTGAAAAAAAAAACGGCGAAGAAAAGCTGTAAACCTTATACATCAATTGAAATTTTCTCTTTTGAACTGTTCAAATCGCTTTTAGTACGATTGTTGAACTGAATCACGGTATTGAAATGTACTGGATCATGCTATATTTCAACATTATCCAACGAACTTCGAGCGACCTTCCCTATTCATGTTTTTAATAACTAATAAAAGGTGTTTCTTGAAGAACTTGCTGATTTGAAATTGAATTTTTGGCATTTAACATTTAAATATGATTTCGGGCTCATGGTCACCACAACTATTTTTCACTAAAGTCATTCTAGGGCTCCAATTTTCTGCCACTTTTTCAAGCATTTAATTGTGTATTTCAGCAATGACAGATTGAATATTGGCTTCATAAGCTTCCATTGGTGCCGGTTTATCCACATAAACCAATGTCAAATCTGACGAACACGGAGGCCGGTCCATTTCTCGAAATAACGTTGTCATTGAATAGTTCTTTCAATAAGTCGATTGTTTCGGCCGCAGTATGACATGGTTTTCTGGTGAACCTTATTAGGCTGATACGTGCAACGCCAGACGGCTCGAATTCAAGTGTTCGGATTGCAGACGAAGTGTCAACCTGTCAAATTTACTGTTTAACATTGCAGTTGAAGGTGCGATTAGGAGATCTGGCGTGCAGCGGAATGGCACTATCATTAGGGATCCCAGTGATCGCATGAAGTTGTCGAAGAATTCGTTTACACTGGAATACTTCCGGTGGCTCTGTACGGACACGAAGCGTCGACGTTACGAGAGAAAGACCGGAACGCTTTCAGAGTTTCCAAGCGCAAAGTTCAGCGGACAATACTCGGGGGGAAACAAGAAAATGTTGTGTGGCGCAGACGCATGTATCACGAGTTGTATCAAATGTATAGAGAAGCGAATATTATTAAGCGTATAAAATACGGCAGACTTCAGTGGGCTGGTCACTTAGTACGAATGCCGGAAGAAAGAATTGTAAAAAAGGATGCAGTGGAAGCGGACCTGGGATCCCTAAACGTTCGGGGGAACTGGAGAAAGTCACGAAGTCACGCTGTAGCCATTCAGGTATCCAGGTAGGTATCTAATTCCATTGACGGTAACGCGGCGTCCTTCCTCATTTTTAAAGAAATAACGTCCCATGATTCCATCAGCCCATAGACCGCACTCTTCTCATTCTCGTCGATGACTTGGGATCCAAAAGATTGAATGTACAATACTGAGTAGAGACGTCACTTTACACTGTCAAAACAACATTCAGACAATAGAGTAATCTTTATTGAAAAAAACAAAAAAACAAACCCAAAAAACTTCAGTTACTATCAACTACATTATCAGTTTTCCTCTCGAGTAAATGAAAAGGAAAGTAAAATGAGTAGCATAAATCTCATCAGTGTCGTCAACAAGTTATTTTGACAGTATCAAGGGATAAATGAAACAAAAAGGGAAAAACTTTAAGATACAGCTCCAATTTCCTCAAACGCTTCAGACAATCCTTTTGATCTGCGATGAAATCCTAGTGACACGGCATTAGTTGCGATATTTTCATTCGAAATTCTGCACTCTTACCAGCCGCTTTTTAAGTAACGAGTGATGACCTCAAAATTTAGGTAAATGTGAGTTATTTCATAACAAAGCACGGTACCCATTTTTACGATCAAGTCAAAGTTTGAGTAGATAACGACCTAATTTTGGGTAGCTTATAGAAGAGCTCGACAATGAATGATTTCCATTCAAAAAATAGGTAAAAATAATTTTCATTGTGTATGAATTCCATGAGGGGTTCAGCATACCTTTCCACCAAGAAAATAACATTCATTAAAAGATTGGAAATTCTCAACGAAACGAATCTATTGAAAGATTGGTATTCTCAAGAACAGAGCATAGACGCCCAGTCCAGAATCAGTCGATATTGATGATACTTTATGATGGACGTTTTTTGAATTGCAATGAACCAGAAAAAAATTGAAATAATTTTACTGAGCCGCACGGGATAACTCACTTGAAGACTGTATTCGACAAAAATGAGATATTCGTATTTATTCACTACTTTTTAGTGTGTGAAAATAGTAACCTCCACTGCATTCGTCTCGATTACTCAGTGAAAGTTGAATCGATTTACACAAACTCGGGCTCAAACCGGTTCCTTCGTTAGTGTGAAAATCAATTTACTATCATTTAATCAATTAACAATGAAGAGAACTCAGAAACTCTGAAACAGTGCTAGAAACTGTTTCAATATGTAGGTTCGCGGTGCCGGCTGGGGTACGAGCAACCATAGGAAAGATCGGGTAACCAACCCCGGTGGGACCTTGGTCGTATGCTGACAGGGAAGGGGGTCCTCTTTAGAGGATGTCGGAGCGTCTGTACTCCATGTTAGGAGCGGCTTCAAACAGCGTCTGAGTATGAAATGCTGCATTCCGTCCAGCTAAATCCAAGGTGGCAACCCCACCAACGGGATCGTCCTAGTGCTAGTTGGGACGTTAAACAGAGCAAGCACGATGATCCTCCGGCGAGACAGGGGGTTGGCGTAGGCCTAATAAGCCGCCCATAAAACATTAATTACAAATAATACAGGAGAAAATACGACTCGGAACAATCGGCATAAGCCCACGCGACGAAATAAGGACTACGATTGGAAACATGGAACTGCAAGTCGCTAGGTTCCGCAGGCTGCGACAGGATAATATACGACGAACTAAATCCCCGCATCTTCGACGTCGTAGCGCTGCAGGAGCTTTGTTGGACGGGACACCTTCTACCAAAGCTGTGGCACAACGAACGAGCTGGGAACTGGCTTTTTAGTGCTGGGCAAGATGAGCCAGCGAATGATTGGGTGGCAGCCGATCAACGCTAGGATGTGTAAGTTGAGAATTAAAGGCCGTTTTTTTCAATTACAGCATCATTAACGTGCACTACCCACATGAAGGGGAGACCCGATGACGAGATTTGTCTCGTACATCAACTATGTTCGCACCTACCGCAGTGCAAATATAGATTCGGACCACTACTTGGTTGCTGTATGCATGCGCTCAAAACTTTCGACGGTGGCTACCAAACGTCGAAACCGAACGTCGCGCTGCTCCGGGATGCTGGAGTAGCCCAAGATTACGCGCAGCAGTTGGCAGTGCCACTACCAACGGAAGAGCAGCTAGGTGCAGCTACTCTTGAAGATGGCTGGAGAGACATCCGTTCTGCCATAGGTAGCACTGCATCAGCAACGCTAGGTACGGCGGCTCCGAACGTAAGAAACGACTGGTTCGACGACGAATGTGAACAGTTAGTGGCTGAGAAGAATACAGCTTGGGCGAGCAAGCTGCAACACCGGACGAGAGCAAACGAGGAGCGATACAGACAGGCGCGGAACAGACTAAACTCGGTATTCCGTAGAAAAAAGCGCCAACAGGAAGACCGAGATCGCGAAACGATAGAACAGCTGTTCCGTGCTAATGACACAAGGAAGTTCTACGAGAAGGTGAACCGTTCGCGCAGAGGTCATGTGCCACAGGCCGATATGTGCAAGGACACCAACGGGAATCTTCTCACGAACCACTGTGAGGTGATCGAAAGGTGGCGGCAGTATTTCGACGAGCACCTCAATGGCGATGTGGCGGAAGTGGAGGAGGTGGTAAGCCGGTTGAAAAATAATAAGGCCGCTGGCGTTGACCAACTACCAAGCGAGCTACTAAAACACGGTGGTAATGCACTAGTGAAAGCACTGCACTGGGTCGTAACCAAGATCTGGGAGGACGAGATTTTACCGGAGGAATGGATGGAAGGAATCGTGTGTCCCATCTACAAAAAGGGCGATAAGCTGGATTGCTGCAATTACCGCGCGATCACTCTGCTGAACGCCGCCCGCCTACAAGGTACTCTCCCAAATCTTATGCCGTCGACTTTCACCGATTGCAAACGAATTTGTGGGACAATATCAGGCAGAATTTATGGGCGAACGCGCTACCACGGACCAAGTGTTCGCCATCCGCCAGGTGTTGCAAAAGTGCCGCGAATACAATGTGCCCACACATCACTTATTCATCGATTTCAAATCAGCCTACGACACAATCGATCGAGAACAGCTATGGAAAATCATGCACGACTACGAATTCCCGGACAAACTGATACGATTGGTCAAGGCTACGATGGATCGAGTGATGTGCGTTGTTCGAGTATCGGGGATAAACTCGAGTCCCTTCGAAAATCGCAGAGGGCTACGGCAAGGTGATGGCCTTTCGTGTCTGCTATTCAACATTGCTTTGGAGGGTGTGATAAGAAGAGCGAGGATAGACACGAGTGGCACGATTTTCAGAAAGTCCGTCCAGCTACTTGGTTTCGCTGATGATATTGATATTATAGCACGCAACTTTGAGAAGATGGAAGATACGTACATCGGACTAAAAGCTGAGGCCTAGCGGATCGGACTAGACATCAATGTGTCAAAGACAAAGTACATGAAAGGCAGGGGCTCGAGAGAAGATAACGTCAGCCACCCATTACGAGTTCTGATTGGTGGTGATGAAATCGAAATGGTCGACGAGTTCGTGTACTTGGGCTCACTGGTGACTGCCGATAATGACACCAGCAGAGAAATTCAGAGACGCATATTGTCAGGAAATCGTGCTTACTTTGGACTGTGCAGGACGCTTCGATCGAGCAAAATTCGCCGTCGTACGAAGTTAACTATCTACAAAACGCTGATTAGACCGGTTATCCTTTACGGGCACGAGTCCTGGACAATGCTTGCGGAGGATCAACGCGCACTAGATGTTTTTGAACGGAAGGTGTTGCGAACCATCTTCGGCGGAGTGCGGATGGAAGACGGTACGTGGAGAAGGCGAATAAACCATGAACTGCCCCAGTTGCTGGGAGGACCAACCCTGTTAGTTGTTGATCGAGCAAACTGGCTTTCCCTATACTGGGCTCCGCCTTTAGGTTCCGGATGTACCGAAAGCAGAGGTCAAAAGCTCCAGAATTGATCTTTTCATTTGCTCACAGACGACTCAACCGATTTTCACAAACTGAGACTCAAATGAAAGGTCTCCTGGTCATACATGTTGCAATTGAATTATTTCTAGATCTGACTTCTGGTTCCGGAATTACAGGGTATTTTAAAACTACATCTTTTTTTTTATCCAAAAAAAAACTTTGTTGGCATTCAAGTCAATGAAAAGCATTTTGCAAACGCCATACTATTAGTTGAATCAAAACATGTTCTAGGGATGAAAAAAATACATACTTCAGCTCACCAAGAGAAATATCAAAGCATTCAGGATCTAACATGATAAATTTTCATATGATAGAATTTATAATTGGTTCAATTTCTTGTCGCTAGATCACTGATTTTGAACTCGTCTTATGATCAGAATTGTTCTTAGAGGTATTTTAGTTGATTGAATTTTTATCTCTTAACAATTTGATTCAAATCTCTAATCTGTTTACTAACTACAGAGAAAGCTATGCACTAGCAAACTTACGTACAAAAACATTGAGCGATGGAGTTTTAATAAATATATGTAGGGAAAGTTTGCTTGAAGTGAGCGTCGAACGACGTTGCACAGTTATTGCGTTTTGTAATTATAGACGCTAATATCTATTCGCCCTAGATTTACCAATGGGAAGGGACTCTCTGTTTGGCATACAAAAATCCGTTTTCCACGTTGGCTTTTTAATAAAATCTGTTTCCATAAAGAACGTTTGCCGTAAAGCTCATTTGGTATATTCGAAGGGGGAAACTATTCGGCGTAATTCCATTTGGCTTAGGCTCGTTGATCCAAAGTAAAGTGGCTCTAGATTGTATTTTAATACCGTGATTCGTAATCTCACTGTGTGTTAGCTTGGGACCCGCATTAAATATTACTGAAATTTTGCAATGTAAACCCAATTTAAATTACTGTATTTGCTTTCGTGATTATGCTATACGGTACAAGTGTCTGCTTGGCGGTTTAAGTTGAACTGTTGAGTGGCGTGGCAGTTCGATATGAACTGCTATAAACTGATGAGTCGAAGACGAAACGTAAAAAAAAAATCAAGATAACTTTAGCTTATTTTTTACATAGAAAATTTGACTGTTTTGTGATTTAACCTAGAAAACGCATTCTTGAATATATATTCTTTCCTTTGCACTAAGAAATCATACCAAACGGCTTTACGCTGATTGGTGTTAAGCCAAACCGGGTGATCGCTTACCAATGTGCAAGAATCGGAATATGAGCTTTGGTTTTTTATTTATTATTTTTGTTGTGCAGTATTGAAAATTTTCGAATGTACCCAGCTTGTGAGTGGAAGGGTAACTCGAAGCAATCGTACAAACCGCATGAACAAAAAAAAAGTATTGATCATAATTTTCATTTGTGCACACCGAATAGCAAAATTGTATTCGAATCGAACAGGGGTCTTAAAATTATCATACCCCACAGCCCTCATAACTACAAACAATTGCTCGTATATTCATTTAGTAATGAATATTTTGCCTTATTCCTACTACAAAAGTATTCCAACTTCAGTCAGGTCGTACATTTCGATTAAGTATCCATTCAAGAGCTTGCTACCCAATCATTATAAAATAAGTAAAGTAAAATTTTTTATAATCACATACCGTAGTGAAGTCGGAACATAATACCCACATAACTTGAAGAAGGTAATTCCATACCAAGGCGCAAGGCGCGTTTAGACGTCGTGACTAAGCAGCGGAACGTCGTGGTGTTTTCTGTTGAGACTGGTGCACGGCAGCAGCCACATTGCCGGATGGCCTCTTCCGCAAACCTCTGCCAGTAGGGTCATCTTCGGTCGATGCATTCGGTAGGGTCCTTTCTGTTGCACAGCTTCAACGGCCGTTTCATCATACAGAATGGCGTGCATCTGGTCAACCATTATTGCTATCACGAACAGACCGAAGAGAGCCGATTCCAGCAGTAGCAGGACACTGTGTAGCATGCGGCTCTGAGTTTCCGGAACCGTCGTAGAGCAGTTTTCGCAGGGATACACCCACGAGGCAATAATAAGGAATATTGAGTACAATGCCAGGGCACAAACGTACATTAGAAACTGTAGGAAATATTTCTGATTCCGTTCACCGACACAATTATTGATCCACGGGCAGTGATGATCCATTCGGCGGATGCAGCGCTTACAGATACGACAGTGGTGGGCGCGTGGAGGTCGATAGGTTTCACAGCGGGTGCATACAGTCCACTCTTCGTGCTCGCGGTTATAATTCCGTTCCGAATGTAAATCGGAAAAATCGATGCGTGTCTGCGGCAGTGGAACTGTTCCAGGATCTAGCAGTACGGCCTTCAGATGGGCCATCGCGAGTAGAAAAACAATTGTATTGAACAGTACCACATGAAACGGAGCCCACAGACTAGAAAGAAAAAAAACGTTATTTTACTTACGGCTATTAACATAGGCCTACTGTGTTTTGCATGTAGACAACATTTATCAATTTGAATACAAAGCCTACTAAATCGATAAGCAAAATGCGATGATAAGATACCAAAGAAGATATTGTTCAAATTCCGTACCTGTTTTGCATCGTTTGAAGGATAATCCATCGGGTCACAACATAATCGGCGTAGACTACCGCCAAGTAGGTCACCAGTACACAGACAATTCCGCAAGGGTCTTTGACAAATCCCATCTTGTGGAATGGTTGTGTTTGAACGAGTATACTTTTCGAATACTGCCAATTCGAGCTTCTAGGATGTCGAGACAATGTCGCGTCTGTTATTTACTGTGCAGTTCCGTCTCGAAACATCTTTTCCATTTCTTAGACAGTCATCATTATTCAATGGAATCGATGCAAATTCAACAGTCCAATCACAATGAATTTATGCATGATGTTATCTTTGAAGCTTTTACACTACACTGTAATAAACACTGATAGTTAAAGCGGGATATGCTCAGGGCTTGAAACTTATTTGAAAGGAACTAAACTACGGCTAGACAGAATGTTTTTCAACTTTTCCGATACTACATTAACAAACGTCGGCATACACTCCAGAAAGGTTACCACAGTTCACTGAAGCATTACACACACGGAACTTTGTACGGGTACTAGAGGGAGAAAAACGAAAAACACTAATACCATTTGCGCACGCTTGCGAACAAATTCACCGAATTTATATTTTGAGCATAATAACACCTTCATTTTCTATTGAGCTATGCATATTCGGAGCTTATAATATTCTTAAAAACACGAAGATATCTACCAATACTGTTTACATATTTCTTACAAATGAAAAATCCGTAAGTTTTCAGCATTAATCTTTCGAGAAAAACAGCTGCTATAAGCAAACTGTGAAGAAAGTTTGACAGTTTAAGGTTTCGAGTATAGCGCTCGAATCAGTGTTGCCACTTTTGACGTAGGACTATGTCTTTCTGTACTATGCTCACCTGAGTGCGTATTCAACGTTTCATAACACGAAAGATCTCCAGATTTGAGTTCTTAATAACTTTTTCCCTGTTTGAATATTCTCTATGTTCAAAGTCACTCATGAATTTAAAAATCCACAACAACTCTTTTTTAGCCATCTAGGATTTCTAAATTTGATTTGGGAATTACATACACTCAAGCAAATTGAGTAGTGAATATCGTAAGGCAAATCTTATGATGCATCAAAAATCACCAAAACCATAATTTCATAAGATAAATATGAAAAATATACCTCTGCAATATACATCTTATATACACTATTATAGTTTTCATACGAACAACTTATGAAATTCACAATATATGAGCGAAGTTATGTTTACCATAGAAATTTCGCAAAATTTTCCTAAAAATCTCGTATGAATTTCATAAGGCGTTTTAATGGAATTCCTATTTTTGGGATTTCATAAGGCGGTCTAATGATTCGTTTACGATATTCTTGTGGCTAAAAATCATACGAAATCATTATGAAATTCCATATATTTTTTGCCTGAATGTACATTTATTTGAACTACATCACATTTAAGATAACACATAATCAACAATAGTACGCCACAATACTCGGTTTGTGGCTACCTTTCCATCCTCGATCACGCCCAATACTCGCCAGATCACGTTCTACCTGGTCCACCCATCTTGCCCGCTGCGCTCCCCACCTTCTTGTTCCAAACGGATTTGTGGCAAATACAAGTTTAGCAGGGTTGTTGTCCGGCGTTCTTGCAACATGCCCTGCCCATCGCATTCTTCCGGCTTTGGCCACCTTCTGGATTTGGGAATTAATATAACTAAATTTCAATAAATTACTTGTCAAACCAGTTTCGAAAATACAAATTGTTTAACGATTTGAAAGAATATTCTCAAACCGAAGTAAAGAATGCTAAAATATAAATGATTCATATCCACTCACAGACTAACAGACAGAACACTCAAATTGGATTCTTTAATCATTTTAACGGTCATTTTTAATATTCCTTTAGTTGGAACAGTACTCGCATATGTCATGATGGCGCCACGTTACCCTATCAAAAACATCCTGTCTGTCATCTAGACTGTGTTTATTATTTTCATCTACCAACAAAGTTGCCATTCATGCATAATTACCTGTAATGTATTGATTTGTATACGTCCATGCGATTTTCATGCAGGATACAGATTTAAAACATATTGCCAAAACTATATACAGAATTGTGCCTACTTCTTATCCTCCAACGCAATCCAAAATCGAACCCGTTTTGTTACAATATTTACTTGCTTCTGGTCTGTCGCCACTTAATTTCGGATGAAAATTACCAACACTATCAAAAATAGTCTAGATGAACAACGTTGAGAAAAATAAATGGTTACCTTCCAACATCACTAAAAAAGTTAAATATATCATCAACGTAACCCAATAATTTATTGTGACGATTCATTTTCAAATATTATGATAAAATCAGGCATCCCTGCAAGCAGCTGACCGGTATTGACAAACGAGAGGGAATCAACTAGTAAAACAACTTTTACATAACACAAGGGGTGTACCGATAGTAAATAGTTCGTGCAGTACAGTTGTTTTTATAAGAATTAACTAATACTGTCATGTCAGTTAATCTGTGATCCATTCGCCAAGTGATGACAAAATGTATCTATAATTCGTTAAAAAGTCACGAGAAATGGTAAAATATTATTCACTTATATACTGATATGATATGCACTTCAAAAACTATATATTTTTAGTGAACATCTTTCAAACTATTATGCCCTTAACTATCATTAACTATTATCACAAATATTAATAACAAAAGTTTTCTAAAACTGACAAAAACAATGACATTATTTCATATAAAAAAATCAGATATAAAAGCTATTCCTAAAATCAATTTAAATTTTTTCTGAAATAATAGGTTGTGAACTGTATTTCGTTCTGAACAGATTAAAATCTTGTACACATGATCAATAATTTTCATTTCGATATTTTTATTGGTGAGTGCACCACCAAATTGGATTAATTTTCTTCATATTCGTGCTAGAGAATTCCCAGGAACTGCTATCGTTTTGTATTGTGCTTGATAAATTCTGTACCAAAATCAAAAAATATCTACCCTCGGTTGCGTCAATTAACCGATCGCACGGCGAGCCACTGAAAATCGGATTTATACGAAATGCTTTTTGCGATGGTTCGCTCAATTCATGTGGTTGAAATTCTGTGCGCCTTACTTAGGCGCTGAATTTCACCTTAATGCTTGTTTATGCCAAAAACTTAAGAAACCTTTAATTTTGAATTATTTTTGGTTATCTTACACTGCTGAAAATTTTATAACACATTTCTGACCATATATCTGACGATATGAAGAGAAGGTCGTCAAATGGTGAGATAACTAAGTCCTCACAAGTCCCTATCTCATGCCTCCCCGAGCGTCTATGATGACATTTGGTCAATAGAACGGCGTCGACTGGGTGCTATCGCCTTCTGCGTTAGTAGCAGAATGAGAGGGTGCGAAATGGCTTGTAGGTTGAAGCCCATCCTAAAGTGCAGTGTTTATCATAGTATATTACAACATATAATTCTGTTGTTTATTACATAATGTATTATTATTATTATTATTATTATTATTATTATTATTATTGTTATTATTATTATTATTATTATTATTATTATTATTATTATTATTATTGTTATTAGAAGAGCGTAACTTACACTGCGACATTAACTGTTATATTGTATCATAGCATATAATTTCACATATTATCGGCTTACACTATTTTATGTTATTATATACTATGTTGTATGGTATTATACTGCATTGCATTATATCATATTATATGGTATTATATTATAATATATTATATTATATTGTATTCTATTATATTATGTTATATTGTATTGCATTATGTTGTATTATATTATATTATATTATATTATATTATATTATATTATATTATATTATAGGGTTTATTATGAGTAGTACTACGTACCTCTGCGCAAAATATAAATTTGTTTTCCTTATAAGTTATCATTTTTAAAGTAAATTTTAACTAAAGATTAAGGTCATCACAAGGTGAGCTTGGTCCTCACTGGTTCCTGTTGTGTTTTATTCATTCTATTATTTATTATATAATTCATTGTACTACATTATGTTGTTTTTTTTATTATTTTCATTATTATATTTATTGTTAGTATTATTAATTTTTCATCAATAATAATAACATATATTATTTTTATAGATGTGGATATTATTATTCTTATTAGAAAAGAAATATTCTACTTCCTGCAGTACTGCGAAGATAGAAGAGCATAACTGACACTCTACAGTAACTGTTATTTTATATATTGATTTATAATATATTATATTGTATGACATTGTATGACATTGTATTATATTATATTAAATTAAAATATATTTTACTATATTATGTTATATTATATTATTTTGTAGTATATAAGTATTATTATTATCATTATTATTATTATTATTATTATTATTATTATTATTATTATTTTTATTACTATTATTATTATTATTACTATTGTTACCATTATTATAATCTTTATCATTATCAGCTACATTTTCATTTCCATACTAAACATTTCACTTTACACATATATTATTAAATTGTATCATATTATATTACGTCATATTTTGTGGTATTATATTATATTACATTGTACTATATTATACTATATTATGGTACAATGTTTGGTATTGTTTTATATAGTAATGTAATGCATTTTTTAATACACAATTATAAGTGTATTATATTGCATTGTGATGTATTACATTTTTATATTTTATGCATAATAATATTTTAATATATTCAGTGTCGTATAGTGACCAAACTATATTATAATATATTATGGTATATTTTACTATATTATGTCACATAACATTATGATACTATTATATTCATCATAAAATATTATAGTAGACTATAATACACTGTACCATACGATTTTGCACCGTTTTATACTATATTGTGTTTTATTGTATTATACTGCCGGAAATTATATTAAATTGTATTATGTTACATTATATAATACTTTGCTCAAGTACATTGTAAGGGAAGAGGGATGGGAGTGCATCAGGGTATCTTACAAGTGAATGACTGGATGAAGGAGTGAAATGTCAACCCGATTCACAGGGGAAAGCTGTGTGTTTTCCCCAGAAGGTCTGAAATGAGTAAGACGCACCCTTCTAACAAACAAACCATCAGGCAGGTTTAAGCTGGTACAGCGAATTCTTTTATTATATGGCCGGATGTTATTGCTGGAAGGCGCCGGGTCCTCAAAGTCCATTTTGGCCTTCTTAACAGCAGTAATATGAAAGTTATCTGATAATCAAATTCGGATCTACTGTAAGTCTACCTGCATCCACTGGTAATGCCTTGAACTGATGGTGGCTTCACACATACATACATACATACATATATCTGATGATATGAAGAGAAAATTATTTTGCTGCGTTAAATACAACAAGAGATATTCACGAATAAGTTCCACGCATTTTTGTACAAAAAGGCGCCCCATAGTAAAGTAAGTCGTGTTCACGACAAAATGATTGTCGTTCAATGCGTACCGCAAATTTGTTTACTTATTTGTTTTTTAAATTTATTAATCTTACAATAGAATCATTCAGGTCATGAAATTGTAGATCGTAGTACTTTCACAGACTAACAGACAGGACACTCAAATTAGATTCTTCAATCATTTTAACGGTCATTTCGAATATTCCTTTAGTTGGGACAGTACTCGCATATGTCATGATGGCACCACGTTACCCTATCCAAAATATCCTGTCTGTCAGCCGATCGGTGTTGACAAACGAGGGGAGACCAACTAGTAAAAAAACTTTTACATAACACAAGGGGTGTACCGATAGTAAATAGTTCGCGCAGTTCAATATAGGTGGAACTAGTGCATCACGAAAAATTATTTTTATAAGAATTTACTCATATTGTCATGTCTGTTAGTCTGTGGTACTTTCTACGCAAGTTTGTGAGATAAAATTGAGACATGTTCACAGTGCCAAATGCCCTCGAACAGGATGTTCTTGGTTTGTAATATCCTAAGGTTATGATCTTTTTGGTTAATAATCATTCTAGTGAGTCGAGTTTCTGTAACAAGTTAAACGTTAATAAATCACACGGATACTCAAAAAACACATTTCAATAAATGATTCAAAACAGCCATATATATATTTGCGTTTTCCTTTACCCGCTTTGCATAGAGATCACCTCTAGTTCAAATTTTCATTGTGTGCGGCTCGACACTTGGACTGTAGATCAATTGAGATACACCAAATTTGTCATTGTAGACCTCATTTAAACCAACTATCCGAGGGTGCTCAGCCTTCAATACCCTTTTGTGTTCGACTACCAAACGGTTTCCTCCGGCAGCGTAGCTGAAAGCATTCGAAAATTTTACCAAGAGGTTTCACGTATCACCTTTCGAAGGCTCCTAATGACGATATCTGTCTCTCAATGATTGAATCGTAGGAAGAGTAGTAAGAGAGTGTATTGTGATACGATAAAAGTGATCCTTGCTCGCAGGATAATTCAATAGCAAAACATATTTTATCGAATCGAAACATGTTTGATTTAAGTGAAAATGAGCATAAATATCATTGTTTTTTTTTTGCTTGATATGGTAGAGTACATTAAATTAAAGTGTTTTTTTTACATAATTTGACTATTATTATCAGTACATTCTGGTGTGAATTGTGAGAGAAATGCATAAAGAAGTTTTTACATACAGCTACTGATTTATTGAAGTATTTAGCAGAGATCGGCTCATCAACTTTACAAAGGTTCACCTTTTGTTCAGTGTAGGAATTATTCTCCAGTCACATGTACCAACCCTGGCTGATTGACATATCGATTCGAGCAGTTTTTGATTTGATTCATCATTCCTCGTCGACGTCGATTTTTCAAGGAAAGTCATAAAGAAAAAACCCTTTATCATTGAAGTTACGGCCGTAAATTTGTGATTAAATTTGATTATTTATGTTGAAATCTGTTTACTTGTCTTCTAAAATCACTTGAATCGTGTAGTTTGCGTTACGTGGTATCGGTCGGTGCGCAGTTTGTGACAAAAAACGCACTCGCACAGAAAAATATTCGATATCGACACAAAGGTGTTGCACGGGACACGAAGTACGAAGAAACTGCGGTGGAATTAGTTGGTGGTTACTATTTTGCTTTCGCTGGTACAATACTTGGACACGGGGGAAATATCTGGGCGGTACTGAAATTCTGTTCAAGGAAGGTACCTGGTCGGTCTCCGACACACCTTTGTGTATTGCAACGTTTGAAGGTTGAATAAGTGTCGATACCGGAAGTGTCACCACCATGGGGATCCTGGGAAACTCATCACTGGCTACAGATATAGGTAAGCTCTTCCGTGTTACGAGTGCTCAGTGGAAGGGGACAAACATTTTATTACATGATGCAAATAACAAAAAAAAAATAATGGAATGATTCGATGATCAGTTCCTGGTAGAAGCCATATAAATGTTTACAGATATCGGTTAAAATTTTTGATTTTTTCATGCTTCTATAATTAAGTTAGTGTTCGACCGATTGTCGATGCTTTGTAGTGGAAGATAAGGTCGTAAAACTGTAGTTTGTCAAATAATACACATACAGGAGTATTGACATTATTAGACAAACGAAAGTGATTTGAATGATTATTCCTTGCAATGTTTTTTTTTCTTTCTATTTTGTTCGTGGCTTTGCTATTGCAATTGATTGAAAAAGGCATTGAAGCGATTAGCTGTACGCTTCGATTCTGGCGAAAGTATTCCATCACTTGCTACAATGTTTGTTCGAATGAGAAACAGTGGCTTATCGAATGCGTACGGCACTGAAGTGATAAGCTATGTGAATTCTCCAGCGAAACTTCCTTGAAAAGTACCTACATCAGTTACTGTTTTTTTTAATTGACCCAATGAATTAGTCACTCGGTGTTCATGTATTTGTATTATACACAGCCAGAAAGTACTTCAAAGTTGACTGCTCGGAGTGCTGCAGACACAGTCTGGTTGTTAATCAAAAAATTAAATAAGGTCTTTTAAGGTCACGTTATCAAATGCTAAACTTGGTCTAAACTCAACAGACTTCGACGGATTTACTTCTGTCAGTTGATAAAAGGATTGAGATTTTATTTCGGGATTTTTGTATGCTCTTTCTTATTCTGGAACTGAATCACTGTTAACCTTGACTCAAATCGACAAAATGTGTAATTAAAGCTTTCGCGCAATGAGAATATAAAACCCGCCATAGCGACCTTTCAATTGAAAAGAAGCAGCATCGCGTCTGTACAGAACGTTTGAATTATGAAGATTTCTGTATGAAATGTTTAAAACGACGAATGTAACAATAAGAGATTCTCTTTGTTTACTTTCTCTTTCGATTATTACGGTACTCATAGCAATCCTTCACTCCAATTATTTACTAATAATAACAACTAGAGCTATCATCTTTGATTGTGAATTGAAGAAATTACCGAAAAAAGCAGGAATGTTTCGCAATAACCGAAAGAGAAAATAAACAAAGAGAGTCTCTCATTGTTATATTCGTCGTTTTAAACATTTTATACAGATTTTCGTTTTTGAATTTTGTGCGATAGTTTTAGTGTCTAGCCAAAAAATCTATATTTTCTATCTAAAGACTATTCGAAGCAAAGGAGATTTTAATATTTAAACCTTATAAGAATTAAATATTTATTAAATTATATTTATTGAATTTCATCCTCCAATCTAAAATCTTGCTGTCTAATAATTACATTTACACGGCTCAAACCCCTAAAGGTAAACAGAAGCGGGCTATGATTTATTTCTAGTGCAATTAAAATGTTATATAAAATCTATTACAAAAGGCGTAACGGTTCACTGTTCACGCCCTCGTCCATTAAACATCTTTGTTTGGTGCGAGGGTTGGTTGGGCCGAAGTAGAAGTACAATTGTTTTTGATGGTAGATGTCTTATTGATATCTTACCACCTGATTGTAATAAACGAGCGATTAACCTAAAATAAACAAACATTAGCTGTGCCTTGGCAAAGTTGATTTATTCAACCTGTTCTAAAGTAAATGTCCGCAACTTGTAATTAACACTACCCTTCAAATTCAGTGCCATATTTCTCTTATACACTTTCATTAACTATTTCTTCAAATAGTTGTCTGTTTTAGAGTACTTTTCAGTTTTCCGAAAGTTTCGCTTTATAATCACCCAGAAGTTTTTTTTATTGAGAGCGGTTCTGACGGGTATAAAAACAACAACTTTGGTTTCGTACTATTCCGTCACCGGTTTTGCGCAACGACACGATGTCAGATCTGACCAGAACAGTGTTCCATTTTAGTGGGACCGGAGGACGGGCAGCAGACACTTGTTAAGACATTTTTTTTTCTATATTTGGCCGTTGATGGTACCGGGCGTTATGTACGGCCTGCCATACCATGTATTTCATGGCAAATTATTCGACCTTCTTCTTCTTAGACCGGACATCTGCTTGGTAATGCACGTCTCATTCGTCCATTACGAAATCTACCACCAATCACTCGCGGTACAGCTTCCTGGCGCGGAGTTTGACCACAGTATTCTGTTTACCAGTGCAGTTAGACGCCTTCTTAACTTTGATGACATCAAATCCGGACCGCTTCATGGTCTGTTGGACGAACGAACCTATTTTGGCGACATCTCAAATCGAAAGGTTCAGATTGCACTTGAAGTTATCTCTCTCTCCTCTGACAATTTTGTCTTTCTAAATGTCAGAAATGAGTCCCGTACAGCGTTTTGATATTTTCTTTCACAGAAATATGGAAATAAATGAAATATTGAAATATATGAGCGAATGCGTCATCATCCAGCTGCTGGTCGTCAGAGATGTCCATCTCCTCTGTGTGACGAAGAGCAAGCAAAATTTCTCCCCTCGCACTAACAACTTCAACGAGAGCTCTTCTCTTTCACATATATACACCACTGTTGTATAAAGTGTGCACGCATCATGAGTGCGTTTGTTTATTTCCTTTTATCTCCTCCACTGAATCGCACCAAAGTGCTAGAGCAGAGCTAATAAATTCTCTGAGGTGGATGCAGATACTTTCACAGAGGTGTACACACCGGTGAGCACTCTGGTGTATGGTTTGCGTAGAAGAAGCGTGGGACACACAAAATCAGCAAAATAAAACAATTCATCGTTAAATTTTCGGTTTTCATTGAAAATTTTTAATAGCAAGGCCAGATCTACCCTCTATTAATTGAAGTTCACAGAAGTGTTCGCTCACCATCACGCGCCAGTGATCACTTGGGTATATTTAGGCGAGAGCACGTGAGAGCGATTCGTGCGAAGAGAATGTTATTCTCTCGAACCAGCTTCTTTCAACACAAGCACGCACTCAAAGTCTGTCTGTCTGGACACTGAGAAGAAGTGCGCTTTTCTCTCTGTGTGGAGCGGAGCAAATGTATCCGCAGTGTATAATTGAAACCTACGCCCTGGTGTATCACTCTAGTGAAATGCCATCTCTGCTGGTCGTTCGCATTCGAGAAAAATACACCGAAATGTGAGTGACACAGAAAAATGAATTAATCGGCCATTCTAAGGGTTTCCCAAAGGACTATGAGAACTATTTTTCTTCGAAATAGGCAAATCGAAAGTAAAAATAATTCGTTTAGAAAAAATCTAATGAAATAATCAGTATGGTGAACCGTTCGCAGTGCGGACTGCGCATGAAACGAATGCAAATAAAACCAACATTAAGTTCTTTTGAGTTCAAGAAAAATGCACCGAGCAGTGTTCAATATGTGAGAAAGTTCCACAATATGGCACCTTTAGCGACTAGAAAAAATCCCAAATAACATTATGACAATTTCATATCGAACTGTTTCATTTCGAAAAACTTTGCACTTAAAGCAGTTATTTTGAATATATAAAAGAAATGTAGTCAATCGTTTAGTTTGATCTTTGTAAAAGATTGGTGAAAGCTTGAACGTAGCTAAATTAGTGCGGTAAAATTTCAGTTTCAATCGAATAATATCAAATGAAAATGAAATTTATGGTCACTGATTCTCAGTATATCGATACAAATTCATTTGTGCCATTTTCAAGTGAAGCTCCCAGAATTCATCGTCAGTTGAATAATCGTACCTACTCATTTGAAGTTTTGCTTGCTCAGTTTCAAGTGCCAAGTAGTCTAGCTCCTTCATTGTCTTCGTTCTTGGTAGTGAGCAAGTTCGAATGAATAGAATTATAAATTGAGTAAAGTATTAAAAATGAAAACTGAAGGAGGAAACTATTAATTTATGTATATTCTGTAATTGATATTTCAGCTACCTGGTATGTCTTTCATCTATTATCTTGAACCAATTCGAATGTTTACATAAATCTCATTTGAAGGCCGCTCTCACACTATTGAAAGAGATATTTTGTTACTTCAAGAGATCAACTGACGGTGGTTATACTGAGCTTTTTGTATTGAAGAGAATCGATTGAAGAACTGAATGCTGCCCGCCATGTCAATTGCGGAACGCGTTAAGCGTCACAGAGAGAATAAAATACAAACGCAATCTTTTGAAACGGAATAGCCCTTTTCAATACTACAAATTTTAAACGGTCAAACGGTATCAAATCAATTGCTATCTATACACATTTGGAATGCAGTTCTGCGTCAATCTCGCGGTGATGTTTCTGGGATTACCTACTCCAAGTTTTTATTTATATTTTTAATGCTTCGAAATATTCGTATAATAGCCGTACATATTCTGGGCATTCTTTCAATCAATCTATGCAATTATTCTTTCGTTATTCGATTTTGGTGCCTGTGAGAGAACGATTTTTCTTGCTTACAACACGGATAAACTGTTAAGAAATATTACACTTAGAAGCAATTTTTCGCTTTAAATAGCCTTTATTATGTAGGGCCACAATAACTGCTCACATCTCTTGTAAAGTAAAATGTAACAAACAATTTGAGAGTTTTGGACGTTAAATGGATGCATTGATAAACAAAATTAAAAAAACTATAAGGATCAGCCCCATGGGGTTGTTCGAGCCATTGATGTGGAACAAGGCAACCAAAATTTCTAACGATCTACAATCAAACAGTTCAATCAATTGTAATTGCACGAGAGTCTGCTTAGATTGATCTTGATTAGGAATCAACACCGAACATTGTTTGTTTTTTAGCCGACGAAATTACACCAATATCCCAAATGTTTGCAATTATACCCTGCGATACGATTTTGATATTAAAGCTTCTCTTCGCCAAGCTTGTGTTGTATGCAAGAAATTATTTTTATAGCGTTAAGTTTCTCTACCATTCTGCGATTTATTTTTCCTCATTATCAATCGAGTTCATCTTATATAAATTAGTAATTAATCTTAAGCACTCAAAATTTACCCTGGGGTAGTTGGCAATTTCTCAGGCGAAACGACATAACATGGAATTTCATCCGAGCTTGCATGACACAAGATCAGAGCATACCAATTAAAGCTTCAAATCGTTTTATGGCACTTTTTGTCTTGCTGTCTAGCAACAACCTACCTCTAACATTCTACGCGTAGGACTTGCTACTAATCAAAACTTCAATCATTTACAATTGAAAATACGTGGCTTGATACATTCAAATCGAATCCTAGAAATATTTCCAATCAAATAATGAAATAATATTAATAATTGATACAAAATATACTGAGCTGTAAGTGTTTAAAACCTGACCACATTTCTACGAGTATTTTTCCTTGACTTTCTGATTTGCACCTCTATATAGAAATTAAAGATGTGTTCCACATCAAAAAAAGAATTGATTGAGAAACAGCGACTCTGTACGACCAAAAAAGTTACAGTTTGGTGTGGTGTTCGTGCGGATATGGTCCCTATTTGTTCCAAGACTATGATTGAGCAACGAAAACTGTTAATGGCGTTTGTTATCGAGCCATGATAAATGATTTTGCTATGCCCATTGTTCGTGAAAACGGTTTGAATGGCTACTGGTTTCAACAGGACGGTGCAACATACCATACAGCTCGACTAACGATCAATTTGTTACGACGATTTGACGCCTGTTAACCAGATTTTTTGTGGGTCTATTTGAAATATAAAATATGGTAAGCCAAAACCCTAGCCTAACTCAAAGACAAACATACGACGTTAAACCGACGCCATATCGACCGACACGTTGGTCAAACCGATGGAAAACGCCGAAAAGAGGGCACGTTTTGTACTCAAGGCCAAAGGTGGGCATTTACGCGAAATCATTTTCAAAAAACAGCTCTAACATATCTTCTTGAACCAAAATAAATTATGATCGAAATGAAAATGAATAATTTTTTTTTTCATATATTTCATTTAGAAACAAATGCTTCCACTTTAAATGGCCCACCCTGTTGTTGTTTTGCCTTTTTCCTATATATATGAATGGTTAAGTGCCAAGCCAGGATTATACAGCGGGTGGTGGTCCATCAATTCGACGTTTTGTATGCTCAAATATTCGGTCGTTTGAGCCGATGTGTGAGAGCTTGGATTATCTTGATGAAGAATGATTTTGCGTCTTGCGTTATTTCACGAAAAATATCTGGCAAAAAATGATTGTATACCAATCAGAATTGACGCTTTTACGATCCTCTAAAGCAACGGTAGCGATATGTCCGTTTATTCCGTTATATCAGATTTTACCTTTCTCATATAGAAAGGTTATTGTGAAACCCGAATTTTTAACCGAGGCCCGGAGGGCCGAATGTCATATACCATTCGACTTAGCTCGACAAATTGAGCAAAAGTCTGTGTGTGTGTGCACTCGATATTCTCAGAAATGGCTGGACCGATTTTCACAAACTTAGATTCAAATGAAATGTCTCTTGGTCCCATAGGTGGCTATTGAATTTTACCACGATCGGACTTCCGGTTCAGGAGTAACGGTGTAAAATGTGCAAAAATGAAAAAAAAGTACACTCGATTTTCTCAGAGACCGCTCAACCGATTCTCTTCAACAAAGATTCAAATTAAAGGTCTTATAGTCCCATAGGATTTCATATGGATCCGACTTCCGGTCCGGGAGTTACGGGTTAAAATGTGCAAAATGAACTAAACAAGTTACATCTTTAAACCCCAAATAATCCTACTAAATTTTATCCGGATACGACTTCCGGTTCCAGAATTATAAACTGATAGGTATAAAAATTTCATTTTCAAGGGCGTGTCAAATAAATAGCTTTTCTTTGATGACCAAATACATTGATTTTTGGTATCGGATCTTCGTTTCAGATTCCGGAAGTATCGAAAAAAAGTGACCGTGTACTACAAACTGTAAATCTCCAATTTGTAGGATGAACCGATTTTTACAACCTCAGATTCAAATGAAAGGACTTGTGATCCCATACAAAATTCCTGAATTGTGTTCCGGTTTCGAAGTCACAATTAATGATAATTACAAGGCAACGTAGTTCAGTCGGTAATGATTGCGTGTGTACTTTCAAACCAGTATATTGATCGTCCCCGATAAGCTAAAAAATACATTGAATGGACAAATTTTCTTTCAAAATTGCATTCGTAATGATGCCATCCAAATCATGATTATAGGAGATGTCTTGGTAACACAGACTGTACCGAGTAAACATGTACGGTGTTCCCTTTCAATAAGATAAAATTTGGAATTGTAACACTAGAATTTGCTACAATGTATTCAAGAGGAGGGCTACTCAGAATAACACACATTCATTTACTCTTATTAGTTGATGAAAACCCGTTCTCAAAGAATCTCTGTACTTGCAGAAAAAGCCACCAGTGACACCAACACCCAGGAGAAATGGGGTCTGATCATGGAAGTTTGCGACAAAGTGACGAACGGTGCAGTCACCTCCAAAGACTGTCTCTCGGTCATCGTGAAACGGCTTAATCACAACGATCCACACGTGGTTATGCAGGCCATTACGGTAAGTTCCAACGGGCAACGTTCGAAGCAGCCTAACATTAATGCCGTTTTTTTCCTTCCCTCCTTAGCTACTGGATGCATGCGTTAGCAACTGTGGCAAACAGTTCCATCTGGAGGTGGCCTCACGAAACTTCGAAACCGAATTCAAGAAGTTACTCCAAAAGAGCCAATCGAAAGTAAACACGGTTAGTAGTAGTGTGTGTGTTCTACGCAATGACATCATTTAACAATCCTATTTTCGTTTTTTCTCACGCAGCGTCTAAAACTCTGCTTGAAAAAGTGGGCAGAGTCCGAGTTCAAAAGTGATCCGCAGCTCAATCTGATTCCGACACTGTATCAAAAGTTGCGTTCCGAGGGACAAGATTTTAGTGATCCTTCGGTGACTCCCAAGAGGGAAATTCCGATGAGCACGAATCCGAACGTGGTCTCTAGTCAGCAAGAGGAGGATGACATTGCAAAGGCCATTGAGCTGTCTCTGAAGGAATCCAAAAGTGGAGGATCGGGAAGCAGCAATCCATCGCCAAAGATGTCTAGTGGAGGAGGAGGTAGTAGTGCTGGGGTAGGTTTTGAAGTTTGAATGTTTAAAGCAAAATGCTAATGCTGTTTTCTTATTACGTTTGCAGAGTTCGTTATACCCAACTGCTCTGCTCGCTGCGGCGGCACCGGTAGTGGAGCCTAGAAAGGTTTGTATAGAGTATTTTGTTGTTCAGTTTGCATGAGTTATAGGTTATACATTATGTTTCTGAACTCTATGGAGAGTGTAAAGAAGTCCTAATTTTACTCTTCTGTCCTATCAGCAATGTCAATTCTCATCGAAACCCTTGAAACACAAAGAAACTTACAAAAAACATTCAAAACAAAAAAGAGTATTTATAATAACCAAAAAATTCTAAAACGTACAAAACTATGGTTCACTACATTTACTGCAGGCCCCGGATTTCGTTTCGGGAGGGGTCCACGGATAAACAAAAATAAAACATCTGATGATTCGTCTAGGTGTACTTTTGCCCTTTAATACCTTTGTTCCTTGGCAGAGAACAAAGAAATTTGAAATTGCAACAAGAAGTTAAGTTCAATGTGTTAAGGGAAAGATATCGTTTTTTACATTTCGCTTATCATATTGTCCCACAGTTCGGATTCAATTTCCTGTTCTGGAATTACAGAGTGACGAGTGTTAAAACATTAAATTTCAAGAATGTGTTTTAAATGTGACGGTGGAAAAAGGAGCAAATGATTTTAAACTACTCAGTAAGCTCTTCTAGTTTGCAAAGTGGTTGATCATTTGTCTAAAAATATATATTTCAAATATAACGATTCCGAAAGCACCGTAAGAACGTGAAAAATGTTAAAATTCAAATAAAGAGTCCAAGTCCTAGGCTCGTATGATCCAATTTAATTCATCGAGATCCAATGTCGGGGTTTGGAAATACAGGGTGACGAGTATTGAAAATTTTGATTCGTTATCAGAAGTGACAATGAATAACACGAAAATCTTCTTATTAGCGGTCCAATAATTCAAAATTGAGCGTGAATACGAATAAAACTTGCACTCTTTCTTTATACTTTGGAATATCAATTAGTTGATCGACTGTGTTAATTGTGCAAGTTTTGCCCTTTTACACTACTAGAATTTGAAACGATACACCCAAACTACAGTACAGATTAGTTACATGGTTTTGGAAAGAACCTCTTATGAAGGCGTGCGTGAAGGGCCCAATTGTATAATTTTCTAAGATATTAAACACTGATTGGATATAAACGATTTTGAACACTGTTGCGAATTTAGAACTGTGAAAATTGCAAAAAAAAACTGATCATATTATCTTAGATTAGCACTGCACTGCTGATTTTAATTTTTGATTTACAAAGAAGCAATCTTCATAGTTCATTAGGTAACATTTAAAGCCATTAGAAAGGCTGATTTTGCATAATGTTCCACATTGTTGTCCATTTCCCGTTGTATGCAAACGACCACCAACAGGATGATGTAATCGATCTTCTTCAAAGGGAAACTGGCTCTGCGACCTGAGCGTTTGAGGTTTTGTACAACGCAAAAGGTCTCCTTTCATTGACGACTGCTCCACCTGACGACTGAAGTCCAAATGAGAGTTGCGACCTGAGAGTTTGAGGTTTTTAACCACGCAGAAGGTGCACTCTCCGAAGCCGCTAATCCCACGACGTCTGCTTCCGTCCAACGCACAAGAAGAAATGATCGATTTTTGCATATTTTTTTTGCATAAATATCTGTTTATTAATCTTATTTTTGTGTATTACATCAACATTTTACAGTACAAGTGACCCTTTGGCCTTTCATCTTTGTTGTTCATACGATTCGTTATTAATATTAGGTGTTTTAGTTACTCTTGTTTTACATACTAATGTTTAATCATAATATTTATTTTAATTATTAATAAAATATCTACCTACTTATAACTATCCCTAACCTAATACATACAAATTTTGAATTATTTGTATTTCAGAGATTGAGCACCTCTCTTCAAATTTCGTGCAGTATTGTTCGAATTTTTGTTCTAGTATATCCAGTGAGGCCATCTCATGTACTTCACTAGTCCTTGTCCAAGGGGGTAGATTTAGAATCATCTTTAAGATCTTACTTTGAATGCGCTGAAGCCTAAGTTTGTGTGTTCGTGCACAGCCCCGCCAAACAGGGACTGCGTATTCAATTGCGGGGTAGATGATTTGTTTATAGACAGCCATCTGATTCTTCAGGCATAGTTTAGATGTTCTACAAATCAGCGGATACAGAGACCTAATGATTATGCTGCATTTTTGAACGATTTTGTCAACATGTGACCTGAATATCAGATGTCTGTCAAAGGTGAGTCCTAGATAGATAACTTCGTCGGACCATTGGATGACCTCATCACCGAATCGTATTCTGCATTCGTCTGATGGAACAAGTTTTGGAGATCTTGAATGTGGAAATAAGATGACCTGAGTTTTTGCTGCATTGATCACAATTTTCCAGCTTGTAAAATATTCAGTTAGAGCGTCCAGACCTGTCTGTAGTTTATTCTTCAGAGCACGACCTTTGTAAAGGATGGCAGTATCATCAGCAAATTGTGACAGAACACCACCACCCGGAAGAGGTGGGATGTCTGATGTAAAAATGTTGTATAGGATGGGACCTAGGATACTTCCCTGGGGTACACCAGCAGGAATAGTAAATCTTTCTGAAAGTGCATTATTCAGAGAAACCTGGAATGCTCTATCTGCAAGATAATTTTTGATAATTTTAATAAGATACATGGGAAAATTATACCGATGCAGTTTGAACACCAGTCCATCGTGCCACACATTATCGAATGCCTTTTCAATATCCAATATTGCCATGGCAGTCGTTTTGGACACTGATTTGTTTTGCTGGATGACGTTGTTAACCCTTGTGAGTTGGTGAATGGTGGATCTTCCTTTCCGGAACCCAAACTGTTCTTCTAGAAATATATCCTGTTCATCTGCGAAAGCAAGAATTCGCCTTTGTATTGACTTTTCAAACAGCTTGGATAGGGCAGAGAGTAAGCTGATGGGCCGATAGCTCTTGGAAAAGGAAGGATCTTTCCCCGGTTTCAAAACTGGGATAACTTTAGCTAACTTCCACATTGAAGGGAAGTAACCAAGCTCCCAGCACCTGTTAAAAATTTTAGCTAAGAAGACAAATGAGCGAATACTCAAATGTTTCAGCTCAATGTTGAATGTGTTGTCGAAACCGGGGGCCTTCATATTTTTGGATTTTTTCACAAAAGCCATCAGCTCATTCGCAGTGACTCTACTTTCCTCAGGAACCAAGCTGTCTGATTGGTCAACCTCAGCTACGCTATCAGCAACGGCTCTTTCATATGGACTAACAATGTTAAGTCCTAAATTGTGAGAACACACAAACTACTGGCCTAGCGCATTTGCCTTCTCTACTGGTGTGATTAAAGGTATTCCTTCAGCTGCGTCCTGGGGTGACATCAGAGGAGGAATAGACTTCGGTTTTTTCTTAAGCACCTTCGTTAAGGACCAGAAGGGCTTTGAATGTGGGAGAATTTCTCGAAGCTTTTGCTGGAAGTTCCTGTTGCGAAGCTTAGATATCCTTTCCTGGATTATCCTAGTTAAGTTGTTATAAGTAGTCTTCCTATCTAGGATGCCAGTTCGTTGATACTGCCTCCGGTAGATATTCCGAAGTCGGATGAGTTTCTTGGTGACACTGTCGATTTGAAGAGAGGAACTCGGCATATGTTGTACTGGAACCGTCCTATCACGAGCGACTGTGATTGAATGCTGGAAGGAAGATAGGGCCGCATCGATTTCCATCGGGGAATCAAGTGGCAAATCGTTGTTTAATTAATAAGTTGGTCGGCGATATGTTGAAATTGGACCCAATCGGTGCGATAATAGTTCCTCCGAGGTTGAATAGGCACTGTTTCTGGTGAAGATCCCAACGTCAATATTACTGGAAAGTGGTCAGAAGAGAGCTCGTAGAAGACAACCGGAGAGCTGTCTATGGCGATGTTGCTGATGAATATATCCAAAATGGAATGAACTTCCGATCTGGAAAGTCGCTTCGGTTGATCCGGAGCGAAGATGTTGTATTGTCCAGCTTCGTAATCTTCGGCAAGTACGAATCCGTTTCGATTCTGTCTTCTGTTTCCCCACAGCTCATGCCGTGCCTTCAGGTCCCCAGCAATGATGAATTTGTTCTGTCGTCGAGTGAGCATAGCCAGATCTCGCTTCAATGATGCACACGTACCATCTCGAAGATTGGTTTGTTTGGGACAGTACGCTGCAATGATGATGATGGGTCCCATCGTCGTTGTAATCTCAATTCCGATGGCTTCTATTAGTTGCAATTTAAAGGCTGACAGAAGCCTATGCTGAATGGATCGTTTAACGGCAATGGCAACTCCCCCTCCTCTGGTAGTTGTCCTGTCGAGCCTGTGAATCCTGTAATTGGAAATAAAAATAGAAATTTCAGGTTTAAGATGAGTTTCAGTTAAAATAGCAATATCGGCATTCTTCTCTTGAAGAAAGTCGGACAATTCAGCAGTTTTGCTCCTGAGTGAGCAAGCATTCCAATTTACTATAATCAACTCATTATATTGCATATTCGATGATGAATTTGCCTAAGGCGTTGATTTGATCTAACCGCGTTCCGCAGTTTCGTAGTTTTGTTGTCATTGTTTCAAAAATGACGATCAGTTGTTCAGCAGAAAATAAATCACCAGAGTCATCCTTTGCTTGTGGTTGATTATTACCCCATCCAGGAGGGATTTTTGAGGAAGATTCTTTTTGTGATCCAGCGGCTGAATCTTTTGGATTGCTGCGAGGAAGTGGCGGCAAATTCGGAATATCCCTCTTCGGTGGGAGCCGTGGGAAATTAACTTCATTCTTCTGTGGAACATTCTTGCGCGTTGATTGTTTGCGGGACGCCTGTGAACTCAGCACGTTTGGGACACGATTTGCTAGTAGATGGATGGTCGCCATCACAGTTCACACATTTTACAGCGATATCATCTAGTAGGCAATCGTTGGTATTGTGTGATTCGGCACATTTCCCGCCCCGACTTTTCATGTGGCAATTCCTCGCCCCATGACCGTACTTCAAACAGTTCGTGCACTGTGTGACATCCCGATGTACCGGTTTATACTTTTGCCATTCGATGATTATGTGAAATAACGATTTAATCGTTTTCAATTGACTCATGGTGATGGAGCCCTTCTCCAGATGAATCAGGTACAGTTGATCTCTAAACTTTTTGTCCGTATTATGTCGCTTCATTTTGAACACCATCAAAGGCTTTAGTCCAGCCTCCGACAGTGCCTGCTTTAGTTCGGCTTCCATCATGTCGGGTAGTCCTCGAAGTACAACCTTCATAGGTTTGTTGGCGGGAATATCGTGTGTGAAGTATTCCGCTTTTGTCTGCTTCAGATAGCATTCCACTCCTTTGTAGTGGTTCAAAGCCGGAACAGTTATTTTGTAGCCTTCAGTACATAAACGGATTGTTGCCTGTAGTCCTTTGCTGATCAGTGTCAGTGGGAAGCCCTTCAGGTAGAAAGGCGACATTTTTTCCTTCTTCTGCAGTTCCTCTTCGACATCAACTGGCAGATCAGCATATTGGTTTTTACTCAGCAAACGGTCGTTTACCTGTGCATCACTTGGCTTCAGACGCTTAGCATCCTTTGGATCCTTCTCGGATCTATGGCGGTTTTTACGCATAGCTTGGGTAGGTAGACAACTGCGAATAAAAAATAAAACCAAATCGAAATTATTCGTAGTAGGTTATTCATCTATCCACATCGAGTGTTAGATGACGAATGATGATCGATTTTTGACCACGGTTCCTCTTTTATACGCAGTCAGTTGAAGATATGTGCCTGACTACCTCAAAATCGTCGTCCTTGCGCGAAAAAGCCAAACATAAGTAAAGAGTTTTCCGCGTTGTTTTCAAAGTTTGAGAAAACTTAATTTTTGAGTTGTTTGTGGTTATCTCACACTGTTCAAAATATTATCCTCAATTCCTGATCATATTTTTGATGAAATGGTGAAAGAATTATGTTGCTACCGTTAATACAAGTCGAGATATTCACGATTAACTTCTGCCCATTCTTCCATATGGCTAATTTTGAAAAGGCACCCCATAGTAAAGTAAGTCGTATTCACGACAAAAATATTTTTTTTATGCCAAAAGTCTTTGAATTGCATGAAACATCGAAACATGTTGGTTGAAGAGGGAAATTGAATGCCGTGTTCAAGAACACCAGAATACTGCGTGAAAGTTCAATGTAAACATTTTAGAGACAGTGAATATCGTTGAAGTTTTGAGTACTTCATTTGATGAGTCATATAACTTCATAGGCTTTCGCTGTAACAAAAACAAGCTGACAACACTTTACTTTATAGATCATTCACGTATAGCATTAGAAGCAGTGATCCGAGGTGGCTCCCTTGTTTCGAAGAACAGAAAAAGTCTTCTTAACGTGCATTAAAACGGTTCCAATTTGTAGATAATATTAGTTGATGGCCTTACATACTTACCTTGCTGGTTACTGGTTTTCGGTTCCGGATGTAGCGGTCAGAACTCCAAAATGGAACTCACGCGATCTTTTTATGTATTGGCGCATTGTCTCGAGTTTCAATCGCTTCAATAATGCACACTTATACGAGCTGCTGATGGTGATCACCGCCAATCAGAATTCGTAATGGGTGGCTGACACTATCTTCTCTCGAGTCCCTGCTTTTCAGGTACTTTGTCTTTGACTCATTGATGTCCAGTCCTATCCGCATGGCTTTAGTTTTATGTTCGATGTATATTTCTTCTATCTTCTCAAAGTTGCGTGATATAATGTTAATATCATCATCGAACCCAAGTAGTCCATCAGCCTACAAAGCAATGTGCCACCATCATAGCCCTCTGCTAGTTTCGAAGGGACTCGAGTTTATCGCCTTGAACAACCTCCGGAAATCCGTAGTCGTACATGATTTTCCATAGCTGATCTCGATCGATTGTGTTGTGAATCAAGTTCTAGAACTGAACTTGAATTCCGAACCTAAATAATCTAGTTCCAGAATCCAAGTTCCAGCATGTAGGTTCTGATTTCTGGAAATGTATCCCGAAACTGAGTTCAGGAATTAAATATTGGTAATTTTGCTCCTGAATTCTGAAATTGACGTTCTAAATCAGAATTCTGGATTCAGCTTCCATATAAATTCAGTTCCAAATTCTAGTTAGGGAACCAGTTCCAGAATCCAGAAGTTGGATTAAGTTCCAGAGTCATAGTTATCATTTTTGAACCTGTAATCTGGAACTAAATTTTGAAACTGAGTTCTGAAACCAAATTTTGAAACTGAAAATAAGTTCAGATTGCCGAACCAGAATCCAGGCTCTGAATTCAGTGTTAGATACACAATAGTAAAGTAAAACAAGTGAAAAATTGACATTTTGGAAAAAAATTGAAAATAAACAAATTTAAATTGTTAATAGTAATCAAACTTCTCCAAAATCATTGTATTGTACACAAAAATTGTTAGTATAGCACACTTGCCCTAGTGTGCACTTTGCACGGTTCAAGCAGGTACTTACTCAGAGGGGAGGTTAAATCCCGGGAAAAATAAACGACAATAATAAAAGGACACTAAATTTGACTGGATGACCGGAAAGAGAAAGTACGCGAGCTTACCATAGTTGGGCAAGATTCTGCAGATGAGAAAGCGTCCTGCCGCTGGACCCCCACATACATGTTTGGGACAAAAAAGACGAGCGCAAGTGCACTTCGTGTACATGTTTGGCTGCATCAATTTTTATATAGTAGATAACAAAATGATTACCCGACAATGGACTGAAGTTCTGCTTCGAAGCCCAATGGGTCGGAAAGATTATGATGCCGATTTTCTGGGATTGTCATAGTATACGTTTGGAGGACTACCTCAATACAAGCATTAGCGTGCATTAAGGGAGTGATTAAATACCGAAATCGCTGCGAAATGGCCTTACATGAAACACGTGAGTATCGCTATCATGGTTAAAATCAACGGTTTTGAGTTCCAGTTACTTGCTCATTCACCGTGATCACCTGATTTGGCCTCTTTGAGCTATTATCTGTTCCGGAACGTCAAGTCTGTTAAATATTAACTTTGGGGGAAATAAAATACGTGTTATACGCTAGCGAGCAGGATTGCAAAGAGCTTCTCTATCGTTTATTCGTATGAATATATATCTATCTATTTACATTTTATTCACAGTGTTGGCAGTACTTTTATTTACATTCGCGCAGCGAATGTTTCGTCAGAGTGCGTTCTTAACGAGAATCGACTGTAAAGAATTTCCTATATACAACAAAGTCATCTATAAGAAATCGATTTCAGTTTTTTTTATTATGGAATTTTAAACCGCTTCTTCCGGAACCTGATACCGAAATCTGTATAGCCAAAGTAACTTATATGACCTATAAATTTAGAAGGTGTTTTCCGTTCTCCACGAATCGAAGTAAGGGATTTATTTCGGGCCATTTATCAAAATCTATCACAAGTCTTGTGGATTTTTGTGCTCTAGAAATTGACATTTGGAAGGTTTTAGACATGAAAATAGACTGAAATGGCTTGACAGTAAACGTTCAGAAATGTAATACAATCACCTTCTCTCGGTCACAGTGACAAATACTTAATAATCCCGGTAAAAACCGCATCGAGAATTATGTACATAAGCAATCTTCAGTAACATTTTTTTTATCTGAGAGCCCCTCCCGAATCGAAATCCTGGATGCGGGCCTGGGTTCAAGTGATAGTATTTTAATTTCGTGTCGTTTTATTTCATTTGCAAACATTCAAGATCCTCACCCAGTATTATTTTCTATTTAATCTACAACATGAAAATAATGATTTGAAACGACTTTTCTATTTTCTAAGGTTCGTGCCCTGTACGACTTCGAGGCGGCCGAGGACAACGAGCTGACGTTTCAGGCGGGTGAAATTATCATGGTGTTGGATGACAGCGATCCAAATTGGTGGAAGGGACAGAACCAGCGAGGGGAGGGGCTGTTTCCCTCTAATTTCGTCACATCGGATCTGAACGCCGAACCGGAAGGCGCTGTGGGTGGATCATCGACTGGCAAGAGCAAAAAGAATGTGCAATTTTCCGACGAGCAGAAAAAGGAAGAGGAAAATGGTTCAGCCAAAGATCAAACGATTGAGATAAACGAGGAGAAAATTGATCGTTTGTTGCACCTGCTGCATGAAGCAGATCCCGAGGATCCATCGGCGGATACCGAGGAGATGTTGCAGTTGGAACAAGTGGTAAACCAGATGGGACCATTGATCGACACGGAACTGGAACGTGTAGATAGGAAACATGCGCAATTGACACAGTTAAGCAGCGATTTGGTCGAGGCGATCAATCTTTATCATACGCTAATGAGAGAACCCGATCGGTCGATGATGATGGGAGTCGGTCCAACAGGGTATGGAATGCCGGGCTTCCCCGGACCATCTGGCATGCCTGGAATGTATAGCATGCCAGGGATGTATAATCAGAATATGCCAGGCATGTATCCTACAATGAATGGAATGCCCGGAGCTGTACCACCATACGGAATGCCTCAATTGCGGCATGATCTAGGACAAATGAATGTCAGTTCTGTACCACAGTTTCCACCCCCACAGCAAGCAATGCCAACAATGTCCCAAACTGGACCAGCTAGTTTACCTTCTCATCAGCTACCGATGAGTGCAGCTCCTGGTGTCGCAATGCAAACTCATGTCCATCAACCTCAGGTTGGACCCAATATGCATCCTCAGCAACATCAGCAACAACAGTCTCAACATATGCCCAATATGACGATTCCATCGCAGCTGATGGGACCACCCCAACACCAACAACAACAACAACAACAGCAACAGCATCCACCTGCAACTAACATAGCTCCCCACACGGTAATGAATATGAGTCATATGCAATCGTCATTGCCACCAAATTTCTCGAATCCCACATCACCGCCCCCCACGGTAAGTTCGGCACCATCTTCTCTAGTTCAACAACAAATGCCAATGGGGGCAGCAGGAGTCACAAACCAGTCTGCTGTACGTCCGCCACCACCACCAGCAGCAGTAGCAGCAACAGCAACGCAACAACAACCGCAGCTTGCTGGTAATTATGCAAACTACGTGCCACCTCAGCCGCAGCCACAGCAACTACCACAATCCGCACCACCAGTACCAGTGAATGTTCCAGCTCCTCCACAACAACCGACCGCAACGGCACCGCCACCTAATAGTATGAATCCTCACCAGAATCACAGTCAGATGACTTCCTTGCCACCATTTCAAAGCACCACCCTTCCACCGTACATTCAGATGCCTCCAGGAATGGCCCCAGGCGGTGGTGGTGGTGGTTTCGGAACCCATCATCTTCAGCATCATCATATGCTAGGAATAATACCACCGGGAGGTCCTCTCACGATCAATACCGCTACCAGTTCACCGCAGAACATTCCAATCTACCAACAGCAACGGTAAACCATTTTATTTGTTCTCATCGTCACTCTCGATTGATATTGAACCTATCGTTTTAAATTTCAATCTATACCTACAACCGCAACCGGTTGACACACTAACGGTGTACATATAACTTTAAAGAAGAAAAGAGAAAAAAAGCGGGCCCTAATATCTGTGAAACTCCTATCACCACGTTGCAATTGCGATGCCAATATTGTTTTGTTTTTAAATGATTCTTTTAATTTCCAACTAAGCCATTAGCATGCTGTGTTTTATCTCTGTTAATAATATTTTCTAAACTACCATTGCTGCCCTGAAGAGCTCCTGATCGAACGACAGCGGAGCAGACTTCGAAACCAAGTGCGCGGCATTCTCGAGAGGTCAATGGTTAGGGTACAACTGGAACTGGAACCGCAATAAGTGCAACAAGCAAACATTTTTTTTTGCAGATCAGATTAAACGCGAAAAACTTTCGGTTGGCCGCATTCGGCAGCGTAGTTTCGTAGTTCCTGGAACGAAAAAACAGATAGAAACAACATTTCCGTATGCGGCCATTATGCGTTTGCAGAGCAAAATTTTGAAATGAATAAAAGCTAGGGAACACACGAAAGGCGTACTGTGTGCTTTGGCGTCTACTAGCACCTTTTTAGATCCATCACTAGCATGCTAGAGAAGAAGAATATAGAAAACATTATTACGAAATGCTACCCCTATTAATAAAGGATTATGTATTTATGATTATGTCTGGGTAACAGCGTTGACATTTACGAAGGGACACACAGTCTACCTACTGCTCTGCGGCTTGCGGATAAATGTATAATATATTTAAATGAAGCTGGCAGTAAATAAAGTTATTCAACAAAACTGATCCGAGTTGTATGTGTATCCGAAAATGAATCCGTTCCATAATCAATCTATTCAGTGTCTTCTGCTAAAACTGAGCGTTTGATCATTTTATTTATTTTTTTATTTAAAAGATATTTTTTATTCAGGCCTATTTGCGTACAAGCTTCACGTGGCCGATTGAGCCGATTTTTTAAATATATTTTTTTTTGAGTTGGATCTCGTTGTCACCCTTTTTCTAGGGGGAGAGGAGCTTCCATTTTCCTCCTGCGAGGGTTGAGGGGCCTGAAGATCACCTGATCAACATACGGAAAATCAAATCGACCACGTTCTCATCGACGGGCGATTCTTCTCCGCCGTCATCAATGTCTGCACTTTACCAATATTGATTCTGACCACTACCTTGTCGCGGTTGGTATGCGCTCAAAACTATCGACGGTGCACAATACTCGTCGCACAGGAACGCAATGACGAGCATTTGAATGGCGAAGCACAAGATACAGAGAACGGTACAGGAATCAATCTGGGTGCACGCTCAGCCGACGACAGATTCCCAGCCCATGATCTGTCGGAGATAAGTGAGGAGATCGGCAAGCTGAGGAACAACAAAGCCGCTGGCAATGACCAGTTGCCAGGCGAGCTGCTCAAACATGGAGGGAAGGCACTGGCTAGAGCGCTGCACTGGATGATTTCTAGGATTTGGGAGGAGGAGATTCTACCGCAGGAATGGATGGATGGAGTGATATGTCCCGTCTACAAAAAGGGCGACAAGCTAGACTGTTGCAATTACCGCGCAATCACATTGCTCAACGCCACCACCAGGTACTCTCCCAAATCCTTTGCCGTCGTCTATCACCAATAGCTAAGGAATTCGTAGGGCCGTACCAAGCGGGATTTACTGGAGCCCGCGCCACTACGGATCACATATTCGCGATAAGACAAGTACTCCAGAAGTGTCGTGAATACAACGTACCCACGCATCACCTATTCATTGACTTCAAAGCGGCATACGGCACAATCGATCGAGAACAGCTATGGCAGAAAATGCACGAATACGGTTTCCCGGATAAACTGACGCAATTGGTCAAAGCAACGATGGATAGAGTGATGTGCTACGTCTGAGTATCTGGGACGCTCTCGAGTTCCTTCGAATCTCGGAGAGGGCTACGTCAAGGTGATGGACTTTCCTGTATCTTGTTCAATATTGCCCTGGAAGGTGTGATTCGAAGAGCAAGGATCGACACGAGTGGCACGATCTTCCGAAAGTCCGTACAACTTTTTGGCTTCGCTGACGATATTGATATTGTGACACATAACCTTGACAAGATGATGGAAACCTTCATCGGACTGAAAGCTGAAGCTAGGCGTATCGGACTGGGCATAAATGCGTCGAAAACAAAATACATGAGAGGACGAGGCTCTAGAGAAGAAACACTACGCCTCCCACCACGAATATTGATAGACGGTGACGATATCGAGGTGGTAGACGAGTTCATGTATTTGGGCTCACTGGTGACCGCCGATAATGACGCCAGAAGAGAAATACAGAGACGTATTTTGGCAGGGAATCGTGCGTACTTTGGACTCAGAAAAACCCTTCGATCGAGAAAAGTACGCCACCGCACGAAATTGACCATCTACAAAACGCTCATTAGACCGGTTGTTCTCTATGACCACGAGACCTGGACTATGTTGGCAGAGGACCAACGCGCCCTCAGTGTTTTCGAAAGAAAGGTACTGAGGACCATCTATGGCGGAGTGTAGATGTTAGACGGAACGTGGAGACGGCGTATGAACCACGAATTGCAACAACTGGTAGGAGAACCACCCATCGTACGGACAGCTAAAATCGGACGTCTACGATGGGCTGGGCATGTCATAAGGATGTCGGACGACAGCCCAGTGAAAATGGTTCTTGAATCTAATCCGACTGGTACAAGAAGAAGAGGAGCGCAGCGAGCAAGGTGGATCGATCAAGTGGAGGGTGATCTCAGAAGCATCCGTGCCTTGAGTGACTGGCGACGAGCAGCCATGGACCGAATTATGTGGAGACGTATGCTTGATACAGCAAAGGAAACCCCAGGCCTATAGCTGTTAGGTAAGGTAAGGAGGGTTGAGGGGCACTTCGTTCGTGTTTTGTCTCGTCATCCATTGCCGCATCGATGGTATTGTTGTCGATTTCCGTCTTCTGTTGCGTTTGTGTACAGTGGACCATAATATAAGCTATAGTCAGTAAAATAAGTAAACGAAATTAATAGAAAATAAGTATAAAATGGAATAGCGTGTAATAGCACCGGGGAACCTCTTACTCGATAAGCAAGTAAACAACACTATCTTGAATGTGACAACAGTCATTGCATCTTCCGGCAAACCCGTAGAGGGAAGCAATCGAGAAGTCCAGTGTGTGTCGCGGCAAAGTGCGAACAGTTTACGAAAAAAAACTAGATATGCGAAGTAGATTTTAGCGGCCGTCACCATACGGTAAGAAGATAATCAGTGCAGCGATAAGTGGTATACAAATCCACGTAAGGTAAATAATTTTGTGATTATTACACGCAAGATGGTTCATGTGTATGATTGTTAGATTCTGCACTTGCAACACGAGTTACGGAACGCTAAGCCAATAGAAGATCAGTTGCAATCTCACATCGATCATCGTCGACAAACCCCCGGCTAGAAAGCAAACGTGATTTTCATTCTCAGAACGGAAGCAACTCGTCGAAGCGCGAACGGAAAAATCCCTCAATAGAGGTAAGACAAGCACATGGTCATTGTCATCTGCGGATCTCTCTTGGATTCATCGCACCGGGACAAGGCCGCACTGTCAAACACTGTGACCGACGGGTTGAACGTCAATCAATATTGCGAAGTTAAGTTCAGTTGTCGACCATTGCGGAAGTTTGTACATCGGACTCGGTCAAGTAAGGTATTCTTAAGTGGGGTGAGGAGCTGGAGGTTCGACACGCAGGAGGACGAGGAATAAGAGTGGAAATATGGTGCATGAAGTAAGATCAGTGAAGAAGTGAAAGGGCCTATGAAGTAGAATATTTGTACAGATAGGAAGAGTAGAGAAAGAATGCGTAGAGCTGGCCAGTATGAAGATTGCAGTAGATGCACCTTGTTGTACATTGGTTGCAATTGCTGGTTGGTTGGAGGGCAAGTTGTTAACTGCAGCCTGTGTACTTTGTTCTATAGGGGATGATGATGGATTCGTTGAAGGGGATGCTTCATTGTTGTTGGTGGCTGTTACAGGTGTATTGGGGTTGGTTGGGGTTTGTGTGAAGGAAGCACCGTTGTCCTTTGGTGTAGTTGTCTCCTTTTTACAGTTTATCACATGGCTTACCGTAGTGAACAGCTTTTCGGCAATATTGACATGTGGCCATCTGATTGTCATAGGTAACAAGTGATTTGCACGGAATTCTGGTATCTTGACCGAAAATCACATAAGAAGGTATAGCCTTCTTCAAGTGTATGCGTAATAAACGTACGCCATTAAGAATACCGGGGAAAAAATCTTCCACTTTTCTTTTTCGATAGAGAGAATCTCTCCGTATTGGGACATAGTTTTGCGAATATATGAATCGGTGACGCTTGAGGGAAGATCATGCACACGCACTTCTATATCACTATCTTTCATATATACTGGAATGTTGTACTTAATGTTCTCGTGTACCACATAGTACACATTGTTATTGTTTATATTAATGATTTTGAAGCGTCCTCCCTGGTTTAGTACAAATAAGTTACACAGACTCACAAATATAGAACCATTAAATGTAATGTCACATTCAATAGGGCTGAAAAGTCACCACTTGTGGCTGAACACCCAATTTAAACCCTCACAATTTAATTTTAACTCATATTCCAATAAATAGTTATTTAAAAAAGACGAAATAATTTTCTGTCATCGGGCTAATGTTCATGCCTCTTAATTCTAACTTGTATACTGTCGGCTGCTGAGCCAGAGAAACAAGTGGGTTCATTCGCTCTTGAAACGGAGCAAGCAAAACTTCAAATGACTAGGTATGGTTATTCAATTGACGATGAATTCAGTGGATCTCATTTGATTATGATCACAAAAGTTTAACTCTCCCACCAACCTTGTATGTGTATGTATATATGTTAAATAATAATTGTAATTATATTGTACGAAAAAATACAATACAGACTTTGGCACCTCTGAGCTAAAGCTATGTGCCATATCAAATAAACGATCTGAAGAAAAAAAAAGTACGGGTGTGTTATGTCAGAGACATAACTGGATGTCGTTAATACGAATAAAACTGACACGATTTCACTTGCGAAACTTTCCCCCTTTTCATTGCCAAAATTTTCAACGATTTTCGACGTCGATTATTTCATTTCGGATTTGCATATTTCATTGAGAGAAACTATCAACTATAAACTATTTCTGCTTTTCAGAAGGACCAAATTGTGGAATTCTCTACGGTATTTAGCACAGTTCGGAACATTTATTTCGAACGATTTTCGCACAGCGAAAAGTGCACGAAGCAAATCAAATTATTTTGGATTTTCACTAAACTGATGACTTCTACCTTTGATTTGCAAAGAAGTAATAGTTGAATTGAAACTAGCTTTCTCGAATCTTCTCGCCTTGACGACCGAAAGGGAAATGAGAACTACTACCTTAGCGTTTGAGGTTTTCAACCACGCAGTAGGTGCGCTCTCCGATGCCGCTGTTTGAATGCGTCTTCTCGCTCTGACGTCTGCTTCCATCCAACGCACAAGAAGAAATGATCGATTTTCGACCACGGTTCCCCTTTTATAACGTTCAGTTGAAGATATGTGCCTGACTACCTCAAAATCGTCGTCCTTGCGCGAAAAACCCAAGCAAAAGTAAAGAGTTTTCCGCGTTTTTTTTTTAAATTTTCAGAAAACTTAATTTTTGAGTTGTTTGTGGTTATCTCACACTGTTCAAAATATTATCCTAAATTCCTGATCATATTTTTGATGAAATAGTGAAAGAATTATGTTGCTACCATTAATACAAGTCGAGATATGCAAGATTAAGTTCTGCCCATTCTTCCATATGGCTAATTTTGAAAAGGCGCCCCATAGTAAAGTAAGTCGTATTCACGACAAAAAATGAATCGTTCTGAAATTTTCAACTAATTTTCTAAGAGATTGTCAGTTGGTTTTTTTATATTCGTTACCGTTTCTGATAAAATCAGATTTGAAGCGTGAAAATCGCCCTTTAAAACACACTGGCATAAGACCTTAAAGTCTGTCCACGTTAAATTTCGGGCACCAAAATAATAGTCGCAAAAAATTTATATATAATTCAACAAAACCGGTTGTTGATTTCAGAATAATAGATGTACATTAGAAACAGTTGATTAAGATGTGTTGTCGAATTTTCTGTGGTATACCCGCCATTAAATTCCGTACGGTATCGTCAGATAAGCTCGCGTTGATGATTCTCCGATGACACAATCCCTATTCTGTATTTCGATCGAATCGGATTTTGTCGAACGAATATAAAAATTTACATTCTTTAATTCGATCGAGTGATGCTTTTGTATGAAAAACTCTAACACGATCCAGCTACAGAATGCCAAATTTCGTATTCGATCGAAACAATCCTGTTCGAACGAAAATACAGAATCGGGGTGAATAACTATTTTAATAAGTTTGTACATATTATAATCCAACATTTCAATGAATGCCACACAAAATTCGAGCATTTCTTGCATGTTCACTAAAGATTTCTATAACTTCTCAAAATTGTAATACAAATTATCAAATACTTTTGTCTTATACCTACACAAGTTATATTATCTATAAATTGCGGAATAATAGCAAAACAAGCTATTGTACCAAATTGAAGCATTATTTTGCCATTTCACTAATAAAATAATGCCTAAATTAGCAATGATAGTAAAATGAACTATCACTATGATATTCGTTTGCTATCGCTTTTTATTCAAGTTTTTAGTTTCGAATGGTTACCGCCTAAGAGCCCAGTTCTTCTCTATTGGGCCGAGTCCTGTACATGCTTAGTGAAATTGCAGTTTTTGGCTCATATTCGACCACTTGTACCTTATACCATTCTAAAAATGGATTTCGCATAATGACAAGTGGCCAAAATCGAGAATCGTGGCTTCTTATAAACGGTAGTAATCGCTTTCGCATTTCTCGTACACATCGTTTATCGATGGAAATTTGTCCTCAACTACCTGCTAAATCAAATACTTTTTCAGGACTTTGGACATCTTCTTTGTTTCAAAATGCTCGACAATAACGGTCCATCGCATTGCGGTACACGAAATCGGACTCGGAATTTTTGACAACATCAAATTAATTCTTTAGTTGAAATTATTTCCAATGGAAAATAAACGCAAATAACTTTCCGTCCGTCAAATTTTGAAATGGGCCGCAGTTTTAGTTAAATTTAACTACTCGACACAGAATAACCACTCAAGTGTCAGATTTCAACCAAAAGTTAAAATTAACCGCGAAATGGTTCACAGCCTTAAATGACCCTTGTCACGTCTTACTTTTCCGCACTTTATCTTAAATCCTTGCTCTTCCTTGAGTACTATGGCTCTATAATATCATATTCTTTCTCCTCTCATAATCTCTAGTTAGTTTGATATAATTGAAAACGGAAAAAGTCTTGGTTCATATTCTTAAATTCTGCTCGCCGGTAAATCAGTTTTGACACTTAAACTGCTCTGCATGTGAAACATCCACGCGAGTACGAGTTAATTGCAATTGATCAAAGCACAGCTGTAAGAATTTCAATTCGTTTTCTAGCAATTTGTGTGATGCTTGCTGTCTAGCAATAACCTTCCTCTGGCATGTTTCATGTGAGACTGAAGCTTAAGGGCTGAGGCCAGTGGATCGCGTATAACCACGTGTCTCGCTCTGCGTATTACATTTCTCTCTCGCATATGTACAAAACGACTCTCGGGTGACCAGAAAAGTTTCGATATTTTCGGTTACAAGTTTGCATAAAATGTGTCTGCATCCAATTTCTCTCTAATTTTCGTTACATTACCAGGAAACTGGAGCAAAAAAAAAAATAGCGCGTGCATAGGAAATGCTTCAAGAATGTTTTTTGTACCTTCAAGATTTCACACGAATAGGGAAACGTCATTTAACACAGTACTCATTTGTATTTTTATTTTCAAAAACGTAAAACTTGCTTTAATATAAGATCTGTTATATCTACTAATATTGCAGATATGTGAGGTAGTCTTCGCGAGACTTGACGACATTTTCATCCCAGCACTCGGAGCTGAAAACATTGCTTTCGGCCAGTGCGAGAATCATCTCCATCGGCGGATACAGCACCGGAAACTCCGTAACGTCTTTCGGTAGTTTGACGTTCTGTACGAAAAAATGTTGTAATTCTGAGAAATGCAACGGTACGTTGTCCGCTGTAGTATTTAGGGTACCGTCCTGCAGGATGAGCGTCTGCAAAAATAAAAGAACTTAGCTTTTAACGGTATTTTGTTTATCAAGAAAACCACATCTAACCCGAATGTTGGCTTTTTTGATTCCCACTAAAAAGTTGTAATCCAGATCAAAGTCTCGCAAGTGTAGGTAGCGGAGATTTACAAAACTAATTGCCAACAGGAATCCACTGATTGCGACGGGTACTCTTTTGTCATGCAAAACCACCGTGAGACGGGTAAGGTTTGGGAATTGGTGTAAACATTCTGTGAGTAGTATTGTATGCGGATTCATGGCCAGCATTGCATTTGATGTATTGCAGGGAACATCAAGGTAAAGTATCATAACGGATTCGAACAGACGCGGTCGCGGGAAGTTAAGATAAAGACCAAAAACAATCAAAGACTTTACGGTGGAGTATTTCGTCAGTTCGAGCAGTATTAGATTCAAATTAGTTCCCTTCAGTGTCATCAAATAGGGTGCATTTATCTCGAGCTGATGATCGGCATGGTCACACATTACGTCGTTGATGTCTAGTGTTTGAAGTGAAGGAAAGGTCAACATTCCCGGCTCGTAGATGTATCGGACGTCGAAGAGACGCAACTGTTTAAGGTTGGGCAAAGAATTCGCTATGATGCTTAGATTGATTGGATTATTAAGCTCGGTTTGTATCACTAGTGTTTCCAGTTGAGGGAAGTTTCTTATAAATGACAACGACACACCGCTCACAACACAGCCGCATAATTCCAACACCTTTAGACGAGAAAGACTGCACTGGTCAATATTCCAGGCGAACGGTCTGCTTGAATTATAAATTCTCAAACAGTCAAGCGAATTTAGTCCATCTGGACATAAATGCTCGATCAACTTCGGAACGAATAGTCCCAGAGACTTGAGTTTCCCTGTGTTCTCCAGTATTAATGGACATCGTTCTGTTTCCAGGCACTCTATAAAGGCATCTTCAAGCGATGGCGCGTTCAACCGGAAAACTGGAAGAGCTGAGCTGCATCCTTCAGTGTTGTAGGTCCAAGATAGAATACGCAATCTTGGCAGGTCCAACTGGACGTTGATTTGACTAGAGTCTATCTGGTTCGACACTGTCACTGAGAGCTGCACTAAACTGCGTAGCCAACTTCCGTGTTCACTAACGAAGCTTACCATCGCATAAGTTTGGATACCGTCCAGTATTAATTTTCGCAACGAAAATTTCTGCGCACAAATGCATAATCTCGACCGCAGTTCCTCGTAAGCCTCACTAAATTCGATCGAGAAGCAACAGTAGCCCCGCGTTGTTCGTCGTAGCAATCGTTCGCTAATCAGTTGTTCACCGTATGCTAGAATTAGGTAAGTTTCGCGCAGTGATAGACGGTTCCAGCGGCGATTAATGCGAGTTTTCTGCAGCTGCTCCGCGCGAGGTAGGTAATCAAAAATTTTCTGCAATATTTCCGCCGGCAATCGATCGATCGACATTTCGCGGAATATTATAAAAAAATCTACTATGCCGACAGCAAACTGACAAAATTCATGCGATCAGTGGATGCACGACGTAAAATACACTGGTGGCGTAGTAAGACAGGTTTGGTTGTGTTGGTAATTTTCTCACGAAATTAAGTATGGCGCGCCGGGATTCAAGCATGTAAACATAAACAAACGACTAGTTCAGATCGGGATTTCACTTCTAAGTTACTCCAGTTGTCGCGCAGCCTTGCGAATCTTTGGCACTTATTGAAAATCTGGACATTTTACCTTCAAGGGCTTGCAAGGTAACGTCGAAATATAGAAAATTTTACACACATCCGATTCTGTTCATTTCGTTGGAGGAAGGATTTGGCGGATCGCACTGTGGTATCTATTACAGTTATTATGGATAATGGAGTGATTGTGCTGTTGGTGGCATTTCAAATGCAGGTGATGAAAACGATTGAAACATCCCGGAACAAAACACCGCATTTCACTGTCAATATTTTCGCAAACAGAATCAACTCTAAATATTTTCATAAAAGCAACTCCCGAAACGTCATTTGTTTATGTTTTTCTTCTTCACGTCTCTCTGTTATTCCAAAATAAAATGACAACCGCACTAACACATAGAAAAACGTGATCATCAGGTATTTTACATCGTGCAGTGGATGGTCGTGAAGGTCGCAGATCGCATTGAAATGAATATTCCGATGAATCCACGAATGAGCAATGTTTTGTGAGACACAAATTATATTCAGTGTGGGCAGATCGTTGGAATTTAATGAAGCGTTGTATAATTTGTTCAATGTGAGATATGATAGGGTAACGGCAAGTAACTTAATTCAAATTAGGCTTTCTGACAGCTCACTTACAACCACAAATGCAAATGAGATTGGTTTGTTTTCATCAGGAAACGAATGCATTAAACACAGTTCAGACGATCAATCAACTTCGGTCGACGTCCAGATTGTTTTATTAATTTTATTTAGCCGAATATTGCTCACGTATCCGACGATAAAAAGTTCCGTGAACTTGACGTAGTGTCCTTTCATATGAATTGCTTACAATCAAGGGGCAAATCACTCTAAACTTTGTCTGAACCCAAACAAGTTTTACCGGGAGTAAAAAAGTTTAGCAGGGATCTTGCTGGATTAGAATGGGATTAGAGAAGTTTAGCCGAGATCTGGAAAAGCATTATTTTGACATAAGAAGCTGTAAACGTGGGAGCAGAGATGCCAGATATTTTCATAGAAAATCTGTATTGATTTGTATAAAAAATCTGTATTTATCTGTATTCACTAATGAAAGGAAATTTCGGAAATAAAATTATGTTTAAAGATGTTATTCCATTAGATTATTGTTATAGAATGGCAGATGCAAGGAGCATTCCTTTATATCGTAAGTCCTTGCCGCACTGACAAGAACATTCAACGACGAAATTTAATTGTTTTTGTTATCAATCACAATTGAATTGTAAATCCATATACTTTTTCGTTTGAAAATGATGACTTGGAATTCAAACATGGAATTCAAACGCCCAATACGCAACGTCAAGTCAGGTCATACAACTTTTCAGTCTGACAATAAAGTTTCATGACGCCATGGCTTCCTTGAACATCAGCTCAAATTGGTTTCAAATTATGATATAAATGTATTTCAGCGTTCATCTTTAAACAGCTGCACGAAAAAATTTTCATTTTAATATGGGCAATCGAACACGCTCAGACGGAAAAGTTTCATTATTTCTTTCTTACTTTTTGTGGTATCTGTATAAATATTATTTAATTTAAGAAATCTGTATAAAATCTGTACTCTGTATTAAATCTGTAAGCGCATGTAAAAATCTGTATAATACAGATAAATCTGTATCAATGGCATCTCTGCGTGGGAGCTCGAATGACAGATATACTTCAAACAAGATTAGGAAAAACTAGGTTGGATTAGTTTTAAATTACCCAAACTTATCTAGACTAGTTGGGATCAAATGAGATTAGAGAAAATTGTTTTGGAATGACATGAGTTTTTTAGTATGAGATTGTCTAGAGTTTAGAGTGATTTGCCCCTTGCTTACAATTAATGTTGTTGTTCCGTAATCGTTCCATTCAGGTGATAGCCGCTTGATGCTGCGTGTGAATCGCTTTTACATATTGTTTTGTTTTCATCAGGAAATGTGTTGGCCACCAATTTTTCAGTAGGGCCACCGTTCATTTTTCACCGGGCATAGAAACCTCAATACATTTAGGGTAACAGAGGTATTTTGGCCCACTTTAGGATTGATTTTATTTTGACCCACTTTGAATAAATATCCACCAAATGTTGTAATATCTTTGAAAAACCCTCCCGCAATAGGTAATTTAATGTGTTTACCTTCAAATTTATGTAACATGAGTTACTTCACATCAATTAAATCCGATAAAATCGATAAGGTTTGTTAGGTGGGCCAAAATATATGAAGTGGCCAAAATACCTCTGTTACCCTAATAGTTATTTCAAAGCAAATAATTTTGTTTTCTACATGCACAAAAATAAATTAAATTCAATTATATTGTGCTTCGAATTCAAATATATTTTATTTCAATCTGGGTCCAACTTTATCTCACTTGGAATCAAATGCATTTGGTTTTTGGTACAAGGCAAATAAGTTTTCTTTCTACAATCAGGCTTTCATGTCAAAATTGTCTATTTGATCTCAAATTCTCCTTTTGGTAGTTTGTAGCATTAAAAAGTTTCATGTATGGCCTTAGCTTCTATTATTGAACCAAACAATAATCATGTAACCTAATTAAATGGTTAGAAATTGATATAGTCTTACGAAGCGTAATATTGGCATTAAAAATCGTTGAAATTCGTCCCTGGACCTAATCTAATGTTCATGGAGAAATAACATATATTCATCTTCAAATCAACTGGTTAGAAGCATTTAAAGTTATGGTTATTCTGAGCCTGATCATCGAGATTTAACAACCAGTCGGTTTGAAAACATTTAACTGAAACAAGTACACTAAGGTCTCTTTTTACACGGTTTTTATATACACGGCTTTTTTTACACTGATTCCGGAATTAACACGGTTTTCGCAATTAACACGGTTTCTGATGAAAGTTTAAAAAGCACTGTCATTTGTTCTTTGAGAAAAAATTTAAAAAAGGGAACAGGTTGTCTGTAAGAAAACGATTATTAGAGTTAATTGAAGGTTTGAATTTACAAAATAAATTACACGACAACGTTTGTTTCGCTCAGTTGTGGTGTATGATGTCAGCATCGTCATTGATATCATCGAGAATTTCGTAGCGTTGAAGAACTAGTCGAATTTACTAATCTCTTCAACTCTTAATCATATCGAGCAGTACAGTATTTTATACCTATTTGAATGATATAGCTCTAGTAGTATTATGATTTACGCCGATGAAATGAGTTTCTTCAGCATGACACATAGTAATACCTTTTCTAATTTGATCCATATTCATCTCTATGAATTCTTCCCCTTTGATTCTGTCGCTGCGTGCATAGATCTTTATCAGTTTCGTTGAGAATGACTGTTAAAGTCTGAGGACCAGGGCTTGTATTGTGAATCCTCAAACGAACGAAGCAACAAAAAATATCTGCTGTGAACACTTTGCTTGACATAGTTGAATGAGAGACCTATATTAGACAGAAACTGAATGCGTGAGAGTATATGCTACTGAGCAGACCAATTCCCCTTGCCAAGTAAATTGTCTGTGCTCTCAGCAGGGTTGCAAACGGTACTGGAGAATGACACGAAACAGCTGCCATTCAAACTGCGCAAATGACAGCAGTCGCCGATTGTACTTCGCCACGACTGCAGGAGATGAAAAATGTCATAGGTCTCATGACATTTTTTCTCGTGAATGTCGCCGTTTGCTCTCATCGATAGCTGTTCTAATCTTTTCAATCTGAGATAGGCTAGCCACAATAAACAGTAGCTCCTTCCAATTTCAACAACTTTCGGGAGGCAGTCGCCAACAAGGCTTAACTTTGAAATTCGTTTTATGTCGATTCTCATGAGGTGTAGGGGGAAATGCACAAGAAAGTCTTGCTTCCCAATGCAGACGGTTTTTTGTGTATCCTTACGTGTTTTGTTTCTCTGCACTCCCGTTGGAAGGAAGCGGTTCAGTGAGAAAAGCAAAGTAAATGCTTTGACTTCCAGAATTTGGATGCACTTTTTCGATCAAACAATTGAAGCCCGTTTAGCATGAACAAGAATTGTAGAAGTAATAGGAGCGCAAAACTTATTCTCTCTGCTGTAAGATTTCTTGCAATTGCGTCATATTATAAAGGCAAAAGCTGCGCTCCTGATACTTCGTGTATGGAATTTATGTAAATAATTGTAATATTTTTGAAACATCTGCATGAACAAGCTTTGTGATTGAATTTTTTCAAAACTGAAATTGGACCGATAATAAAAACACCGCCGTTCGCATTAAATTTATCGCCACAGATCAATCACAGCGGATATAACAGTGCCGTTATGAAAATGTCATGACATTTTGAGCTCGTGACATTCTTGAAACCCGTGACCAAAAATGAACAAAGCAGCTACTTATCCAGTATGTACCTACACTACCACAAAGCGAACGCTGTGGCTTTGACTGATGTGAGAGAGTGCGACAAAATTAACTGCTCTCAATATTGCTGTCGTGTGTCGTGGCTCTCATGATTGCGCCAAGCTCTCGTGTCATTGCGAGTTGGCTACTGTTGAACGTAGCAGCTGCGTATATCGTTGGCAGTGACTGTCTTATGCTTGGCAACAGTATAAAAAAATGTCAAATTTTCGCACCCCTGGCTCTCAGTCTCAGTTAACACATGAACTAAGCAATCCATGACAATGTAATGAGATGAAGGGTTCGCTCTCGTTAGTATTGTACGAGAAAGAAGACCTTGCCTCACGGTGTGCTACAAGACGCGAAGCAAAGTTATATAGGCAATGTTTACGGTTTATTTTTAAAAAGTAGGTTTACAGAAATCATTTTTAACATAATGTTCGCATTCCAAGACCAAATTCGATCACATTTCAAACATACTTTAAACATTTTATAGCAGAAATTTTGCATTTGAGCCCATTTTCAAAACGATCAATTTGTTTCTTGGCAGTTTACACTGTGTATATATCCTAGAAACACTAAAAGCAATGTTCTTTAAATTAATATTCATCGGAACTAAAAGTTATGAATCTAGTTTCCTCATAGGCATCTACAATATGAGAACCATTAATCAAATGCTAACCTCATGAAGCATAGGTCTCAGCAAGCGTGCATATTCATGAACTAACGAACGAACGAAGCAGCTCTCCTGGCTTGGGTTGCGCTGTGAATTCTACCTGACATACGAATGTGTGTGAATAGCACAGATGGTGAAACCCCTTCGTTCATATTCGTTGCTTCAATTTGCAAGCCCTGCTGAGGACAGAGGGTCGCGTGTTGAGTTTTAAATCGACCACGTGGTTCGCTCAATTCCCTTTGCGCATCGTATTTCTCTTGTCCACTTGTACGCGGCGGGCAGATTTCTCCCCAGACGGCTGGCTATGTCTGCCAGCAATTTCTGGCAACAATGCAACAACCGTTTCCGGCACAGAATTTCGCCTAGCGGTTATTATCGGTTCTGTTTCTGTCGGATTCTTGCCATACAAGATTGGCAGAACCGTTTTGAATCGGTTCTACATTTTTAGCGCATTGGTTTTATTTTTTCAATAAAAAGTACATATGAAAGACAATCAGTTATTGCCCTTCATATATACTAATTATATAAAATATTATTGCTAATAACATTGCTTTCTCACTACCAAACATACCCATATTCCAATGCCATTTACCTCGTCTCAAGATTCGTTTTTTTGTATGGACATGCGGGATTTACGAATATCAAATGAAGACGAATAATGTTATTATTTTGATGAGAAATTTTGTCACATAAATCTATCGTATGGGTTGAACTAGAGTGCCTATAACCAGAGTGACGATATCTCATCCGTAATGTTGGCAACAATTCAAAACATTCCATAGTCAATCCACGTGCGAATGTGTTGGTGTGGCTGTTCTCAGCAGTTGAAAGGTTAATGCTACACTGAGCAAAATACCATAGTAACCGTAGCCTGTTTTCCATTGTCATTTCAACTATACGCTTAAATAGTAGCAACAATCATGATATATGACTATTCACCATCTGTATTGTATAAATTACTAGACAACAAAGACTACGACTTGACTAAACTATTTGTATTTATGACTTTTCTGGTATGGTCATCCTGACAATGGTAGTCATCTCGAATATAAGAACAAATAGTTAAAATCACAATTTCTAGTAAGGAGCTAAATAGTTATTGCTACCATGTAAATATGTCCACAGTATAATAATGTTACCATAAATGATACATGGTTTAAAAGAATTTATTAAGTTTGAAAACACTATTCATGTATTTCATATCAACATAATTTATGTAGTAAGCACATTATCGTATAGTGTTTTTTAACCGACTATGTTTTTCATTTGTGCTGACTATACAAATTGTCAATAAACGGATATACTTTGTTACTGTCACATAAAGTTACAATACAGCAGACAATTTCGTAACACATCATTGAATGATTTAAAAAAAATGTATATTGTGACTTATATTGTGCAATTTGGAAGGTCTTGCAGGTGAGTAAATTTGTAGCCTTACTATTTTCCAGCGTTGAAATTAAATTTTTCAACAATTTTGCCGGTAACGGCTGTTTTCTAGTGAAATCGACGTCCTGTATAATTTTTATTATTCGTTATCGGTCGCTGTAGAAACAACATCAAGCGATTGATTAAAACGACTAACATCATCCGATTCCCGGATTCAAATCGCTCGAATCCGATGGAAAAAATAACAATATATGGCAGGTGGGTATTGAGGTTTGCTTCTGGACTTGGCTATTAATTTCTTCCATTTCTTCTTCAGGAGAAACTTCACCGAACAGAGCCTGGGATCAACAGTTGCAACCAAGCAATGCTGCTCCGTGTCTAGACACTGTCTACGTTGATAATCAATATTTCACCAGGCACATCATCATTTGACTTTATGCAAAAATAAAATAGAATTCAATGAAACTATTTTGTTGTTCTTGTTCTAGAATTCAAATTCATAAAACTTTTCAACATTAGCTCATGTTTTGCTGATCTACAGCATTGTTGAATCAACCACTGCCTTCAGTTTCGAAATAACTAGAAATGAAATGTTAAAAATTCCATGGCTCTGGTTATAGCGAAAACCACAATGTAAATAAAGATTCGGTCATGGTTAGCCTAACCATCTCAATCGTATTAGTTATTCATACAATATACTGTTCAATATTACTATTCGAGAGCAGATACCATTTATAGTAAACATGAACTTGACTATTGTTGAAATCATCTGATTTAATTGAGCAATTTGACGTCTCATTTACTCACACCGATGCAGAGTGCGCAGATCTATTCATATACGAAATTAGAATGTGTGCGAACCGAAGTCAAAGTTTGTTGTGGGTTCAATTTTACACTGAGGTAAAACATTTTTGACTCATATTCATACACTGCGAAAAATGCATATAGAATTTCGTAAGCTATGGACTAATGAACCAGGTAGAAGACAGTACCATTACGTGATATAGAGTTTCATGAACGATTTTATGTCTTTCTCAACTGTTCTCTTGGCATTGCAGTGTTTTTTTATTGCATATATGTCTTCAATAATTGGCACGATGCGGCTCGACAAAATTCACTGGGTTCATGAAACTCTATATCATGTAATGGAACTGTCTTCTACTTGGTTCATTAGTTCATAGCTTACGAAATTCTATATGCATTTTTCGCAGTGTATGATTATGAGTCTAAAATGTTTTACCTCAGCGTAAAATTGAACCCACAACAAACTTTGACTTCGGTTCGCACACATTCTAATTTCGTATATGAATAGATCTGCGCACTCTGCATTGGTGTGAGTAACTGAGACGTCAAATTGCTCAATTAGCTTTACATTGAATTGACAGGTCGTTTGCTCGTTTGGAACTGGTAGCTGTCATTCCAAACGAACAGCTGTCGCCACTCTGATTATAGTCATTCTAGGTTGAACATTACATAGATTCCAATGAACAATGAAAAAATATTCAACTTTCACAAAGATTGAAAGCGAAACAAAACATGTGTTTATATACAATCAGACCCTGTCAGCTTAGAGCGATCTCAATCTTCAGTTCAGCAACGCCATCGCACGGCGTCTCATTCAACATGTCATGTCAATTGTATGGGTGCGCAGTGCTGCTATTTTGGCGCGTACGAATTTGACATTTCTATCCCCTACTTCTATGTACGTGATTCGATGCGGACTCGCCTGAGGGCGCCATGGTCGCAAAAAAGGATGTTGCCAAAAATTTGTTCGGGAAATGTGAGAGCTGGATATCTTGTTAGTATGATGTCTTTGATACAATGAAACGTCTGTGTGTTTGGCAGCCTTGTCGAGGCAATTTTATTTCTCTCTCCTTTTTCAGAATGCTATCAGGAAACCAAAGCGAAAAAAATGGCGGATGCATTGAAACAGATTTTGTTTCACAGAAAAATACAAGACTTTATTTTTATCGCGATAACATATATGTTTTTATGTACTAATCGCATCTAAACTAAATTATTTACAAATGTTGTGCACCTTGTATAAATTTGGGGGTTGAAAAATAAGCTTTTTTCCCCTTCATATTAACAAAAGTTACATTTTATCCAAAACAAAACAAACAAATAATCAAATCTACGGTTTTTGGAATTATTACGTCAAATTTTCCACGAGTTTTTTTTTTTGCACGTTTCCGCCATTAACACGGTTTTCTTTTACACGGATATTTTTTAACACGGTACGTAACCCCCGTGTAAAAAGAGACCTTAGTGTATAGCGAAAGTATTTGCTATTTATAATAATTTGTTTTTATTTAATAAGTTTAAAGGCACACTGCTTACATTTTAAAGACATTTTTCTTTAATTTGGAATTCAAAAATTGTATGATGATGATTGAATAGTTCTCAATTTAAATATTCTGTAGTTTTCTGAAGTAATAAACTAAAATACATAAGTTCTAAGAAGTAGATTTCTAGAGAAAGGAAAAATCCGTAAATATGCATCAGTGTTGGAAATTTTAACATAGGTTTGTCAGAAACACTAATCTGTTGTGGACTTCACGTACGACCAAATAACATAGCAAACAAATCACCGGTGGCGATTGTCGTGAACAGTAGTCTCTATTTACTAACGGAAGCGGAAGTTTGCTAAAAAAATTTTTGCTTCAAATATTATTATAAATACATCTAGAACGCACTTGACGATGATATATTAGTAATTGAAGGTTCAAGCTTCCTTAAATTGTTCTAGAATCCAAGTGTTTCGCAATTATTTGCCTATATTTCAAATTATTCAAATCTGCTGATACGAAAATTTTAAAATTGAATTCTCAATGTCATCATGATCGGTCGTATCTCGTATACAACCATATAATTTTTTTAACTTCGAATGACTGCAATGATCATGGAACTCACGAGATTCAATAAAAAAGCAAATCTACATTAGTTGCTCATTGTTATCTAAATTTAAGTTGATGAGTTTACCATATTTAAAGTTAAAAAAAAGTTATTTTCAAAAATCATTTCGTTTTTTTAAATCGGTCCACGTATTGTATAGTAAAGGGTGATTTTTTAAGAGCTTGAGAACTTTTTTAAACAATAAAACGCATAAAATTTGCAAAATCTCATCGGTTCTTTATTTTAAACGTTAGATTGGTACATGACATTTACTTTTTGAAGATAATTTCATCTGCCACAACGTCGAATTTTCAGTGAATGGGCCCTAGAAAAGTTGGCAGAAAATCCGCTTTTTTATCGACAAATTTTGTTCAGCGATGAGGCTCATTTCTGGTTGAATGGCTACGTAAATAAGCAAAATTGCCGCATTTGGAGTGAAGAGCAACCAGAAGCCGTTCAAGAACTGCCCATGCATCCCGAAAAATGCACTGTTTGGTGTGGTTTGTACGCTGGTGGAATCATTGGACCGTATTTTTTCAAAGATGCTGTTGGACGCAACGTTACAGTGAATGGCGATCGCTATCGTTCGATGCTAACAAACTTTTTGTTGCCAAAAATGGAAGAACTGAACTTGGTTGACATGTGGTTTCAACAAGATGGCGCTACATGCCACACAGCTCGCGATTCTATGGCCATTTTGAGGGAAAACTTCGGAGAACAATTCATCTCAAGAAATGGACCGGTAAGTTGGCCACCAAGATCATGCGATTTGACGCCTTTAGACTATTTTTTGTGGGGCTACGTCAAGTCTAAAGTCTACAGAAATAAGCCAGTAACTATTCCAGCTTTGGAAGACAACATTTCCGAAGAAATTCGGGCTATTCCGGCCGAAATGCTCGAAAAAGTTGCCCAAAATTGGACTTTCCGAATGGACCACCTAAGACGCAGCCGCGGTCAACATTTAAATGAAATTATCTTCAAAAAGTAAATGTCATGTACCAATCTAACGTTTAAAATAAAGAACCGATGAGATTTTGCAAATTTTATGCGTTTTATTGTTTAAAAAAGTTCTCAAGCTCTTAAAAAATCACCCTTTACTTTTACCAATCGTGATGATTTATTACTTCCTCGGACGCGTCCATTTTTCCGTTTGTATGATGTATCAGAACAAATTGGTTCAAGTGGCACGTTCCCCTAATTATTTGGAGATTAGTCACAGACTAACAGACAGGACACTCAAATTTGATTCTTCAATCATTTTAACGGTCATTTCGAATATTCCATTATTTGGGACAGTACTCACATGTGTCATGATGGCGCCACGTTACCCTATCAAAAACATCCTGTCTGTCATCTAGACTGTCTTTATTTTTTTCATTTACCAACAGAGTTGCCATTCATACAGAATTACCTGTAATGTATTGATTTGTATACGTCCATGCGAATTTCATGCAGGATACAGATTTAATACATATTGCCAAAGATAAACTGAAGATTACAATGTTCCATACGTTTCATTGAAAAATGTTGGGTCAGTAATCGTGAACCAGTTGGTTCAGTAATAATGTAATTTTATTGACCCTCCGTTAACAAGCGTCGACTAGTTCCGACAAAATGCCATGGAAACAATACAAGTTAGAAAGGAAGCACACATATGTTTACATTCAGCATATAATGATTTCTTGCCACAACTGATGCTTCATGGGATGAGGCTATAACAAACTAAATAAATTCTAGACAATGGTTCTAAGTAGTTTTCACTTTCTTATTCTAAGAATCACTGATATAAAGCGAAATTTCTCAATATCGTTCATACTGTAACTTGATATTTTTCCAAACATAAACAATCATTGTCATAGTTACGACGCATCTAGTGATCAGACACTTGTTGTTTTGCTTCAAAATACTCAAATTGACAGTGAACCGAGCTCATCGAGGGGTCCTATTCAAATGATACCTAAGAAATCGCAGACTACTCTATCTTGAGTTTATCTTTGATATTGCCTAAACTATATACATAATTGCGCCTACTTCTCATCCTCCAACTCAATAAAAAATCGAACCCGTTTTGTTACAATATTTACTTGCTTCTGGTCTGCCGCCACTTAATTTCGGGTGAAAACTACCAACACAATAAAAAATAGTCTAGATGAACAAATTTGAGTCGAATAAATGGTTACCCTCCAACATCAAGAAAAAGTTAAATATATTATCAACGTAATCCAATAAATCATTGTGACGATTCATTTTCAAATATTTTGATGAAATCAGGCATCCCTGCAAGCAGCTGATCGGTGTTGACAAACGAGGGGAAACCAACTAGTAAAAAAACTTTTACATAACACAAGGGGTGTACAGATAGTAAATAGTTCGCGCAGTACAATATAGGTGGAACTAGTGCATCACGAAAAATAATTTTTATTAGAATTTTCTCATACTGTCATGTCTGTTAGTCTGTGGATTAGTGCCCCTCGAATTCGTACGAGATATCCCACATTATCGAAATGACGGAATGCGTAATGAATTCTTACTCGACTGCATGATTTTTCAGTGTTCGATCGGTTCAGTGCTAGAATTTTCGCCTGAGTTGGCAGCTCGATCCAGAGATGCCAGGTAAAAATTTCAAATATCTGCAGACAGGGTCTGTAAATCTGAAAAAAAATCTGCAGTCAGAAGTATGTCTTGCTGGCAGCAATTTCTATACAAAGTATGACACGCAAAACTGACTTGGTGAGCAAAAAAAAAAAAAAAAAGGTCGCGGAAATTTTCAAAGTCTGTAAATATAGACGAAAGTCTGTGAGAATTTCAAAAATCTGCAAAAGTCTGCGAGAATTTTAAAAGTCTGTAAAAGTCTGCACAACAAAAAATGTCTGCAGCACTATACCCCAAATCTGCAGATTTACAGACAAATCTGCAGACCTGGCATCTCTGGCTCGATCAACCTGATTGACAGTGACATTATAAATGTCATTGAATATTCGCTCATTTTTTGAATGTGTTAGTGTGAAATTTAAGCGACTTAAGGATCAAGAGTAAACCATGTTAACTTGTGTTGATAATTTGTGTATTACGTACATTTTATTTGGTACGTATGTCATAGATCTATGTATTCATATATGCAGTGCAACCACATTATCAAAGTGACTTGCACGATTGAGTTTCAAACAATCTTTTTTAGCAAAAATTTACTCTCAAAATGAATGTTAAGCCTGACTTTTCGGATGAAATATCAGTTTTGATCGATTTTTCACCAATGTTTGATGGAAAAATGCGTACATTTTATGAATGTATATTTTAATTCCCTAATAAAAAAGTTAGCCACGCTGCTTCAATGCTCTTGTATTAGATTGCGCTACCCAAAATAAACAAAACTAAACATTTGCTGTTACAAAAGCAGTTTTCCGATAAGATAAATAGTTGTTTGGTATGTTCAACAATAATGTTTCGGCCTCATTCAAGCTTCAAGAACCTGCATCTGTTTATATAGCAGAGTTAGCAGCAGTTCATTATAGCTTGAATGTAATCGTCACATTATCTCCAAACCATTATTTCCTCTTCACAGATAGTCTGAGTGCAATTGAAGCCATTCGCTCAAACGCTGCTGGCAAAAATGAACCGTTTTTCTTGGGTAAAATAAAACAGTGTCTGAACGACATATTGAATAATAATTATCTAATCACAATAGTTTGGGTTCCGGCTCATTGCTCCATTCCAGGCAATGAAAGAGCCGATATTTTAGCCAAACGTGGTGCTATTGAGGGTGAAATTTATGAGAGACCGATTGCTTTCAACGAATTCTATAGCGCGTCTCGCCAAAGAACACTTGCCAGCTGGCAAGCTTCTTGGGATAAAGATGATCTGGGTCGGTGGATGCACTCAATTATTCCTAAAATATCGACAAAGGCATGGTTCAGGGGACTGGATGTGAGTAGAGATTTCATTCGTGTGATGTCCAGACTCATGTCCAATCACTACACGTTAGATGCACATCTCCTTCGAATTGGACTTTCCGAGACTAATCATTGTGCTTGCGGCGAAGGTTACCGCGATATTGACCATGTTGTTTGGACATGCGTGGAGTTTCGTGATGTCAGATCTCAACTAATAAATTCCTTGCGTACCCAAGGTAGACTATCCAATGTCCCAGTTCGCGACATTCTTGCTTGTCGTGACCTTCCATACATGAAACTTCTTTATCATTTCATTAAATCCATTGGAGTTCCAATTTAAATTTTATTTTATGTTAAACTGTTTTCTCTTCCATGAGTTCAACCAATAGCCAACTATAGGATATTGAATATAAGTGGTGAACTGATACAAACAATCCTGAAATAGTTATAAGATCATGTACAAAATAAATGTATTTTATTTAATGTAATTAAAATAGCAACTCGCTTGATAAAAACAGTGTTTAGATTAACTAATGAGTACCAACATACTAATATGATATTCGAAATGTATTAGGTTTAAACTACTATGTATTGTGGATGCCACGGCGAAGAAAAACTTATGTATATTGCCTATGAAATAAACGTATTTATGAAAAAAAAAAAAAAGATAAATAGTTTTACGACAACATTCCATATCCATTGCCTCTCGCGTGTTAAATTCAATTTTCCTTTTTTGCAGGTTTACTTATAGAAAGTAGATAAATCATTCATATCGCATTAATTTCTGCAAGAGGAAATCCATATAGGGATGTGTTTGTTGCTAATCAAATGTGTTAGTGGAAGTAAGATGAAACTGAAATATTTTTTCTCGAGCAGTTTTAAGGAAAACGGAAGAGTTTTAGACTAAGATTTTCGCTTTTCTTGAACTGTAATTTTAAGTAGAATGAACCGATTGGTTTATTTTTCAACAATATGGAAGATTTGTTGATTAAAATCAGGAAAAGAAGCGCCGGAATTTGTTTTACGCACACATTGTTCACATTACTCATACGCTTTCAAAGAGTCTTGCTCCTTAAGCCATTTCACTACACTCCAGCTAGAGGAATGGATGATGCTGACTAAGGTAGGCCGTTTTGTTAATTTCCAGCGAATTTCAATAGTTTATATTGGGATTCTAAGAAGAACTGGTTATTTACTAGTTCTGTATATCCGAAAAACATGAAGTTTTAAATTTGTATATTCAGTTATATAATGTTTTCGTTTAAAAATAAACTGAAAATCAGCACGAAAACGTGCAAAATCAGGAAAGAAGAAGAAGAAGACGAATTGACAATTCAGTCCGCATCTTCTCACTCAATTCCGAATGATTTCCGAATCAACCGGTTGTAGGCGAATCGGTTCATTCGGAATCGGTTGTTGCACTGGAGTTGGAATTGATTCGGAATTCATTATGATTTCCACATGAAATTCCGAATGAAAATTTCTCGCCGATTCGGAATTGATTCGGAATCCATTCGGATCTGATAATGTGGGATACTTTCCATGAGAAGAAAGTTCTTCGGACTATCGTTTGCTTGAGAGGCGTTCATGTTTTATATCGCTGATGACGAGCTTAACATCTTGCCGTGGGCAGATGTAGCATGTTACACGAATAACACTTTCTTGTTTTCATCGCGGGGTCTCGCTTCGTGTGAGTAGTGTACGTTGATGATGCTGAGTATGAAGAAACGACCTTTGAAGTTTAAAGATGATGATGGCTTTCACCGATTAGTTACCACAAAAGTTCGAAACTTGTACAGTCCTATAAAGCCCGTTCATAAAACATGTGTCACAGTTGTGATACACGATTGACGCTCGATGCTCACGTGGAATTGTTGTCTCGTCCAGCAAAGTTTCGGCTGTGTTACGTTATCGGAACAGTGAGTTTGGGGCTCTTCGCACAGTATTCAATTGCCCAAGCGTCGTAAAAGGCGAACCAGGTAAATTCATTTAGAATAAATAGAGAAATTTTTATTCGTTACGCGATATTATTTCAAATTCCTTCAGTTTCCACGAATAGGAACTGTGAATCAAGACTTCCCGGGACTTCAGTATCGAATATCGTTGAATGCTCACACGGGAAGTCTGTGAGTTTAGTGGAGCCTCCGAGCATCTTGAAACCGGAATATACTAAGATGCTAGCGAATACTACTTTACTAACAAATATCCTTCTCCCGTGACACTTGTGGAGTGCGCAGTAGTATATACGACCTCTAGTAACAAGTGTTGGACTAACATCCCTTCCCATTCCTTAGACGATCTACATTCTACATCTACATACATACATACTGACCAATGAATGGAATTACCAGAAGATGTACATTGAAGGACGATTTGCAAATCCCAGGTCAGATTATCTTGAAATTCTTTGTATAATTTCAGCTAATCCCTATCAGTAACGGATTGGCAACCAGGTGTGGTCGCTCAAGCTCAAGCTCTATGTGCCAAGTTTCAAATACGCAACGTTTATTTTCCGGGTGGATTGATAGGTCGACATCAACTCCTTCTTTTGCCGGAGAGCCTATTTTTTCTATTTTTACTGCTGTCCTAAATAACTGGCATCGTCTCATTCTGCAACTACTCCCAGAAACTTTATTATCCAGCCGACGTCGGTCATGAATAGACCGGTGTGGAGGCATGAGACAGGAACTTGTGAGTGATGACTCACCATTTGATGACCAGCATGTATTTACAAACGAATTTTTATAGGATAATCATTCGGGTAAGTTGAGTACGATGGTGATTGATAACGCACTTGTAATGAGAAGACATTTTTACTTATATTTTAATCATCGTCAAACATGCTTTCCGTCGTATATGATTAGGTAAAGAAAAATACGAAATGGGCTGAATTTATCTAACAATAGTGAAAAATTAACTAAAACAATCGACATTCCCGAATTCCGATCAACAAGAAAAACAACAGAACATTTTCAATCGCAACAAAAACCACACATCCAAAAATTTAATACCTAAAATATAGAACGTTAATCCCATTTCGAGCTGAATACATTGAAGTGATCATTGCGCCAGAGATGTGTTCGTATTTTATCGACAAGTTCGATTGGCGGTTGGCCGAACGCAACGACAGGAAAAGAATCTACCGACATGGGTAACGAAACACGTTTCACGCGGAAGTAATTTAAATGTGATAGCTCAACGGAATTGCTTGATGCGTTCAGGGAGAAATTGCATTCTTCTAATGTTAGATGCTAAAAATAAAAAGGTCATGTAGCCTTATAATTCAGGTTTCCGTTTTACTAATACCTGCAGTATTTTGTGTTGTGCGATCTCTTCAAAAAATTGCATACGAAGAACAAAGTTATTCAGATGTAAACACGTTATGTGTTGAAAACTGGCAGCGCATGGAACTTCTATGCTACAATCTTTCGACATCACTTTCAGCGTCAGTTTGAGAATGTTCGGGAATAGTTTCATTTCCTTTAGAATAGATTCCTGGTTAGCGGGTTCCTGTGTTGTCAAGCCTAACGTTTCTACAGTTGAAAAACTGGAATGAGAGCTAGATATGCTGAAGCCAAATAAATCCATTTGCTGAATTTTAGTTCTGTCGGTAAACTGAACAAAAGGAACTATTTTCTTGGAAATACGTAGATATCTAAGCAGTGGTGCGTTTATGTTGAAGGTCATACTATCGAACACAAACCAGTTGACATCGAAATTCAAATGTTTCAACGAGGGAAAATCTAGCACTCTATCCTCTCTCCGAATCGTTAATCGCACCAATGAAAGTTTCTCGAGATGAATCAAATTACTAGCTATCGTTGTCAGACAGGCACTGTCGTTTGAACGTATCGTTAGTTCTACTAGGCCTGTGAAATTTGAAACTGATTCTATTAACTTGTCCAAAGCTTCGTCATTGTAGTGCCATGCTGCATCTATCGTAAGAGCTCGAATCAAACTTAGCTGTATCAACAATTTCGTCCAATTAGCATTGGCATCAGTAATGTTTAGCAGCCGTAGCTTCCGAAGATTTGTCAACTTGGCCAGTAAGTCAACAGGAAGATTTTCGCCGTCAACCAATTGCAAGCAAAGATTTCGCACAGTGCGTATCCAGTTGTAGTGGTCATCAACGAATTTTTCTAACATTACACTCGATGCTAGTTCGAGAGACAAAGTTTGAACGTTAAACCTTTGACTGCACTCCAAAACGGCGTGTTGGGTCTCGAGATATTCTTGCTCTGTTCTTAACAGTTCAATTTTGAAATTCTTATAATTTCTTATGGTGTTGCGTATCGAATAAATGAGATTCTGAGAATTGTGGCCACTGCAAGAGAGCGATAAGATGGCTTTATAAGCAACACGCTTGTTCCACGCACGACACACCACTGCCTTTTGTAATTGTTGTTGGAAGGGTAAATAATCGAAAATTCGATCCCAAATCTCCGGTGGAAGTTGCACTGTAGACATTATTATCGTTAAGGTGAAGTAAATAATGTTATTTCTCTCCTTCTATGGCGTAGATCTACTAGTCCTTATCAGTAATGTTATCGCTGTTTGTAGTGGCTAGTGTTTTTGTTAGCACGGATAAGTTGAGAACAGAGATGCCAGATAAAAATTTAAAATATCTGCAGGCAGGGTTGCAAAAGTCTGTATATCTGAAAAAAGAAATCTGCAGTCAGCAAGTATGTCTTGCTGGTAGCAATTTCTTATAAAGTATGACACGCAGAACTGACATGGCGAGCAAAAACAAAAAGGTTGCGGCTATTTCAAAAGTCTGTAAATTTGCACCAAAGTCTGCGAAAACCTCGATTTTCAAAAGTCTGCAAAAGTCTGCACAACAAAAATGTCTGCAGCACTTTACACCCAAGACAAGACCTGACAATTGGCTTCTTATTCTTCCTTCCGAATCATCCTTCTCGTCATTTTCGCCCTGTGGAATAAATACCAACGTATCGACTACAGTGTAGCCATATTCACAGATTTTTTTTAATAACTATGCTAGGAAAAAAATATTACATTTAAATTTTTAGACTTTGGGTTTTTGATTTGAAATGAACATAAAACATGTTTTGGTGAATGCATTTCTTTATTATATATTAATACGAACGAAAAATCGAATCCATTGTTGACGTATTACCGGATCTTTTGGAAACCGGAAAAAGTCAGGTTTGGATAGAAATGCTTAATGCGACCACAGTGTGGAACACAACAGTTCAATCTTCTCGTAAAACTAAACACACTTTCGAGTTTACACTAATTTAACAAATCTTTTTTGGTTACACTTTAATTCACTAAAAAGAAAAACGGCTTGATGCCTATTTTAATTACACAGTCCTACCACTATAAACATTTATTACCAATGAGATTGAAAAAAACCCTTCCTAATCCACCTAGTGGTGTGATAATGCCTTTCTCTTCTTTCAAAACAGTCTCATGAAAATATATTTCATACTTTTATTAAATAATTTCGGATACTAATTTTGTCACCAATTGATTCAGATTGATTCGAGTAGTTCACAAAAGCATGCTTCAGTGTTTATGTCACACAGTCAGCAACATTTTTCCAAACTAGTGCTTGACATTTGCGTTGCCTATTTGTAATCAGTGATGCTAATCTAAAAAAGCCTTCTTAGTCCACTTAGTGGAATTTTCATATATCTTGAAAAATCACCATAGGGGGGAGTACATGAAATTTTCGAAATCGAAAAAAAATTTTTGATGCCAAAAGGCTTAGAATTGCATGAAACGTCGAGATTTAGTGTCATCTCGAAAAAAAATTTTTTTGAAAAAATCGACTTTTTGGGACTTAGAAAAAATATGAAAATTTTTCTAAGTCCCAGAAAGTTGATTTTTTCAAAAAAATTTTTTTTTGAGATGACACTAAATTTCGATGTTTCATGCAGTTTTAAGAGTTTTGGCATCAAAAAAAATTTTTGATTTTGGAAATTTCATGTACTCCCCCCTATGGTGCTTTTTCAAGATCGATAATTGTCAAACCTTTACCACCGGGCAGCACCCCTTAAGCATGTCTAATTTAGGTCAAATTTTGCATGAAGGCTTTTTTCGAGGTGCTTAAACTTTTGAGCACTAGAACTTTACGAAAATAGAGTTGATCCCAAAATTTTGGCACCCTTATATATACAAGAGCGGTAAAAATCAACGTGTTTTGTCGGTTACGTCACTTATACCATCATATATCTGGAACCAAAAGTCACAACCATTTGATCTTCGAACTTGATCAATGGCTTGCCAGTAGCTTTCAAACGAGTCCAAGTTTGTTCAAATCGGTTCAGCCATCTCTGAGAAAATTGAGCGCGTTCAAATACAACGCTTTTTGTCGGTTACGTCACTTATACAATCATATCTCCGGAACCAAAAGTCACAGCCATTTGATCTTCGAACTTGATCAATACCCCGATAGTAGCTTTCAAACGAGCCCAAGTTTGTTCAAATCGGTTCAGCCATCTCTGAGAAAATTGAGCGCGTTCAAATACAACGCTTTTTGTCGGTTACGTCACTTATACAATCATATCTCCGGAACCAAAAGTCACAGCCATTTGATCTTCGAACTTGATCAATACCCCGATAGTAGCTTTCAAACGAGCCCAAGTTTGTTAAAATCGGTTGAGCCATCTCTGAGAAAATTGAGCGCGTTCAAATATCTTCGAAAAGTGCACACACATACACACACACATACACACATACACACACACACACAGACATTTTCCGATCTCGTCGAGCTGAGTCGAATGGTATATAACACTATGGGTCTCCGAGGCTCCGTTCGAAAGTCGGTTTTTCCAGCAATTCTAATACCTTTCTATAGAGAAAGGCAAAAAGCCTTCTTAGTCCACTTAGTGGAATTTTCATATATCTTGAAAAATCACCATTAGGGGGAGTACATGAAATTTTCGAAATCGAAAAAAAATTTTTGATGCCAAAAGGCTTAGAATTGCATGAAACGTCGAAATTTAGTGTCATCTCGAAAAAAAATTTTTTTGAAAAAATCGACTTTTTGGGACTTAGAAAAAATATGAAAATTTTTCTAAGTCCCAGAAAGTTGATTTTTTCAAAAAAATTTTTTTTCGAGATGACACTAAATTTCGATGTTTTATGCAGTTTTAAGAGTTTTGGCATCAAAAAAAATTTTCGATTTTGGAAATTTCATGTACTCCCCCCTATGGTGCTTTTTCAAGATCGATAATTGTCAAACCTTTACCACCGGGCAGCACCCCTTAAGCATGTCTAATTTAGGTCAAATTTTGCATGAAGGCTTTTTTCGAGGTGCTTAAACTTTTGAGCACTAGAACTTTACGAAAATAGAGTTGATCCCAAAATTTTGGCACCCTTATATATACAAGAGCGGTAAAAATCAACGTGTTTTGTCGGTTACGTCACTTATACCATCATATATCTGGAACCAAAAGTCACAACCATTTGATCTTCGAACTTGATCAATGGCCCGCCAGTAGCTTTCAAACGAGTCCAAGTTTGTTCAAATCGGTTCAGCCATCTCTGAGAAAATTGAGCGCGTTCAAATACAACGCTTTTTGTCGGTTACGTCACTTATACAATCATATCTCCGGAACCAAAAGTCACAGCCGTTTGATCTTCGAACTTGATCAATGGCCCGCCAGTAGCTTTCAAACGAGTCCAAGTTTGTTCAAATCGGTTCAGCCATCTCTGAGAAAATTGAGCGCGTTCAAATACAACGCTTTTTGTCGGTTACGTCACTTATACAATCATATCTCCGGAACCAAAAGTCACAGCCATTTGATCTTCGAACTTGATCAATACCCCGATAGTAGCTTTCAAACGAGCCCAAGTTTGTTAAAATCGGTTGAGCCATCTCTGAGAAAATTGAGCGCGTTCAAATATCTTCGAAAAGTGCACACACATACACACACACATACACACATACACACACACACACACACACACACACACACAGACATTTTCCGATCTCGTCGAGCTGAGTCGAATGGTATATAACACTATGGGTCTCCGAGGCTCCGTTCGAAAGTCGGTTTTTCCAGCAATTCTAATACCTTTCTATAGAGAAAGGCAAAAAGTTAAACATTCTCCGAAAATTTTCATTTACATTGGTGAGCTAAAATTATACATTTTAATAAATTTGTTTTCTGATTTTCTTTATACTTGGCATCATTGCTCGCGCACCCTGCAAAAGTTTTTTCTTTTTGCAGCCCTTACACGTGACAATATTATTGTCAATCCAAAGTATTGTCAATACCGTCAATCCAATTGACTTGGTAACTTGAGTCCGCATTTTTCGCGAAAATCAAGCATTTGGAGCTTCAAATATTGCAAATGAACATTGAAATATTGAGAGATGAGTTCATTGCACATATTTGGTAGTTTCCTCTCTGGAGGGAAAGTATTGTCGGATTGATGAGCAGTTTTGATTTCTTGACAATATTTTCGTCAATCCAATGAAGTTTCCATTACACGATCAAAAGTATTGTCAATACTCCTTGTATTGACAATAATATTGTCTCGTGTAAAGGCTGCTTTTCACAATGTGCAGGTGGCAACATCAAAATCAGCCAATCAGAAACTGGTCCATTTTGGAACAAATGCAGCCCCCCCAGATGTCAGGTCTTGTCTTAGCTTTACACGAAATCTGCAGATTCACAGACAAATCTGCGCAGATCTGGCATCTCTTGTTGAGAATGACATTATGAGAAGAGATGCCAGTGAAAATTTTCAAATATCTTAAACAGAGTTGAAAAAGTCGTAAACTCTGAAAAAACGTCTAAGGACCATTTATACATATTTATCTATATTATACAGATTTTTACATGTGCATACAGATTTTATACAGATTTTCCAAATGCAATACCGATTTATAAAGATTTCACAATTCAACTTTTTCGTCTGAGCTCTCTTTGGTAGCAATGACGAGATAAAAGTTGCGTATTCAATGTGCGAATCACAAATTGATCTAAAAATCTTAAAATTGTGATGCACTGAGTCGTTACGATATTGTGCAGAGAAAAATATCTGAAGTGACGTATTTTTCGCCTGATAGTCCAACGAAACTTACAGTGCACCAATGTTATGCAGAATTTAGTGAATCCACATTATTGAATTGACGGAATGAATATCATTGATATTTCGTTCATTTTATGAATGTGTTAGTGCAAAAGTTAGGCAACTTACGCCATTCTATTACACTCTAGCTAGAGGAATGGATGATGATGACTAAGGTAGGCCTTTTTGTTAATATCCAGTGAATTTGAACAGTTCATGCTGGAATTCTAAGAAACTATTTACTAGTTCTGTATATCCGAAAAACTTGAAGATTTAGAATTATATATTCAGTTATAGATATTTTTATTTAGAAATAAACTGAAAATCAACACGAAAACGTGCAAAATCGGAAAATAATAAAAAAAAAAACGGATTGTCGCATCTTCTCACTCAATTCCGATAGATTTTCGAACCAACTGGTTAGAGGTAATGTTGCTTGAATGATCATCGTTCGCTTCCTTTCGCCTTTGTTCGATAATCACTCTGATAGGAAATATTCATGCAGCTATCATCGTAAAAACCTAATTTGCGATGATCGTTCGTGCTGTCTTTGAAACAAGCAAATTTAGACGTTCTCCTCTGTATTAGTACCATAGTCTTATGTGTGTGTGTGATGAACCATATCCCAGCCCCATTGCTGCTACTGTTGCCCGACGGCGAGCACGTTTACGTTACGAAACTAAGTCGTTTCCGACGGAACGGCGAATAAATTACAATGAGAACTTTGAGGATTTTCTTACTCGGACATGTGCCTTTTAAGAGAAAGAAAAAACGCGTGTTACTCTATACATGTTTAATTTAAGACTGATAAAAGTAAGTTGGCGGAAATTACAAATGACATTTTCTGTTGGCAACAATTTTTTCTCTTCGCTCATTCCTGCTCTTTGTCAGGGGGTGAGCCAATCTTCGACTCGGGAATGAAGGATCGTTCACCGCTTACGTCCGTAAACAGCTACCTCACGAGATATGATAAATTTATTAGATAAAGAATGCTTCGCGAAGAGTGTAATCCAACGATCATCGCAGTGACGCTATTCGAACCAATTCGAAAAGTAAAGTAAATGAACGAATGACAAACGAATGTATAAAACGAACATGCGCGATGTATACCACCAGCGAATTCTCCATGTAAATTCGAAATCTCATAAATAAGTAATAAATAAAAACGACATCAGTAATTCTCGTGTAAGGGCCCCTTTACATGCGATATATTAATCACTGAATACTATACAAAATCTCACTGTTTTGTAAATTAGGTGTCAAGTACTTCGATTCCCGGACATACAACCTGAAACGTTTCTAGAAAGAGTTAATCCGACGACACGACCAGACACTTCGAAGAAAAATCACAATAAAAAGTGTTCGTGAGTGATTTACTACCAGTTACCACAGTATTGAGCGTCCCCTTGTTTATTATGAAAATAGTCTTCTCAAGCAACACTGTTCTGGTTGCTACGGACTGGTTACCAAGAAATTCCGGCGAAGTAAATAAACAAAAAAAAATCCAAAAGTACATGATTTGAATTCAAAAATGGATCCTTCTTTGATATGGGAAAAATAAAGCTAGACTCCAACGGTATAACAGTCTCTTCGTAACCAGTGGACGAATCAGAATTTCGGGATGCAGACAGGCACTCTAGGTATATGGTAAAAATTATCTAATGACTTCATGCAAATTTGATTTATTAGCTGAATATGGAGAATGAACTCGAAAATCACGATAAGTTTAAGTTAAGCCAGAAGATATTGTCAGTAACGATACTACCAATTCCAATGTGGCAAACTTGATAACAAACCTCTAGATCGTTCCGTTTCTAAAAGTTAATATTTTTATCTAGTCTGGATTGGTTCTGATAAATAAACAGAATGTAATCCGAAATTATTACCCCTATTCTGCATTTCGATCGTATTAGAATATTTCGGCCGAATGTAAAAAAATTCATTCTGCCTTTCGATTGAGTGATGCTTTTTATGGAAATCTCGAGCTCGATAGAGAAAAAATTTGGTATTCGACCAAAATACTACGATTCGATCGAAACACCGAATAGGGTTGTACGTAATCTTTAGTCCAGTTTGATTTCTAATAATTAAACCTAAAACCTAGTTTTGATATATCTGCCCTTGGCATATAAACATATGTCTTAGCCTGGAACTTAGTTGGAATCAAATTGTGTGAGCCAACTCCAATGCGCAGTGGAAAGATGATGTATTCTTCCATTGCCGACATTTTCCATCAGAGATTGGAAATTCAGTATTTTTTCGCTGTACACCGATCTTTAAAACTCTTATATTATTGTGTATTAAACCGGAGAGCTGGGTGCCAATTATAACAACATAGTTGTGATTTATTCATAAGATTTCTAAGTACTGGCTGTATGCGTTTCTACATGTTAATTTGATAGACATACACAAAATCAAATATAGGTCGAGTTTAAAGCACGGAAACTGACAAAAGGAATCAAATTCCGACTCTTCTACAACGATCACACTTCCGTATACTCTTAATGTAGCTATCGAAAACAAGACACCTTAGGTTCAGCAGCTATCGAGGATTTGCGCTCAATCCGACGGTACAAGACATGTAAACAACACGTTAATTGAATCGTTGCTAGGATATCGGTAACTATTATTCGAAAATAACAATTTATCGGCCAAGGTTGCCAGTTTAAAAAAAAAATCATGCGAACTCGTTTTGACATTACGAGTTACTGAGGGGTAGTAAAATTTACGATACAGTTTAAATAGACGAGTGGCAGGTCGTGTCGTCGGTTAATCCTTTGTTATGAGCTGTGATAGTGAAAGCAAGAAAATTTATTAATTTCATTCTTTCTTTTTAACGACTAAGTCAATATTTCTTTTTTCTTTTTATGCGATATTCACCTAACCAGAGACCATTTTTGTAGAAACAGAAAATGAAAATTACATAATGATAGTACTCAAGAGAGAGCAAGGATGGGAATATATAGAACGGAAAAGGAGAGACGTGACAGAGGGTCATTTAAGCAAGCAGGAATCTTTTAGTAACTTAATTTTTACCTTCTACCAGATGAGTAGGGCTTAGGCATCTGAACAATGCGAATGGCCCAAGTCTCTGATATGTCGGAAAGTAGTGATAAAGGTCTTTTACTATTTACTATCCGAACCGGTAAAAGAAAAGTTACTAGAAGTTGTCACTTTTTACTTGCGACGGCCTTATCTCACACAATGAGTTCTTCACTGCATGGATGTTTTTTCTTTATCTCTATACGGCTAGTTGAACATCGGAATGGAAGGTTTGTTCGAACTATTGCTTATGTGCCCAGAGTCACAATCTAATTTCTGTAAAAGCACATGGTTCACAATCAAGACAATAAAATTACGTTACAGTTAAAGGGATGTCGCTCGGAATTATAGTTGTGCTGTCAATTTAAGTCAGACAAATCAGTATTGCGCGTCATTAAACTTTATTGTCAGACTAAGAGTTGAATGACATGACTTAAGATTGCACGTTAAGTGTCAAAGTCAACTATGTTTTGTTGATTGCGATTGTCGATGAAAAATTACAAACATTAAAAAAAGGGGTTTGGTTCTAACGGATGAAAAAAAAACTCAAATTTTGCAAAACATTTTTTTTAAAGCTATCGTTAAGCATCTTTCCAACATTTTGTTATTTTTTCGTGGAAAAATATTGAGAAATAAGTCGGTGAAGTATTTTCCAAGACGCGTTTTAGAAATCACGATTTGCGATGTCCACTGCATCTCAGTGCAAAATTATCAGAAATCAAAAATCCAAGTAATAAACCTGTAGCAGATGTTTTTCGAGACCTCTACGTTTTTATTCAGCATAGTTTTTGAAATTTTTGGTGGTTGTTTAAAGTCAAAACTGCGATTTTCTTCGAAAACACCTGACATTTTGTAGCTGTAGGACTCCTCCAAATAACAAAAATCGAAAAAGAAAACGTTGGGGTTGGGTATTTTATACGTAGAATGTGTACAAAATTTGAAAATGATTGTCGAAGTAATTTTTAAATGACGATGGACACGGAATTTCAAAATGTGCTTTCGAGAAAAATGCGTTTAATGTTTATTGTCTATAAAAACGAAAAAAAAATGTTTTCATAGGGAGCACGTAGGGTCTAACACTTTCGTAAAAGCATATTTTTTTGCATTTTGTTGTAATAAAACATTTCAAGAATATTTTGTCAAATTTTCAAGTTAATCGAAACAGAACTTTTGGGCATGTGCGCTGAGCTCTCGCCTTTTCGCAGCATGAGATATAATAGATAAAGTCCCATAACTTCCAGAGTTTTGTTCCGATGAGCTTGAGAATTTAACAGAATATTATTGGAATGGTTCACAATAAGAATAAAAAAAATTCATACATAATTCATCTGATTTGCTTGGGAAATGTTGTTAATATGATGTCTTTGATATAAGCAAACTTGCTTTATGCAATCTATATTCACTGTTTCTTATATTGATATGAGAAAGTACATCAAATTGGAAGTACTGAAGTGTGCACAGTAAGATTAGAAACAAAAGAAACTATTGTGCTAAATGTTCAAAACAACTTACTCGCTTTCTTATCTCAATCGATTGTTAATGTCAGACGAATCGATTATTTAGGGTCGGAATGAATTTTTAACCGAACCGGGCACACTTTCGCAAGCGGGTAAAAAATTCTTAGAACCAGAGATGCCATTTATACAGATTTATCTGTATTATACAGATTTTTACATGCGCATACAGATTTAATACAGAGTACAGATTGGTTACAGATTTCTTAAATTTAATACAGATTTATACAGATTTCACCAAAAGTATTAAGGAAAAAATTAAACTATCTATTAGTATTTGAGCTATCTATTAGTATTTGATTGCAATGACGAGATAAACGTTTAGGAATCAACGTACAAATCACTTTTTAAAATATATATTTTTTGTGCAGATATTTAATGAAGAACACTGAAATCCATTTATATTGAAATTTGTAACTAAATTGAACTTAAAAGTTAGACAAGTCTTGGCATCATGAAACATTATTGCCAGACTGACAGTTGTATTACCTGACTCGACGTTGCATATTGGGTTTTGGAAATCCATCTCAACTTATGAAGTGAACATTTTCAAATTAGACAAGTATATGGCACCATAATTCAATTGTTGTTGATAGGAAAAAACTATAAAATTTCGTCGATGAATATAATATATAATATGAAATTTAATCTACCACTCTATAACCATAATCTATTGGAATAACACCTTTTAACATAATTGTATTGTAGAAATTTCATTTTATTAGCGAATACAGATAAATACAGATATTTTATACGAATCAATACAGATTTTCTATGAAAATATCTGGCATCTCTGCTTAGAACATTCACGATGTTGCACCACTACATACGAACTGGTCTGTCAGTACGTAAATAAATTAAACATTTTTCCTTGACTCAGTGCATGTAAGTTCACCTCGTTGGAATTTTCACTTTGCCAAAATTTATTGCAAACTTTTGCAACTAAGTCGTATTTCATTGCCCAGTGATTACTAAGGTAAGCAAGATCATCGGATTACAAATCAAATGCTCGAAGAGCATTTTTATGATGTAGATTCGTTGCAGCAATCTTTTCCGTTGTGGGCTGACGAGAAGAAAAAGAAACCGAGCCGTCTCTTGCAGTGAGCACAACACCGGCGCGATAAGGTAGTGGTGAGCGCTAGCCGGCTGCAACGATATAGTGAATACCAGTAACGAAAAGGTAGTCATCATTTCGTCCTCAAACAGAAAACTGTCAGATCTGGTGATGGCAAAGCGGGCCGCTGGATTTCTCATATTTCGGCGGGCCTGCGAGAGGATTGAATACTTAATGCTTCAGGCTTCGTACGGGCAGCATCATTGGTCACCTCCGAAGGGACACGTCGATCCGGGCGAGGATGATTTCAAAACCGCTGTTCGGGAGACAACCGAAGAATCGGGGTAAGATTGGTGGACTTAAACTGTAGATACGGGTTTCACCGATTAAAATTGATTGTAGTTATTTGGATACCGACTTGCGGATTTTCAAAAATCAAACTCGAACACTCGAGTATAAGGTCAAAGGGCACGACAAGGCTGTCGTCTATTGGCTAGCTGAATTGATCAACCCGTCCAAGGAGGTAAAACTGTCGGACGAACATCAGGATCTCAAATGGCTCGAGCGAGACGATGCGATACAGATTGCCGGATACGAAGATTTTGCCGCCATGGTCCGGCATTTTGATGAAAAAATCAAACAGGGATATGACCAGCTGTGAACGAAATTTGCCCGCGGCAGAGAAACATTCGAAATACCTAACTATATATAAATAACGAGTTTTCCTTTTTCCTATTACAAGCATATATAATTATATTTAAACAAAGAAATGGCAACCGTCGAGATGTAAGGTAATATCGATTTACAATTTATATCCAATTAGCTTTTGAATCGCCCGCGCCTCGTTTGGATCCGTTTGGTGGGGGTACACAAACATCAACTCAAAGCGATTTGTTCGTGGTTTCAAAAACCACACCAGAAAATCTATCAACCATAGCATTTTAATCGTTTATGGAGGAATATGTATAGCTTGCAAAGTACTAATAAAACAAAAATGACAAAAATTAAGGCTCAGTGAAAAATCAACGCAACTATCGCAAAACAGAGCTTTGTTTATTTGCAAAGAAATCCTAGGGTAATGATCTAACGTTTCGCATGCTTTCTTCGTGGTGTCTTTCGATACTTTAGTTTTCTTGCTTCGCTGTCAGCATCTATCCGATCATCGTCATCGAAACTTTCGTCCTCTTGTTTGCTGAATTCATCATCTCTGTTCTCGGCCCGGTTTCGTTCTTTTTCGAACAATTCCTGAAACACCTCAAACTCTTCCAGTGTGACGTAAGCAACCTTCACGGCAAACCGTTTATCCGTGGTATCTGTTATTTGGTGTAGTTTCGGATTGTCGCTTGGTTCTCCGGGATCGGCTTTTAGCTTTCTTGGTTTAAATAACCCAAGTCGTTCAAGAAACACATGACGGCAGCGGATTTTGTCTAAGTCGGCAGCAAATGCACAAGATTTAACCACCTCCAGAACCTCGACTCGCATTCGCTGCAGAAAGTAATCGATTTTAGCCTGTATCGTTGTGGAACTGTCCGTTACCAGGTTGGGACAGTTTAAAAATAAACGCCAAACGTTTTTGCGCGTCTCGAAGTGTGAATACAGAAAGGTCATTCGTTGAGCCAGTTGATTGTGGTCTGTTAAGTCTAGTAGTTGAGGATGGGCCGACAGTAATGCCTGCGTGTGTTTGTCCCCGAACTGGCAGGACCGCCAGCAATTCATACTGTTGCTAATTTGATCGGTAGATCGTGCCAGCAGTTCCGGATTACCGGCTACTATCGACAGGAAATGAGGCATTTCAATACCTTCCTGTTTCATGAACTGATGGAGCCGCTGCCACTGAGCGGGCCCATATCGGGTTAGTTCCGGTGAAGATTCAAATAACTTATTCAACGTTGGCTTATCTAGACCGGTAACGGTCGATGCGAGGGAATCGATCTGAAACGAAACAGTGAGCATTTCTTAATATTATTTAGATATAGAACTAGTACACTGAGCTAGTGGTTTTTTTTTATTTTTCTTGCTACTGATCATAAACATAAATTTGTTTTTATGACCGAGCGTAGCGTTTCAGTAGACATGGCAAGGCAGGTCGATGGGCAAAATTGATTAAGGGTGCCAAACTCTTGTCTCAATAATTCAACCGTAGAATCTACGATGTTCTGTCGCGGAGGAGCGATCAATGCAACAAATATGTATAACAGATGCACTAAAAACGACTTACCAGTTGAGGAAGTGGTTGTGTGCAAAAGCTTCGCGCACCATTGATTCGCCGTAGAATTGCAATCATTTCTGGAACGGTTATGATGTTATGATCTGTTTCACGGGTGGATACTTCACTGCACCGTGCTCGTATCCAAAATGTTGATCAAATCAAAACAATCATCGTGTTTAAGAGTTCATGATAAGAAATGAATAATGAATAATTTTTCGACAGTGGTGCCAAATGTTACACGGAGAGAAATGGAGTATGTTTAGAATTACATAACAGTTTGTAAATTTTTAATGTCTTTTTCGCGGATTTCCGATGTTACGCATATTTTTTTTCAAGTGGATTGCCAAAGTTACGAATCTTTTTTAAGCGGATTTTCGAAGTTACCTGTTGTTTTTGTGCGCGGATATGCAAAGTTACGCGTTTTTTTTTCCACGTGGTTTTTCGCAGTTAAGCGATTTTTACGAGAATTTTTAAAGTTATTCGGTTTGCTTGTTTTGTTCTAGAAATGCAGGAAACCAGTCCCAGAGTCTATTTTTTCTCAAAAAAAAAAAAAAAAAAAAATATTACACCAGATCTCGACGTTTCATGCATTCCCAAAACATTTGGATTCAAAAAATAACTTACGATTTCGGAAATTTCAAGATATTTTTAAGTCCGAAAGTCGATATTTTTCAAAAAAAAATTTCTGAGATTACACTAGATCTGGAATTTCATGCATTTCAAAGACACGCGTTTTTTACGCGGTACGTATCCCCCGCGTAAAAAGAGACCTCAGTGTAGTTCTAACTGCGTTGGGATAGTTAAAAACCTGTTTAAATCAACCTTGTAGTATTATGATGCCTTTCTCATTCAACGCATGTTTTCATCAATATTATAAAGTTATTCTTCAAAAAAATGTTCTTTGAATATTGAAAAAGAACAAACAAGTTCACATACACTAGCAAAACCTTTTCAACTTTCAACAGTTTTTACTCAGTTTAATAGGAATTCATCGACCGGATAAAATTCTACATCAACTCAAGGAGATATGATTTCTGATTTTTGATTTAAATCTGAGTTTGCGAGAATCGGTCTGGCCGTTTTTGACAAATTGCAGTGATTTCCGGTTTGGAGCACCAAGCACTTTCCCGGTATTTCCGGAACCAGGTGCGATGATCCGGTATACCAAAAATCAGCGTATTTGGTCATCAACTAACCATACCAGTCCAATTGGAAAACTATATGGCTATTTTGATGTATCTGTTCGATTTTTACATGTCATGAATAAAAACACGATCCTGAAAATGAATTTTTTATACTTGTCAGCCTGTAATTCTGGAACCGGAAGTCGTATGTCGATGAACGAATGTTTCATCCGGAAGAGCTGAAGCAACTGATACCTTTATTCAAGGAAGGCGGAGGTGTTACTGACTGGATCGAAATAATTGATCATTACCAGGAAATTTATGGCTGGAGCAAGAAGACGACTTTGCTCTATGCTACGTGCAGATTGGCCGGTGCGGCACACCGGTGGTTTTTAGATGTTCGCCAAACGATCTTATCATGGACAGATTTCAAACAAACGATACTTCTGGCGTTTCCAGACTACGAAGATGAAGCGGATATTCGACTAATGCTGGCTAAATGCGTGAAGTATTCGAAAGAATCGTACGAGAACTACGTTTTCCGTGTAAATGCTCTAGGCCAACGAGGAAAACTGGGTGCGGCTGCGATAATCAAATATCCCTCTCAGCAGGCCGTTCAATTTTGTTGAGTTTTGAGCGCTTGTTAAACGATATATTGCACGAAATATTCGTTCAATTTGCTGGAACGGTTTGTTGTTGTTTTTTCTCTTGCAAAAATAGTGTGAAAATTAAGTGTTACCTTAACATAGAAAGGAAATTTGTTGTTATTCTACGTGAAGTAGAAGTATTGTGCAGGTATGTATTGTTAGTTTAAACAAATAAGTGAGAAAAACTTCAGAAATTCTGCAGTATAACTAGTCCAACGGGGCTCCAACTCCTCATTTTAAAAATGGCTCAATAATGGACCTCTGTCTCCCGGGTTTGTTGAACGAAAAAAATGGCATTCGGTTCAACGGTCTGTTTCAAAATCGGCAAACGAAGGTCCCGTGTTGGCCTCCCGTTGAACGATTGATTGGACTTTCATTGGACCAATGATCCAACGTATTGGACCAATGAAGGACCAGCGTTGAACGTTTTTTTCTAAGTGGGATATTATTAGCGGACTTTCGTATGATCCGTTATACTATAGCTCAGTATCCCGACAGTACACATCGATTTATGAACTACTGTCTCAGATTCGGTACTGTGAATCGAATCAAGAGCTCTGCAGCACAGAGTAAGCGAAGTGATGAATGTTACAATTGTCATGGCTCAGAGCACATTTCGATTAATTGTCCTAAACCACAACGACGAGCGAGATGCCAAGTATGCAACAGAGTAGGACACGACGAACAACACTGTTTTAAGCGCAATCAGGATACAACACGAATCGATAAGAAGGAATCAGCGAATCCGGAACCTATTGCCGGCACCAGCGGTAGAAGTAATAATAAAACAGCATATCCAATTACGGTTCGGCAAGCGGAACAGAATCAAACAGATAACGGAAGTTTTCTCGACGTTGATGCCTGCTCGATGGCATCTAGTGACGTCATTATTGGAAACCGACTAAAAACGGTAATGGTATTGACAGATTCCGGTTGTTCGGTGAGTTTATTAAAAAATCGTTTTTTCCCGAATCCACTCAGTTTAGTAGTGTTAGCGATAATGATCTAGCAGGAGTTAATGATACTAAAATAGAAATCGAAAGGAGCGTACTCGACTAATATTATTATTGATTCCAATGTTTATTCAGCTAAATTCACAGTGGTTACAGATAATACTATGAAAGTAGATGTGATACTAGGACGAAGGTTCTTACAAGATAATAAGTTTTTTGGGTTGAAGTTTAATCGTAATGATAAATTTGACGTTAATGCGATGAAGAGTGTTTTTGATGGTGATATGGCCGACGCAAGTATTTTGTTTGTGGACGGTAAAGTTGTTCTCGATATTGGAGATGGAGATACAATCGAAACCAGAGCGCTACGTGATCAAGTGGATGAACTTTTCGATAAAGATTATTTAAATCGTGAGAAACCTCTCGAGGAGTTGGTTAAGTATACCGTTGAAATTAAATTGAATGAAGACCGTTATTTCAATGCTTACACCTTTAAGACTTAGCAATTTTGAACGAAATGAACAGAATAAAATTGTGAATGATATGTTATCGAAAGGGATCGAAAGGGATCGTGAAAGTGAAGCTCCGTATTCGAGCCGAGTCGTTATGACACGGAAAAAGAACGGCGAATATCGTTTTTGTGTTAATGTTCGACTTTGAAACAAACTCGTAGAGCGCAATCATTTTCCGTTGCCGATCATCGAAGACCAGATTGTGAAGTTACAAAATCGTAAATATTTTACTTCGCTCGATATGAAAAACGGATTCTACCATGTTGATATAGCAGAAAGTTCGAAGAAATACCTTTCGTTTGTCACTGAAGTTGGACAATACGAGTACAACAATTGCCCTTTGGTTATACAAACTCTCCCTCGATATTTGCTCGTTACGTGATGAAAGTTTTGAAAAGTTTCGTTGACTCAGGAGAAATTGTCCTATTTATCGACGACATATTAGTCAGTACAGATAGTTTCAACGAACATCTCAATTTGTTGTCTAGATTATTTCGTACACTGTCCGATAATCATATCGAACTCAATATCAAGAAATGTTCTTTTGTTATCAGAACAAATTGGCTCAAATGGCACGTTCCCCTTGATATTTGGAGATTTGTGCCTTGCCATCAATTTGTTTTTAGCATCATTTTCCCGATATATAAGAGGGAAGGATTGAAAGGAAATGGTAAGGGTTGGACTAGGAGGATGGGAAAAATTGACGACACAAAAACACATAAAAGCAGAAGTAAATTCTGCACCCCTAAGGGATGCCGAACAATCTGCTGAGGATCACATTTAGTGGAAGCAGAAGTAAATTCTGAACCTCTACGAGGTCCCGAACAGTCCGCTGTTAATAAAACCTCCAACCCCCGAGAGGATTTGAAGATCTTACAAAAGCGACACCATTCTGCACTCCCGGAAGAATGCAGAACGATTCGCAGTATGTACGAGCAGAAGTAAATTCGGCACCCCCTAAAAGATGCCAAACAATCTGCTAAACCATATTTAAGGTAAATACAGAAGGGATTCATTCACTCCAGGAAGAACGATGAACCCTTCTGACTATAGCTCCTTACCACATTGGGTAAGAAACGAGAGAATATCCTTCAATTTTAGCTCCGCATACACAGATTCAACCATGTATGGAGAACCAAAAACCCGGATACGTAGCTGCGTCAATGCGGGACAGTTACATATCAGATGATATGAAGTACCATAATCGCATTCACACAAATCACACGAATAATACTCAGCACGTTGAATAGTAGCCATGTGATAATTGAGTTTGCAATGTCCAGTCAGAGCTCTGACCAGAATACTGCAATGATGCTTGGAGAAATGCAGTAGACACTTTGACATTTTCAGATTTAAATCTGGTAGAAATGCTTTTGTCTGAGCGCAAGTTTGCAAGCTGCGCCAGTAGCTGGCATGTTTGGATGCAGCCCAAGAACGAATCTTGTGCTTTATCCAACTAGTTGAAAGTGGTAAAGCTGGTTCAGGACCAACGAAATCATTCGTTGCACCAGCTCTAGCCAACTCATCAGCCCATTCATTTCCAGTAATACCAGAATGACTGGGTACCCATAAGAAGTAAACAGCATTTGAAATGCTGAGGTCTTCAATTTGAGTTCGACATGCGATCACTAGATTCGACCGTGAGTCATTCGAACTGAGTGCTTTTAAGGCTGCCTGACTGTCGGAACAAAAATAAATTCGCTTACCACAGATCCTCTGCTGAAGTGCCGATTGTACTCCACACAGAATCGCGTAGATTTCTGCTTGAAACACAGTACAGTATCTACCAAGTGAATGAGACTGCTCCAGCCTCATTTCACGACAGTAGACACCAGCACCAGCACGACCATTCAACAGAGAACCGTCCGTATAACAAACTATGTGTTCATCAAGTTGTCGTTCCAGACAACCGGACAACCATTCCTCGCGAATAGGATAGCTCACATTGAATGTTTTGAAAGGAAAACTGCATGTGAGAGTTAGGTCACTAGGAGCGAGTAAATACTCATCCCACGTAACCATTTGAGACCACAAGCGAGTGTGGCTGGTAGCATAATCTAATGGGTTACTGTTCCAAAGCCCTGTAACCTTAAGACGATATGCACAAGATAATGCTTCTTGTTTTAGGAACACATGTAGTGGTTTAATGCACAGTAGCGCCTCTAGAGCAGCAGTAGGAGTTGTCGTGAATGCTCCTGTCATCGCCATTAGGACCATCCTTTGGAGATGATTTAGCTTTGACTGAACTGTCGCGACTTCTCCTTTCTGCCACCATACAAGACATCCATATGCTAAAATTGGTCTAACAATAGTTGTGTAGATCCAATGAATATATCTGGGTTTGAGTCCCCATGATTTTCCAAAAGCTCGTCTACATTGGCCGAAAGCCATGCAAGCTCTTTTAATTCTGAAGTCAATGTGAGCAGACCAATTCAGTTTTGAGTCAACAATAACCCCGACGTATTTAACTTGATCGACCACAGTGACCTCTGAACCAAAGAACTGCAACGGACGAGCTCCTGTAATTATCCTACGATGAGTGAAAAGCACCATTGATGTTTTGCTCGGATTTACAGATAATCCAACCTGACAACACCATTGTTCAACAGATCGCAGGGCTTGCTGCATTAAATCAAAGAGAGTGTTAATGCTTATACCGGTCATCAATATATGATAATCGTCGGCAAAACCATAAGTCGGAAATCCAAGGTTATTAAGTTTTCTTAACAAACCATCAGCGACAAGGTTCCATAAAAGTGGGGATAGTACACCACCTTGAGGACACCCACAGACACTTAGCTTTCTAATCTCTGCTTGCCGAAGCGATGAACAAAGAAGTCGATTGCTAAGCATTGCGTGTATCCAATTTGTGATACTTGAAGGTATGCCATGACCACGGGCTGCTTCCAGAATTGAATTGAAAGACACGTTATCAAAGGCACCTTCAATATCTAGGAAAACTCCCAAGCAAGATTGCTTTTGTGAGAAAGCTTTTTCAATATTGTACACAACATCATGTAACAGGGTTGTAGTGGACTTTCCACGCTGGTAAGCATGTTGCATTCCATGTAGCGGATGCACGCCCAAACTAACATTCCTGATATAGTGATCGACTATGCGTTCCACTGTTTTAAGAAGAAATGAGCTAAGACTGATAGGCCTGAAACTCTTCGCTTCCTCATAAGTGTCGCGACCGCCTTTGGGAATAAATTTGACAATTATTTCCTGCCAGGCTCTTGGAATATATCCAGTCGCAAGACTAAAAGTAAGTATTTTCTTCAAAACATGTTTGAAATGTTCATACCCTTTCTGCAGTAACACTGGGAAAACTCCATCCTTTCCAGGAGACTTGTACGGAGCAAAACTCTCAACTGCCCATTTGACCGATTCAATCGTCACAACGCTTCGAGCAAGGGCCCAAGAATCGTAACTACCTGAAAAAGTCTCGGGAAGAGCTGTCGGTGATGGATCCATACATCCTGGAAAGTGAGTGTTAAAAAGATAGTGAAGTACATCACCTTCATCAGACAAGTGTTCACCATCTGAAGTTCTTAAGAAACTGACATTAAAGTCCTTAGACTTCGAAAGTAACTTATTTAATCTGCTAGCCTCGTTGAGACTAGAGACATTTGTGCAGAGGCTTTTCCAACCACTTCGCTCAGACGATCGAAGAGCATTTTTGTAAGCCCTTCGAGCCAACACGAATGCCTCCGACCCATTTCTGCGACGGTGGTTCCAAGCTCTTCTGCATAGTTTCCTTAGTCTAGCAAGTTCAGCATTCCACCAAGGAGTTCTTCTAGTAGCTCGCACAATCCGAAGTGGACAAGCCTCTTCATATGCTGCAACTATGAGTGAGTTTGTCTCGTCGACAACATTTTCCAAATCAATTGGGGTTTCAATTGTTGGTTGGTACCCGTAAAATCTAGTCGCCAAGCCCTCTTCATAGAGGTCCCAGTTTGTAGATTTGGGATTACGATATGTGATAATATCAAATTTAACGTTTGAATGATCAAAGAATATGTACTTATGATCAGACAACGAAGGTTCGAGCTCATCGGAGACGAGCCAATTCACCAACTCATGCGCAATTCTATCAGAGCAGAGAGTTACGTCCAAAACCTCCTCTCTGCCAGATCTCGCAAAAGTTGGACGGTTTCCTGCATTGACTATGTGCAGGTTTGTACTGCTCACAAATTCCATCATATCAGAGCCTCTCGAATTTATATCTGTGCTGCCCCAAATGATATGGTGAGCATTTATGTCACTGCCGATTACAAGCGGTAAATCACTTTTGCAGCAGTATGATACAACCTTTTTGAAGTCATCGCTTGGCGAAGGTTGGTTATGCGGCAAATATGCCGAACAATAGACATATTTCCTGTCTATGCCATCAGTAGTCATACCAACTGTGACAGCACAAATATCCCGAGTTGTGAGCTCCGATATGAGAGAGACATCGAGAGCACTATTTGCAAGTATGCATGCTCGAGGCATTTCACGTGGATTAGTCATTCCGATCTTGTTAAAGGCAACAAAGACTGGGTTTAACAATTTTCCAACGTAGAAGTTTCCCTTTTGGAAATATGGTTCTTGAACCAAAGCTAAAGAAGCTTTACCTTCTTGCAGAAGTCTGGATAGATTCATAGTTGCTGTACGTTTATGCTGGAGATTGATTTGTGCTACTCTAACCATTATCAATTAAAGTAACGAACACTCTACCTCCAGCACTTACCGTACAACAACTACAAGAAACCAAATATATTGGCTTATAATCGCCTATAGCGAACCATGTAAGGATTTTTTTTAAATGTTTTAATCATTTAAATCCCACGAGTTGCGAAGAAAGAAGTCGTCCACTGTGCCAGAGCTTCGCTTAACACAGTAAGGGAAAATCCCAAGATATTCCGTTCACGACTGCATTGTTTAACCTCCTGCAGCCATTCAGCCATCGGCACGGAAATACACCTTGACTTAGGAGTTCCTATTTTTGTGGCCTTTTACGACATGGAACAGGAAACCAGTGGATCAATTCTTGGTAAAAAATAATTCCGCCGGATGCCACACGGCTTACCTGTTTGGTGGACTTATACCACCGGTACAGGTGGACCGTAGCGTTATTCTTAGCCAGTTGGGAAACCGCTACCGACACTACACGGCTATCTAGGCTGCTCAGAGAGGGAAATTGACATTGATGGTCAACTTCCATGGATGGCCGAGCAGCCGACAAAATTCTTTTGTTAAGACACATGTTGAATTTCTGGGCTATGTCGTAACTTATAATCGAATTCGACCAAGCGATCGTCACATAGAGAATGTTTCTAATTTTCCGGTTCCCACAAACGATAAATCACTGCAACATTTTTTAGGACTTATGAGCTATTTTCGCAAATTTATCTATCGGTACAATCAAATCGCGAGTATATTATATGAGCTTCAAAATCAGCGAGCTAAAATGCGCATTAATATCGAAACCTGTGTTGAGTATTCATAGTCCACAGTTGGAAACTCAGTTACTCAGGTTGGCTATGGAGGAATACTCTTGCAACGTCAGACTTATGACAATCAATTTCATCCGGTAATGTTTTTCTCTCGTAAAACGTCCGCGGCCGAATCGGTTTTACATTCGTTTGAGCTCGAGACTCTAGCAGTAGTGTCTAGTCTTGAAAGATTTCGAGTATACTTATTTGGTATTCATATAACAATCGTGACGGATTGCACTGCTTTAAAGTCGTAAAATTGCTCGATGGTCTCTTTACATTGACGAATTCGACTATAAAATCGAACATCGTTGTAGTGCGAGAATGCAACACGTGGATGCATTGTCCCGTATGTATTGTCATTCAATCGAAGATATCGAAGTAACGAATAATATTTTTGATACAGCGTTGTACGTAAATCAGTTGAAGGATCCGAACATTATGAGAATCAAACCCGATCTTGACAACGGTGAAAGCAAAGAATACGAATTGCGCGAGAACTTTATTTTTCGTAAATATAGAAACAGATTGCTTCCCGCTAATATGGAAGACTCAGTTATTTACAAATATCATGACGGATTAGGTCATTTCGGAGTCGACAAACGAACTTATAAAACGTTCGTATTGGTTTCCGAATATGAGATTCAAATTAAAAGATCACATTTCTAAATGCGTTACTTGTATTACTTTAAATCCAAAAAAGAAGAAGTTATACAGACCGTTGCATCTAATAAATCAGATGTTCCATTTTTTACTGCTCATGTTGATCATCTTGGACCGTTATAAAAAACGAAGAATAAGAATGAGTATATACTTGCGGTAGTTGATGCGTTTACTAAATATTTGAAACTATATGCAACTAAAACAACAAACTCAAACGAAGTTATGAAAAACTTACGATCGTATTTTATAGCATATTCCACTCCCGACGTAATTGTTTCCGATCGCGGGACCGCCTTTACGTCTGATAACGTCACAAGTCTTTCACAAACGATAAAACCATGATCGTCATCATTTAGTTGCAACTGCGTGTCCACAAGCGAATGGACAGGTTGAACGATATAACCGAACGCTAAGTAAATTGGTCGAAATTCGTAACCAACAATGGGATACTATTCTAATTAAAGCAGAATTTTTACTCAATAACACGACAAACCGGTCGATAGGCGACATGCCTTATGATCAAAAAAGAACCGGAATTTTCATTTTAAAATTCCCGCGCTTGTCCAATCGGTAAACTATTATTCTCTCAACGTTGGCAACACTTTTATACACATTCTGTCAAATTTTGACGCATATCGACAGTGTTGGTGATTTCTGAAAATTTGACAGCAGCTGCTCGATTTTTATCTATATTGTATACAACATTTTCAATCCTGTAGAAGATGCTACAATAATTCGAGTCTCTCAATGCATGAGCCTCGAGAGAATTTTTCTACATTTCTTCGCTCCACTTCATACTCTGAGTATTTCATGGCCCTTAAAAAAATTCAGTCTGATAATGATCGCCGCTGTGTGGAATTTACCAAGAGAGAATCGCAAGTTGACAATTATCGCAGAAAATCGAATCGATGATTCGACTTGATGATTCTCATACTAGGTTGCAATATTTAAAAACCCTTGTGTGGAGCATTCTCATACATTTTCATAGACACAAATTATACAAAGGTTATAAGCACATAGTTAGAATAAGCGGCAATAGTAAAATGATTCTATCGCAATTATCCACTGCCCATACAGAATCGGATCGCGAAACGAGAATAAGCGACCGTTTGTTGCTTCAGAGAGAATCCCCACAGCAGCGTGCTAGCCATTGATTCTCAGACGGTTCACCGAGAGAAATTCGCTCTCGCACTAGTGTCTATTCTATGTTAAATGTACCATGCCGGTTTTTTTGTTGTTGCGATGATTTCCGATTCTCTTTGATGGCACCGATTTCATCGTGGAAGAGTTGCGAGTGAGCATTCTTTGATACGATAAAAGCCATCCTTGCATATCGAACGATTAGTTTTTGTTTGGCGTCTATACAAAGAAGTTGAAAAATTTTCGGGTGGCGATTTTTATAATGGATGAAAATTTAGAACAACGTGCGTGCATCAAATTTTGTGTTGCAAATGGATTTAAGTGTTCCGAAACGTTGAAAATGTTAGAAAAGGCCTTTGGTGAATCGTGTCTATGAAAAACACAGGCATACGAGTGGTATAAACGCTTCAAAGGTGGTCGTACAAGCTTGGATCATGATGAGATCCCTGGCCGCCCAACAACATCTGTTACTGAAGAAAACATTGAATCGGCGAAGCAAATCGTGTTGCAAAATCGTTCTGTTCTGATTAGAGAGATTGCTGGGTTTTGTTTGGCATCTCTTATGGATCAGCCGAACACATTTTAACTGATGTTTTGGGTTTGAAACGCGTCGCTTCTCGGCTGGTGCCAAAAAAGCTGAATTTCATTCAAAAACAGCGTCGTGTTGATGTGGCCAAAGAGATGATTTCCAACGCAGATAGTGACCCCACATTCATCGAATGCATCATAACTGGTGATGAGGTGTGGATCTATGAATATGACGTCGAAACCGCACAACAATCGACCGAATGGCACTTCGAAGGCGAGCCGTTGTTCTAAATTTTCATCCATTATAAAAATCGCCACACGAAACTTTTTCAACTTCTTTGTATAGAAGCCTATAGAAAACTAATCGTACGATATGCGTCAAAATTTGACAGAATGTGTATAAAAGTGTTGCCAACGTTGAGAGAATAAAAGTTTACCGATTGGACAAGCGCGGGAATTTTAAAAGGAAAATTCCGGTTCTTTTTTGATCATAAGGTACCATCACGATTATTGTTCGGGGTTGTTCAAAAGCGCTATGTCTCGGATAATTTAACAACTTTTGTTGATGAATTGAGTACTAAAGCTGATAGGGATTTGATTAGGATAAGAGAACATGCTTCGCAAACTATTAAAAAAAAAACCAAGAATACAACAAACAACAATATGACAAACGATCCAAAGTTCGAACGCATTATCCTGAAGGCGACCTTGTTTCGATCCGCAGCGTTACACAGGTAGGAGTAAGAGGTAAATTACAACCCAAATTCAAGGGACCATACACACTTAAAACAGATTCTTGAGCTCGGCATAATGAAATACCGAATTAGATCGGCAACACGACATTTTACTGACTGTTTAGTAATCCATATACTCTTTTTCCGAAATTCGTTAATGTAATATTCTGATATCTCGGTAAAGTGCGTTCTTTTGCCGAAGTTTGGAAAAATATAATGCTGAGCTTATCAGTAAACAACAAATATACCGAAATCAGCATTTAATGTCTCTTGTCGAATGTGCAAAACACCACGTAGCCATTGCTGGTGGAGCGGGAAAATAATATATATTGGATAAAGGTAAGAGATTCTTATATTTCTTGAAAAGAAAAGTGAAATAAAAAACTCTGCTGTTCATATATTCTTACAAAAGTCTTCTTATTTCCAGGTAGATGCATTGAGGAGCACTGGGAATAATTGTCTTTAACCGTGATGTTTTCTTTTGAGGTTTGTTTTTTTTTGTATACCGCATTAAAGTGGATATCAATAAAACACCCCCTTTCCCTAGCCATTAGATTTTGTGATATTTATTTCGTACAATAATAAAGAAAAATCCTTTCTACGTTCGATTACTGATGACTCGGCAATTCATTATTCGATCATAATCGCTTTTGCCGAGCTAACAGCAAAAATGCTGCTGACAAGTTCGGTAATAATTGACAGTTAACAAATTTGCTAGTGCCGAGATTCTCAGTAATTATTATTTTGCCGAGATGATTACCGATCTCTCGGCTGTGCAAATCTCGGCAGTTTTTTGCCGAGATTCAGCAATAATATTTAAGTGTGTATATTATTAAAAATGTTCTTGATCGTAACCGGTATGTAGTTTCGGGTTTAGATGGTTTTCAAGTTTCAAACAGACATTTTGAAGGAATTTTCGATCCGGTAAACCAGATACCATTTTGTCTGGATAGTCAACCACTGCACTCGATATTTAAATTTAGTATATTCTTTGAAAATAATAAACTATAACAAGTACGATAGGAGAATTAGTTAGATAAGGGATAAGAGAGAAATGTATCGCAGACATGATTCGGACATTTTTGTATTTAAAAAAAATGATATCGACGAACCTGTTGAGGCCAACAGAGAGTGTCAGGATGGACGTGCTGTAGTAATTTCATAGATACGGCCCTGGCTATAAATATCTGCAGCTGGAAATTTTGTCGTTTGCGTCTGTCACTTTGACAGTTTACGTCTAATAGTGCGATCTCAAGTATCCGGCCGACGTCCGGAAAGTGCACCGAAAACACATTCTTAACTACACCATCAAAGAGAAAAGACACAATATATTTTGTTACACGATAAACACGTTTATTTTCGAAAACGCCATCCGAACGTCCGCGAGAATTCTACATATAGGGCAGAGATGCCAGATATTTTCATAGAAAATCTGTATTATCTTGTATACAAAATCTGTATTTATCTGTATTCACTAATAAAATGAAATTTCTACAATGAAATGATATTGAACGCTATCTTAACAGATTATGGTTAAAGAATGAGAGTTTCAATGAGCATTTATTTTTCATATCTTCGTAGTTCACAAAACTATGTAAAGACGAAATTTAATATGAATGGTTTTTCAATCACAATTAAATCTCATTGCCATATACTTCTCTAGATTTAAAAGTTGACTTAATATGCAAGCTGAACAGAGCTGGTGGATGACATTAGCAGACCGAAAGAGGGGTATGCTTCCCTCTTTTGGTCTGCTAATGTCAGCAAGCTAAAGTGGCCCTGTTAGAGTGCAAGCGATAAATCTGCTCAGCTTTCCCTCTGACAAGGTCCTTTTAATTTACTGTAAGCGCATTACTTGCTTTGGTCAGTACCAAGTTTGGCTCTGCCTTCTCGTGCGCACTCTGTCTAAATGTTTTTTTTTGTGTTGACCATCAAATATCTGCACACAAATTTTTAATTTAATTTGTGATTTGTCCGTTGATAAATAAACTTTCATCTCGTCACTGCAATCAAATACTAAAAGATAGCTCAGAAGAAAACAGTTTAATTTTTCTTCATAACATCTTGTAAAATCTGTATAAATCTGTATTTAATTTAGGGAATCTGTATAAAATCTGTATTCTGTATTAGATCTGTATAATACAGATAAATCTGTATAAATGGCATCTCTGATATAGGGTAACAGAGGTATTTTGGCCCACTTTAAGATTGATTTTATTTTGGCCCACTTTGTAAAAATATCCCACAAATGTTATAATATCTTTGAAAACCCCTTCCGCAATAGGTAATTTAATGTGATTAGCTTCAAATTGATGCAACATGGGTTACTTACCATCGATAAAATCCGATGAAATTGATAAAGTTTGTTAGGTGGCCAAAATATATGAAGTGGCCAAAATACCTCTGTTGCCCTATAAAATAGATAAAACTAATCCTCTAAATTCTTCGGATACATAAAGGGAGATTTTTTAAGAGCTTGCTGATTCAAAATTTCAATTAAGCACATGCCAAATTATGAAACAATCAATATTTTTCATTTGGTAAATTTATTTGTTAGCATTTCCCATATAAATATAATTTTGGGCATATGGCCGCTACGACTACTTTTCACAAAGGTCATTCTGGAGGTCCAAATTTCGACCACTTTTTCAGGCATTTGAGGTAATATTTCAGCAATGACACGTTGAATATTCGTTTCCAAAGCATCAATCTTTGCTGGTTTATTCACATAAACCAATGACTTCACGTATCGCCACAAAAAATAATACAGTGACGTAAAATCACACGAGCGCGGAGGACAATTCACTGGTTCATTTATAAATATAATGTTGTCGTTAAATTGTTCTTTCAATAAGTCGATTGTTTCGGCTGCAGTATGACACGTGGCATCATCCTGTTGAAACCATATTCCGTCCACATTCATAGCTTGAAGATTGGCAACAAAAATTGATTGATCATGGCTCTGTATCCTTATAGTTCTTCCTCATTTTTGTAAAAAAGCCCGATGATTCCACCAGCACCAAACAGTACATTTATCGGAATGCATCGGTAATTCTTGAACGGCGTGTGGATTATCTTTGTTCCAAACACGACAATTTTTTTTGTTGACGTCTCCATTTAACCAAAAATGCGCCTCATCACTGAAGAGAAATTTTCGCTATAAACAGTTTCAATTGCACACTAAGTTTGAAAATAAATCGTAATAAATAAACCTGAAAAGTTTTCTCCAGGAAAAGAAATTTTCGTCGAATGCAGAAACGGAAGTCTATTTTGAAGGCCTTGACTTTACGTTTGTTGTTACTGCGGACGAGAATGTTCCATTGATACCTTTTTCTCTGGGTTATGAATCGAATGGTTTCTTTCGACTGAAAAGTTAAAAGTTGTGGTTGATAGTTCAAATTTTTGTTATATATTTTTGTTTCGTTTTTTTTTAATATAAATGTTTCGCTTTTTACAAACCGTTTTCTTCGGTAAATTCCAACTTCGGTTTCCATTATAAACCATCCAGCGTTGCGTATTTCTCACGTTGATCTCCGTTTAGTAACATCCACTTACAGCCAATGAATGGATAGCTATTGCCCATCACTAGATATAGTTATATAAAATGCAACAAATCTTTACCATCTAACTGAGTTTTAATTCGAGAAATTTCTAAGCTCCACCGAGCCTAAGAGATTGTTCGCCTTCGACTGGGCACTGCCGTTGATTTTCCATCTCGCTACGCTGTCATACTGCGAACTATCTTTTGGGCTAGCAAACGGGGCCTAGCTAACTGAGAGTAATGTTTAGCTATTTAATTTCAAACTGCTCTGATTAAGTTGAAACACGTAACGACGCATTTTTGAATGAACTTTTTTTTTGTCGTTCATACGTATACTAATAACTCTAAGTTCTTTTGTTTTAGTGATGAAATTTTATTTAAATTCATTTACTTTTTACTTCTAAATAACATTTTCAGTTTACCTAAACTGCAGTTGGCCATTTTTTTTATAGTTTCGTGACAAACCTTTGAATTATTTCTAAAAAAATATACTTCCTCCACTAATCATTAACTTGTGTCTCTTCTTGCTAGTCACATAATTCGATTGTATTTGACATTACTTTTTTTTTCTTCCTTTTATTGGTTATTTGTTAGTTAGGTTTTTTGTTTTTGGTGTAGGTTTCATGGAATGTCTTTTTTCATTACCATTAAATTAGATACTTTTTACAACTTGTTCTACAGTTTCCTTATTTATTTTCATCTATTTTTTGACTAACTAAAAATGTTTTTTCTTCTATTTTTAAAGAGAAACTACTAAACTATTGTCAACAATATATTCTTTGTAAATAGACTTTACAAATTATACAAAGAAAAACAAAAACGAAAAAGCACTTGAAGTCTATCGTAAATAGAACAAAAAAAATAGTTTGAAAATGAAATTGATCGTAGCAGGCAATGGAAGGGTACGTATATGTTTTGTTGCGGAGACTATTTCTTCCTGATTTGACGCATTCATTGGGGGTTGCTAGCTACGGCCTACTGTGATATTAACTGTGCAGTATGCCTTCATGTTTGTGTTTATAGTAGCTATCAAAATTACGAACGTTGACTTCTGGGAAAAATTGTTACGCTTATGAATGAAATTGACAAATGGTTCTCCAAGGGAGGGCTCTACCGCGTGGCTCGATGTTTCCTGTGTCGCTTGTTCTAACTAGCTAATTAGTATTCGTTTTTTTTTCTGTGGTTATCCCTATCGCTAATACATCTGTGATATTAGCCGTAAACAATAGTAATTCTAGAGTTGATTGGGATTTCGGAAGAATATCACATCTTTTGTTTGTTTGCTTGCACCCAATCCGAGCTGATGTTCGGATTGGTGCAAATGTGGGGGGGGAGGTGTCGAGGCAGACCTCGTGTACCGGAGGGAGGGCCAATCTAATCAGCCATTCCGAATATATGGCGGGTTTCGATGACCATCAGGGTGTGCCTGCTGGACTTACGGCACGACGGATCATCAGTGCCAGGTAAAGACAACATGGGCAAACATAAGATAGATGGTAGATACGATTATACTGCCCACCATCACTGGAAAACCGACCCTGAAAAACAAAACAGATAGAAATGAATTGGTGATTGTTCGAATCGATAGTTCCAAAAATCGATACTTACTTGAAATACTCTATAAAGGTAAACCTATAGCCGTGCTGCTCAGCAACACCGGCGCACACTACATTAGCGGAGGCACCAATTAATGTACCGTTACCTGGAAGAAGAAATAAATTAGTCAATGGAAATTAGGCATTTCATCGAAATAATTTCAAGTAACAGTTCTCAACGTTTTTTTTTGGCAATCGCGAACCCTTTTCGAAACCATAATGGACTTCTCTGGATTGAATCAAATTCTGTATCACATCCAGAATAGTTCAGTTGGTAGAACGATTTCCTAGAATTAGAGAAGGTTACGGGTTCAAGCCCCGTTTGTGGACATTTCATAGTCACAGGAAATATACCATAGGAAAGTCAAAATAAATGTTTTCTTGAATATTTTGTATTATCTGAGCAGCGAAGAGAGAATCGTATAACACTTGTTCGGATTTCTCGTACTCGAAGGATAGTTTTGAGACAGTGATCTACAATTCAGACCCGTTGTTCAACCTGTCGAGTATAATAGATAAAATTTGATCGTAGTTCGATAATTTCTTCTTGAAATTACCGTGCACACGTCAAATTGAGTCGAAAGAGCCAAAAATGCTATTTACGAAATTTTAAACTTCTAGAAGAGCCACAAGATATTATCTGAACAACAATGAATAGTACTTCAATAAATAATATTATTTATCTATACCTTATGATCAAAAAAGAACTGGAATTTTATTAAAAAACGCAAAATTTCAACTTTTAATAAATTTCTTTATTATCGCCTTCAAAGTACTCTTCTCCTGCGGCAATACATGCATGCCAACGCTTGATCCAATTTTCCATACAAGTTTTATAGGCTGCCGAAGGTATGGCCTTTAGTTCACGCAGCGAATTATCTTTTATGGTCTCTATGGTCTCAAAACGCGTTCCCTGCAATGGCAATTTGAGCCTGGGGAAGAGGAAAAAGTCACACGGGGCCATATCTGGAGAATACGGTGCTGCGACACAACCAACGCTGTGTGAGCTGGCGCATTATCGTGGTGTAAAATCCATGAGTTTTCCTTCCATAAGTCTGACCTTTTTTGCGAATGGCCTCACGCAAACGACGCATAACGGCCAAATAATATTCCTTATTATCCGTTTGACCGTCCGGAAGGAATTCATAGTGCACCACACAACGAATATCTCAAAAACAGAAGTTGTTGGGCGGCCAAGGATCTCATCATGATCCAAGCTTGTACGACCACCTTTGAAGCGTTTATTCCACTCGTATGCCTGTGTTTTTCCTAGACACGATTCACCAAAGACCTTTTCTAACATTTTCAACGTCTCGGAACACTTAAATCCATTTACAACACAAAATTTGATGCACACACGTTGTTCTAAATTTTCATCCATTATAAAAATCGCCACACGAAAATTTTTAAACTTCTTTGTATAGACGCCAAACAAAAACTAATCGTACCATATGCGTCAAAATTTGACAGAATGTGTATGAAAGTGTTGCCAACGTTGAGAGAATAAAAGTTTACCGATTGGACAAGCGCGGGAATTTTAAAATGAAAATTCCGGTTCTTTTTTTATCATAAGGTATACTGTAGAAAAGTCAAAATAAAAGTTTTCTTGAATATTTTGTATTATCTGAGCAGCGAAGGGAGCATCGCATAGCACTTGTTCAGATTTCTCGTACTCGAAGAATAGTTTTTAGACAGTGATCTACCAATCAGCCCCGTTGTTCAACCTGTCGAGTATAATAGATAAAATTTGATCTTAGTTCAATAACTTCTTCTTGAAATTAACGTGCACACGCCAATTGAGTCGAATGAGCCAAAAATGCTATTTACAAAATTTTAAACTTTTAGAAGAACAACACAAAATATTGTCTGAACAACAATGAATAGTACTTAAATAAGGACTACGTCAATGAAATGCTGTAGATCGAGAATCTAATTGCGTCTAAACAAAAGCGCAAAGAATTGTATGATAAAAACTCCAACGAATGGCAACCAATGTGGGGAGACTTAGTGCTAGTAAAAGCCAATCCCACAGGCGCAGGACAAAAATTACAATCACTTTGGAGAGGACCGTATCGAGTAGTCGCTCTTCCTAGTGAGCAAACAACAACTATAAAAAATGGGAATAGACTAGAAAAGGTTCACAATAACCGATTGAAACAGTATACGGATTGAGAAAATGATTCAAAATGTATACAAAGTAATACACGAAAATAAACATATTGTATTAAGAGTTTCATCGGAAAACTAAATAAAAAGAAATAATATTGAAAATATAAGGGAAACTAAAATCCTGAGAGTAATTGAAAAAAAGAAAAATAGGATACATTTATAACAGAAATTAACAGCAAACATCATACAATGATACGTTGACATAAGAATTCAACGAAAAACTTAACACCCAAGTGTAAGAAAAACACTGAATAAGGTAAAAGTATGAAAAAATTATCAAGAAAGAAAAAATATTAACGAAATATGTAAGATGAAAGTTAAAATGAACCAATTCTAACACGAGCAAAAATATGAATGCGAGCAGAAGGATAATAAAACTGTTAAGAGGGTAATATACATATGTTTTACTATGTTATTGGATAAAAAAGTACGAGAGTCAATCTATATATATAAAAATGGATGTAAGTTTGTATGTTTGTAACGCCATAACTTCGGAACTACTGAACAGATTGCCACCAAACTTGGCACAGGTACTTCTTGTATTTCAGAGATGGTTTAGGGAGTATATTTATATAGAAGGGAGCGTAGCAAGTATCATAAACAAGGGGGGGGGGGGGTCATGGAAAAATTCATATAACTTGACAAGAATCGATACGTTTTGAAGACCGTAGAACCATTTTGCATACCTTAGATATGATTTTACGGGGGGTGGATGTAGCAAGTGGCTTCAAAAAGGGGGGGTGTACTGTTTGTAATGTAATAACTCCGGAGCTAATTAACGGATTGCTATAAAACTTGGTACAGATACTTATTGCTATTAACAGATGGTCATAAGGGTATTTTTGTGGGGGAGGGAGCGTAACAAGTGTGCTTAACAGGGGGGGGGGGGTCATGAAAAAATGTGTCTAATTTGACGAGAATCGATACATTTTGAAAACCATAGAAACATTTTGCATTCCGTAGGTATGATTATATGGGGGTTGGATGTACCTTTAAAAAGGGGGGTGTATTGTTTTTAACGACATAACTCCAAAACTACTGAACGTATTGCAAACAAACTCGGCATAGGTACTTCTTGCTCTACAGAGATGGTCATTAGGACATTCTCAGGGGAAAGAGTGTGTAGCAAGCGTTCTTAATTTGAGGAGCCATGTCGAAATTTATCTTATTTAAAGAGAATTGATACTTTTTAAAACCATACATACATTTTGAAAAACTCAAATATGATTTTAAGGATATTTGTGGCGGGTGGATATAATGAGTGCCTCTAAAAAGGAAGTTTAATGTGAAGTTTATAGAATTTTCCATAAAACGATACTTCTTGCTGAGTACAAATATTATTTGCGCTTCAGATGACCCTAAGAGCATTTTTAAGAAGAGATTGGGAGCGGGTGGATAAAGTAAGGGTCTCATCCAAGGGAGGAGCAAAGTTCAAATTGTTCATATAATCGAACGTAACTCCAAAACAACTCAAACTCACCACACCTAACTAGGTTGGATATTTTAAGGTGGGGAGAGTGAGGGGGGAGGAAAAGTACCATAACAACTCAGTAAATTATCGCCAAACTTGGCACAGGTACTTTTTACTATTCAGAGGTGGTCACGACAAGCTTATATATTCATGACAAAAGTTTATTGTAACATTTTCTTATTCGTCGTCAAACAAGATAGGGGGGCGGGTTCAGACTAGGAAAAGGGGATCTTGAAAATCAATTTCCATCTTGAATTTTTTATAAAATTAGAGCGGGGCAAGAATGTCAAGATTGTGCTAGATAGTATTGCTATCGATAATTTGAATTAAGTAGTACTGCTATTGTTAATTTTAATGAATTAATCGATACTTTTTGAAGAGCACAGATACTTCGTACACTACTGAGAGGTGGTCATAAGGGTTATCATGGAGGAGAGCTGTAGTAAATTCTCTAATAAAAGGGGAGTTCAATATAAAATTTATTCTACAAGAAACGATGCATCTTGACAAATAGAGATACTACTTTTATGTCAATGTAGATTAAAAGGTTATTTTAGGGGAGAGGGAGTGCAGCAAGTGCCCCAAACATGGGAAGTGTAAGGTAAAATTGATTGAATAGCAACATAAAACTACTCAGAGTATTACACTAAGTAGGACAACTTCGGGAATTTCGTTCGGCATTTTCTTCCCGAAAAATTTCCGAGCAACGCCGGGTCATTCAGCTAGTTAGAAATAAAATTATACTTCTGCGATGAAACGAACATAATGAAAACAAGTGGGCATCAAACGTAAATAGAAAAATAAGGCGAAATTTATGGTTATTAACAGACAAGATCGGGAAGATGACATCAGAGGGAAAATAAAGCAATAGGTTACATTGTCAAAGAAGATATATAATGGGGGAAAACATATGAAGAAGAAAAAAGAAAGTATACTTAAGAAAACTCAAACATATAGTTGAAGTACAAAGTGGAAAAAAAAACTATGGGAAAATATGGGATTCAACCAATTCTTTGAAGAATGTTCAAATTGGTAAGATCAATATCAAATTAAAATTTAAGCGTCGTCTCTCCAAGCAACCAAAAATTCCACAGTACCTGAAAAATATCCACTTTACTAGAGCTCTGAAGTACGCGTGGCACTTTTTGGCAACTTGAACGTACAGAACATGTTCTGAGAAAACTTTCTCGCTGCTTGAAAGCGGTACAAGAAACTGCTCCAAAGTTTGTTCTGTTTCGTCGGGTGAATATTCAAGTATGAGTAATCCTTTAAAAACGGACTGCTCAGAATACTTCGTATGCAGATTAAGACAAATTTTTTTTACGGACTAAATACAAATTGTAAATATGTATATCCTAGATACTTTTTGCTCTTCAGAGATGATCATAAGGGTATTTTTATGGGAAAAGGAGTGTAGCAAGTGACCTTAACAGGGGTGTTCACAAAAAACGAGAATCGATACTGTATGAATACCGTAAAGTTTGTATTTCTAAGATATGATTATAAGGGGGTTGATTTAGCAAGGGCCCCTAAAATGGGGGGTATAATGTATATAACTACGAAGCTCCGAAACTACCGAACGGATTTCCACCAAACTTCGCACAGATACTTTTTGCTCTTCAAAGATAAGGACATAAGGGTTTTTTTTAGGGCAGGAAGCGTAGCAAGTGTCTTTAATAGGAGAGCATCATGACTATTTTATCGAAGGGGCTGTCCATAAAAGACGTCACGCTTTTTTGACGATTTTTGACTCCCCACCCCCTCTTTATCACAAATTGTCACAGCAGCAAAGACCCCCACCCCCCCTATGTCACATGTCACGAATTCAAAATAAATAAAAATTCATCTCAATACATTCTCAATATGTATGACAAACCATACAAATATGAGGGAAAATCGATTTTATACATGCTGTCATTAGATTAAAAAATATCCCTAAAACTACAAAATCATCGGAATTATTTTATTAATATCAATTACTAGCTGACCCGACAAAAATAAAGATAATAATGATGATGATACACTTAACTTCACTACACTTCACAGTTTCTTTAAAGCTCAATTTTAGATACAAACAACCTAAAGATTTAAACCTAAACAAATGAAACTATTTTATTTTATGATAATAATTCTCGAGAAACGTACAAACTTATTAATTTGATTTGATTTATATCGTTTATTTACCCCCAGTTTTAACCTAATAATGGTCGTTCACTGAGTGGACTTATTAATTTTATAAACAGTTAATCGATCCAAGAGAATGTTGTACCAGTAATCTCAGTAATGGTGTAACTTTATTAATCTTTCAAAATCGTCGATAATCTTCGGAAAGTGTCGCTAAATAATATGGCAACAATACGAGGAAGAAAACATGTGAAACAGTCCGCATAAAATATTTAGTTACTTACATTGATTTTCGCTTTGGCATATTAGGAATATACGGAACAGATACGCAACAAAATTCCAAAATTTTGTTCATATTGTAAATTGATGTTATTAACACATGAATGAACATTGTCATAGTTACAACGCGTGTAGCCATCAGACGCTTATTGTTTTGAAGCAAATAATAATTGAACTGAAACTGGTGACAAACCAAATTCTACGAGGGTTCTCATTCAAACTATACATGTAAAATCGTAGGTAAACTTACCTTGAGTTTATCTTTGATACTATATGATATTGCATCTAATTGTACTGTATATGTGAGCCTGTGGAACTCATTTATACTACTAAACCGAGGAGACCGCTTTTAGATAAGTTTCAGAATTTAAATTTGTATCTTTTGAAGCGTTTGATTCCTGGTGGGACAACAACTTGTTCAGTCACATTGTCACGTTTTGTTCGTATGGAAATGGAGATTTAAGTATGGAAACCGATCCGTTGACAAATTAAAACATTTTTAAGCTTACAATATTGAAGCTTTGGAATCATTTAAATTAGGAAAATCCATTAACAAATCATCGAGGAACAAGCGCTGCAAATTAGATCCGAAAAATCAATCACCGATAATTCTAAATTGGCCTGATAGTTACCAGAGAACCAAAATAAAATACTCAATTCAAACCAATTTTTCAATGGGATGCAATTGAAATATTTAAATGTCGTTATCTCATAATAGGCATTTTTAATGGTAAAATCGACCAAAAATTTGTTAAGTATATGGGATATACCAAAAGAATCGGTAACCACGCTGATTCGGTTCTTCAATAGCAAGATGATATATAAGATACTCAAGCGAACACGGTGTTGCGCAGACAACAGGATATTTCACCAACGCATAATGCAAAAGCGACAATCCAGCAAGTGAACGCATATACAATTCAGTCATCAGCTCACTGGACGAGCTACTTGTTTCATTCACAGTCAAACATCAACTAGACAAAGAAATATTGTGCAGCCTATATTTATAGATTTCTCTTCATACTACGCATAACAATGCGGTGTTTTTTTATGCATGACGCAAAGCCTCCTATGCCGAACAAGAAGTTGACGTCATTTTCTACAACAGGGATTGGTGGATGAAAACATAGGTCGATTCCAACCATTTTTTCAATCGTATGCTATTGAAATACTGAAACGACGTCATCATACATGTTTAAGTTAAAAGTTTCCGAATCGATTGGTTGTTAAATTATAACAATCCATCAACAAATGACCGAGTTATTAACGTTCAAAATTATGACACAAAAAGGTTACGCGACTATTTTTGAAACTTTTAATTGACACCCGGCCCCATATAGGGACCGTGCACGATAACAAGTAGCGCCATTAGTGGCGAATAGGCGAAAAAACTCTACCATAGCTTTACACTGTTACCATATGTTCACGCTGAATAAAATAGTCAAAAACCTGTTTTAATACAACATAGTGGTGTAATGATCCTTTTCTCACATCAATCATATTCTCATATATAATACTGTGGTATACTATTAAAAATATTTCTCTCCGATTCTTAAAATAAACCAAAGAGATTGTTTGTGCATTAACTAGTATAACCTACAGAATGAAACAGTTCTCTGACATCGATGAGATAAAACGAAGTGAGTTCCACTATTGTAGGTATTTCGGGCACTAGAACTCGAGAACGTATAGTCGACGTTGGTTCGTATGGCCATCAACTAACATGATTTTAATTGCAACCGAAAATATGCTGATTTTCGGTAGGAGCATAAGATCATTCATTTGAACCTAAGATTAGGAATACCGGACTAAGTGTAAAAGTAAGTGAGATCCTTTTTTGAGTGTATGACTATTATCTGCCGTCGTTTTTCGAAAACCGGGAATACTTTCGAGACCAATTTAGAAAACTTTTTACTTTTACGTACACAATTTTTAACACACTTTGTCCTATCATTCCGGAACCGAAAGTCGGATCCGGATGAAATTCAAGAATTCCGTGTAGAACCATGAGACCTTTCATTTGAATCTAAGTTGGTCAACATCGATTAAGTCATTTTTACACACACACAAAGATAGATTGCTCAGCTCGACGAACTGAGTGAAATGGCATATGACACTTGGCCAATTTTTACTAGTCGATTTTCAAGTGATTGTATAAACTTTCTATATGAGAAAGGCAAAACAGTTCAGCGTTTCAATAAAATGATTATTTGTTGTTAGCTTCGTGACTCGTATTTTCAATATACGTCAAACTGGCTACTCGTGAGATTGCTAGCATTTTTACGATTACAATTTATTTTCTTGCTATGGACCATCCTGTGAATTATTTGAACTTTTAGTTAAAATTTGACGGTCGGGCAGTTATTTTTTATCGAGTAGCTAAATTTATCTAAAACTGTGGCCCATTTCAAAGTTTGACGGATGGAAAATTATTTGGGTCTATTTTGCTCTGAAAATAAAGTAATAGCAAGTGGTGTAATAATTGCAATTCAGCGAAAGTAAGAACAACTTCGAGATAAACGTACTTCATTTAAAAAATATTTAAACTTTTTACTGGGGTATTTATTTTGAGTGAAAGTATAAAAAGAAATTACACAGAAGCAATTTTGATTATTGGTCTGAAATTAGAATGTTTTAGCAAGATATTTTTCAGTGTTTCCAGTCAAGTCGATTGAAAAATCATTTAATGTGCTGAGAATATCGTTCGAGTGTTTGAATTTGAGTGAATATGACAAATATTAGACACAAATCCAACTGCAATGACAGAAAATGACGTGGCCGTATTTAGATACAGAATGAATAACTCGATTCAAAATTTAATAGTCAGTCGATGTTGAACAATCGTTCGCACCACACGCGAATAATTCCATAGGGTTCGGAAAAAAATCCGCAGAGAAAATACGCTAGAAAGTATTTTCAAACTCAGTTTACAAGTTTCGCTATGGTCGCATTATTTTATCCACTCACCGCCTCGTGCGCTGTCGTCGCCGGCCACTAAACCACGCCCTCGTGCACGGTCCCTATAGTGAAGAGTAAAGGGCACTCCGCATTCGGCCGAGCCAACCGATCCGAGCTCTCCGGCGTTGAATTCGGCCAAGGCTGAGCTGCCGGCGTGCGCATGTATAGGTACGCCGGACCCGACACGATTGATACGGTGCGAAAAGCTCGGTGAAGAATATCGTTGCCAAAGATATGGATTTTATGTCGGGTCCGGTGTACCTATACATGTGCACGCCGGCGGCTCAGTCATAACCGAAGAGCGAAAAAAGATCGGCGATGGAAATGTCGGCCGAATGCGGTTTGACCTTAAGGCATTTTTAATGCCAAAAAATTACACGTACCCGACCCGTACCCGATAAAAAATAAAAAATTTTACCCGTACCCGATTAAAAATTACCTGTACCCGTACCCGACCCGAATGAGTAGTAAAAAGTTTACCAAAATTCAGGATGGAAAAAATAAAGTGTTTTAGATAGCGAGCCGTATCAGGCTCTAATTGGTAAGTAAAATACATTAAAATGCTTGTTTACATTTAAACATATAAATACACTGTGAAGCATGAATAGATTTTCAATGTCTTGGGTACTTTATACTCATTTACAAATGTCAACAAAAGGGAGTAATATCTACTCAAATTTTTCGAGAAGCATATTTATCTAAAATGTCGTAATACCCGTTGTATTCAATTTTGGGTAGGTATGATTTTTACGAAACAGTGCGACTTTTGATCCAATTCTTTAGAACCACAAGTAAGCGTGCTCATTATCTTGACACACAAATAAAAATTCACATTAGAATCACTTGAAAAATCACGAACATCCCCTAAAATTAATAGAGTACCTCCCTTGGAACCCTCAACGAGTGAACACGGTGAAAATTTGAGCATTTCGCGTGAAAAGATTTTCACCCGTACTTTTGCGACTGTCACGCATCGAGATTTTTAGTGAAAAGAAACGTAAATTAACTCGACGTCAACATTTCAAAAGGGCCCAAAAACAATTGACAGATTTTCTTTGTTTACTTTCTCTTTCGACTATATCTGCGTTATTATACAAACCTTTGTTACATATTTGGTAATGTTGAAAACATGGGGATATTATCTTTCATTCTACACGAATACTTTGTAGGTACACGTGAAAATTAAGGAGATATTCACAAAAGAGAAAGTAAGCAAAGAGAAACTCTCATTGGTTTATGAGCCCTTATGAAATGTTGACATCGAACTGGAAATATAGCTCAACTTGCTGTGCCATCAATCGGTGTCATTTCAAGTGAGGTGACACCACCCAGAAGTGAAGAATAAGAAGAACTTATATGCAGATTTTTTTAAATAAATGTTCATGTTTTTATGGTTAGAATCGTAATGATTTATATGTAAATTTTGAAAATCTCCAACCAATATTTAAAATAACAGTTTTCTGGTATCTGAATCGGGTACGGGTACGGGTCGGGTTTCGGGTAAAATACCCGATACCCGACTATCTCTATTACTCATACGTGAATGTTCACCCGACAGAACAAACTTTGAAGCAGTTTCTTATACACAAAAAATTTCTATTTTTGCGTTCGGTAATAATTTTTGCGGCAACGATCTGTAAAATATTATTTTTACTGAAAGATACGTAAAATTTATTCAACTTACGGTCATCTATCTACGGAACTACTGAATATCGGAAAATCCTATGTAAAAGTTACGATACATTTACTGACACGGTCTGTGAACTCTGAAAATTCATTTCTCTTGACGAACTCAGTTGACGACGTTTTACCAATATTCGGAAAATTAATAAAAAATAATGAATAATTTCAGTAATCATAACTAAAATATTCAGCTGAAATACAGATCTGTCAAATAACATAATTTTCGGACGTAAAAATGTGAAAATTTCTAGATTTGTAGAGCAAAAAATAGTGGTGCGAATTAATTGCTTGCGAAAAATAGATAATAATACTTCCTAGCGGTAATTTTTCATCTAGGGAATAAATTCAAAAAGCCTTTTACAACTTTTTATTTCAGCACTCTAAAAATATGAAGGGTAATCCCATATTCTACTGAATTGTATCCGAAAGATATATCATTTTATTCACGGAAAGACCTAAATCAGCATTTTGGCGAAAAAATTAGTTGATTTTCTGATTTTAGTTAGTTATTTTTTGAGACAACTAAAAAAATCTTACTTTTGCTAGTTTAGATTTTTTAATTCTAATTCCCTTAATAATAATAAAATATTTGTTGAAATGCCTATTTTTTTAGTTAAATTCACCAATTAAACGTGCTGTCATTTCTTAGCTAAGGCACGCTTGATATCCATTCAACTAATTTTTTAGTTGAATTAGAGAAATAAAACGTTGTTTTCAACCAACATAAATGGTTGAGTTGGTTTCTGCCATTTGCAGCTATATGGCGCTCTGTCACCGAAAAAACGTTAACACCGTAATGACTACTAGTCACTAGATGGCACACTACTACCGAAAAAAATTTCAGTCGCGGTTATCTTTTCTATATGGGCAGGTATAAATACGATGTTGTATTGGAGAAAAAGACATAAGCTAAACATGAACTTCTTTTTGAAAATTCTGAATTTTAAATCGCTGTTTTCTTCATTCGACTTCGCGAAATCGACTCTCTCACTGAAAACTTTGAGCACTCGGAAAACAAAAACCGAATACAAGCAGTACACCGAACGGCGTGGCCCGGAATGTTAGAAGATACAAAAAACATCATTTGACGTGTACAATTAGAGTGCAACATTCGAAACTCACTTCACTGTTTCGCGTAAAAACATTATTACCCACAATTGCTTCAAATGCGCACAAATTCTTAATAAATACACTTTCCACTGACAGTTTATGTCATTTTTACATATCGGTTTAGAAATTTATATATGGATATATCGTAACACATGCGAAAAACATCTAAACAATTTGCAAGCAGTTTCAACAAGACTGTCCCTTTTAGCTTTTTAATGAATTGTTTTGCTTTGACACTTCTCATGAGTTTTTAGCTAATAAACTTGTTGATAAAACCAATTTCATTTTTGTTTTCTTTGTCCTGTCCTTCAGTAATGACAGTGATAGATAAATCGAAACAAATTTTCTGATTTTAATAACAAAATTTGTTGTCAATGCGAATTTCGTACTGGATTTAAATATTGCTGGTTTGTGTCCAGAATATTCGCCAACTAAACACATTCTCTAAAAATAAGAGTTTTTTTCAGCAAAGTAAATTCTCAATTTTAACTAATTTTATAGTTATTTTGGAAATTTTGTTGTTAAAATCAACTAATTCAAAAACAGTAATACGAATCAGGCGCAGAGCTAATTTCGGTCGTTCCGTGTTTGAATAAATTATTTCTGGAGAGCAAATGTACTTCAATTCATTCATCACCCACAAATAAATTAATCAATCGGATGGAAATATATTTTGAAAGCTAAATTGCTCCTTCCTTTCACAGATCTACAAAACTAAATTTACAAAAAAACAGGAATACTTTACGGGTCAAGACGTTTACATAGGAGTTAGATTAGGATTGTTTTGTAAATTTCACCGAACGTCTGTATTGAATGATGAAGAAGTCATTAGAATTATGACATATCGAAGTTCAGTGGAACTTCAAATAAAACTTTTACTGAACGGATTACCGAACATTCAGCTGTTTGAAAGTCAGTAAAACTGTACCGACATCCGTAAAATAATTCGGTGTGTACCGCTTTTAAGCAGTGATAAATTTTCCTCAGAATCTAGTTCAAGTTATCAAAAAGTATCATGCGTATTTTAGAGCTCTAATAAAGTGGATATTGTCAGGTGCTGTGGAACTTTTGATTTCTTGGAGACGACGCTTAAATTGTAATTTTATTTGGTCTTACCAATTTGAACATTCTTCACAAAATATGCAACATGAAATGACAGTCTCAATTCATTATGGTAATCATCTTGAACATTGATATCTAATAGCCACTTACTGTGTGCGCTTAGTCTAATCGAAATCATTGACTTTAGCACTTCTATAGCACAATATCATTGATTCATTAAAAAAATGTCTGATTTGTTAATCTTGGCCCCGCGATGACCAATACTATTCATCTGACTCCATTGAACACAAATCATCAACTGGTAAATGATATCAAAACTTCTTCTCTTGCCTACAACGGTTTTCTAGAACAGTCATTGAGTCATTTGGTAAGCAATAATTTTTATACCCAATTAAGCACGTGGCTCAAAATGACGAATTCCATGCATCAAATATGCATGTGGTATCTTCACAAAAAACAACTCGTAGCGCGCCAAACAATTTTTTCAACGATCTAGTATTCTTTTCTTCAGCGGCCCAACACTTATGCAACTCGTTATGCGCCAAACACCTATCGATGATCTAGCAAGCATAGACAACTTTTTCAATGGAAAATTTTGATTTTAACAACAAAATTTAGTTGGCGAATATCCTGGACACAAACCAGCAATATTTCAATCCAACACGAAATTCTCATTGACAACTAATTTCGTTATTAAAATCAGAGAATTTGATTCTATTTATCTATCACCGTCATTACTGAAGGACAGCACAAAGAAAACAAAAATGAAATTGGCTTTATTAACAAGTTTATTAGCCAAAAACTCATGAGAAGTGTCAAAGCAAAACAATCCATTAAAAAGCTAAAATGGACAGTCATGTGAAACTGCTTGCAAATTGTTTAGATGTTTTTCGCATGTGTTACGATATATCCATATATAAATTTCTAAACCGATATGTAAAAATGACATAAACTGTCAGTGGAAAGTGTATTTATTAAGAATTTGTGCGCATTTGAAGCAATTGTGGGTAATAATGTTTTTACGCGAAACAGTGAAGTGAGTTTCGAATGTTGCACTCTAATTGTACACGTCAAATGATGTTTTTTGTATCTTCTAACATTCCGGGCCACGCCGTTCGGTGTACTGCTTGTATTCGGTTTTTGTTTTCCGAGTGCTCAAAGTTTTCAGTGAGAGAGTCGATTTCGCGAAGTCGAATGAAGAAAACAGCGATTTAAAATTCAGAATTTTCAAAAAGAAGTTCATGTTTAGCTTATGTCTTTTTCTCCAATACAACATCGTATTTATACCTGCCCATATAGAAAAGATAACCGCGACTGAAATTTTTTTCGGTAGTAGTGTGCTATCTAGTGGCTAGTAGTCATTACGGTGTTAACGTTTTTTCGGTGACAGAGCGCCATATAGCTGCAAATTGCAGAAACCAATTCAACCATTTATGTTGGTTGAAAACAACGTTTTATTTCTCTAATTCAACTAAAAAATTAGTTGAATGGATATGAAGTGTGCCTTAGCTAAGAAATGACAGCAGGTTTATTTGGTGAATTCAACTAAAAAAATAGCCATTTCAACAAATATTTTATTATTATTAAGGGAATTAGAATTAAAAAATCTAAATTAGCAAAAGTAAGATTTTTTTAGTTGTCTCAATAAATAACTAACCAAAATCAGAAAATCAACTAATTTTTTCGCCAAAATGCTAATTTCGGTCTTTCCGTGTATGCATACCTTAGATATATTACTATATGGGGGTGGATGCAGCAAATGCCTCTAAAAAGGGAAGGGGGGGGGGGTGCTATTCATAGGTTGCTAGAAGGATATTCAAAGGGGGATATAGTAAGTTTTGCTAACAGGGGGAATTCGAGGCGAAATGTTTCGAATTCGTGAAAATGGACATGTTCCGACAGGCACAAATATTTACAATAATAAATGGTCGTAAGGACATTCATTAGCGTGAAGTAAGTAAGTAAGTGAGGCAGGCCCGTACCCAGGGTTTCGTTTCGGGAGGGGCCCAAGGATTAAAAATAATGTTACTGAAGATTGCTTATATACCTAATTCTCGATGTGCCTTTTACGGGTGTTTTTAACAGACACTTTAAACTTTTCCACTGGAACTGTTATTGTGTTACATTTTTTTACATTTACTGTCTGGTTATTTCTGCCAACCATGTCTTAGACCTTCTAAATAATTATATATCTGTTTTTGATTTCGGGAGGGGCCCGGGCCCCTCGGGCCCCCCCTCTGGGTACGTGACTGAAGTGAGGGATATTTGATATTTGGAGATTTGTTGCCTTGCCTAAAATTTGTTTTAGCATCATTTTCCCGATATATCAGAGGGAAGGATTGAAGGGAAATGGTAAGGTTTGAACTAGGAGGATAGGGAAAATTGACGACACAAAAACACAAAAAAGTTACTTCTGCTAAGGGATGCTGAACAATCTGCTGGGGATCACATTTAGTGGAAGCAGAAGTAAGTTCTGAACCTCTACGAGGCCCCGAACAGTCTGCTGTAAAACCTATTTAGGTTTTTTACTATGTGCATTCCTTCTGATGAACGATGCACAGTTAATAAAACCTCAAACCCCCGAGAGGATTTAGAGATTTTACAAAAGCGACACCATTCTGCACTCCCGGAAGAATGCAGAACGATTCGCAGTATGTACGAGCAGAAGTAAATTCGGTACCCCCTAAAGGATGCCAAACAATCTGCTAAACCCTATTTAAGGTGAATACAGAAGGGATTCATTCACTCCAGGAAGAACGATGAACCCTTCTGTCTATAGCTCCTTACCACATTGGGTAAGAAACGAGAGAATATCCTTCAATTTTAGCTCCGCATACACAGACTCAACCATGTATGGAGAACCAAAAACCCGGATACGTAGTTGCGGCAATGCGGGACAGTTACATATCAGATGATATGAAGTACCATAATCGTATTTACACAAATCACACGAATAATACTCAGCACGTTGAATAGTAGCCATGTGATAATTGAGTTTGCAATGTCCAGTCAGAGCTCTGACCAGAATACTGCAATGATGCTTGGAGAAATGCAGTAGACACTTTGACATTTTCAGATTTAAATCTGGTAGAAATGTTTTTTCTGAGCGCAAGTTTGCAAGCTGCGCCAGTAGCTGGCATGTTTGGATGCAGCCCAAGAACGAATCTTGTGCTTTATCCAACTAGTTGAAAGTGGTAAAGCTGGTTCAGGACCAACGAAATCATTCGTTGCACCAGCTCTAGCCAACTCATCAGCCCATTCATTTCCAGTAATACCAGAATGACTGGGTACCCATAAGAAGTAAACAGCATTTGAAATGCTGAGGTCTTCAATTTGAGTTCGACATGCGATCACTAGATTCGACCGTGAGTCATTCGAACTGAGTGCTTTTAAGGCTGCCTGACTGTCGGAACAAAAATAAATTCGTTTACCACAGATCCTCTGCTGAAGTGCCGATTGTATTCCACACATAATCGCGTAGATTTCTGCTTCGAACACAGTACAGTGTCTACCAAGTGAATGAGACTGCTTTAGCATCATTTCACGACAGTAGACACCAGCACCAGCTCGACCATTCAACAGAGAACCGTCCGCATAACAAACTATGTGTTCATCAAGTTGTCGTTCCAAATAACAAGTCAACCATTCCTCACGAAGAGGATAGCTCACATTGAATGTTTTGAAAGGAAAACTGCATGTGAGAGTTAGGTCACTAGGAGCGAGTAAATACTTATCCCACGTAAACATTTGAGACCACAAGCGAGTGTGGCTGGCAGCATAATCTAAAGGGTTACTGTTCCAAAGCCCTGTGACCTTAAGACGGTATGCACAAGATTTTAGGAACAAAGGTAGTGGTTTAATGCACAGTAGCGCCTCTAGAGCAGCTCAAGCTACATGTATTTACTGGAATTGAAAATGTTACTTGAGATAAGTTAAGTTCACCTTGGGCGCCAGCAATGCTCGAAGCCCTTCCGGTCTTTAATAAATGTGTTGACGAAATTATCAAAACCAGTCGCACTACTAGTCTCACTTGGAGGGAGGAGATGATCGAATTTGATTGAAAAACACCTCTATAGACGGCGTGGTCGAGGTTTATAGGTCGGACAGTCTAGTTCCTGAGTAATTCAGAGCCCTTGGTTAAATTTGACATTGACAATACTTTCAACATCGATGTAAATCAATTGAGTATTTGCTCATTTGCTTTCTTAGCTAGAAAAATTAATTTAGTGTTCGGCTACTTCTATGTGGAACTGTTCACACTAAGAAAAATGGTTGTACCTATCTGCGTTGCCAGGTCATTTTTCCAAAAATATGTAGTCTGTGCAAAAATCTATCTGTATCATATCGGTATCAATATCTCTTCTATATAAGTAGTAGAAAAGGAGAGCGAAAAAAAAGGACCCATGAAAACCTTTTCTCATGTCTATTCAAACTAAAAACCAAAATCGGTACTTATCTGTGTGATCCGTGAATTATCGTTATTTTGGGAGTATTGCGGTATAGAGGTCAAAAATCTGTATAAATACCGAGAAATCAGTATACCTGGCAACGTTGCTATCAGTTTTCAGTTTTGTTTTATTATGCTTACATGGCTACTTTGATGGAAAACTGCTGTTGTTGAACAGCTTGTCAATTGACATAGTCGAAAAGTGAAGGAAAAAGCTAGCAGGGTTGTGCTTTACTGACAATTATATCATGTTATTTCGGGAAAACATGTTTTAATGTGACGTTTATGAATATGAAATAACGCAAAAGTAAAACATGTTATTTCGCTTAAAACATGAAATCGGAGTTATAACATGTTTTAACTCATAGTGTGAACATAGTATAAAGTGATCCCAGTATTGAAGCCGAGAAAAGATTCTTCCTTTTTCTAGAATCTATCGGTTAATTCGAGGCTATTCGAGAACTAAATTGTTCGAGTTCCGAGTTCTTCGTATTTGCCGATTATTATGGTGTCTTTCTGAAAGAATTTTGGGTTTCCGTGGAAGATTCGACATCAACCAAATAACATCATTCGACGGAACAAGTCGGTACATAAAACGATAGCAATGGAGATCTTGAATGTCGAGAAAGCGCTCGATAATTCCTTAAAAATGTTTCAGGTTTCTCTTTATAATGTTCACTCCGACAAATTTTCCATTCCTTCCAAAGCAGTATCCTGGGACAACATCTAGCAAATCAAGTAAACAAAGAGAAACTGTCACTTGCTCTCACAGCCTTCTGAGGAATCAACCGAGAGTTGAGAACGACTAATAAACAAATCGACACAGAAATCGTCTTACCTCCTAAACAAGCTCCTAGGGCAAGTGCCCACACAAGCGGAATCAGGGGCAGATCGAGAGCTTCGTTTTCGGCCAAACCGATAGCAATTTTCACCATCATCGTTGTCAGCGGGATATTGTCAACGAAGGCGGACGCGAAGGCAGATACCTGCGAATGGTTCGGCATTAGTTTATGATCTCACAAAACGTGATCCCGCTTACCCAGAGAATAATTAATATGGCAACAGCTAGTCGAGATTCCTCCGATACGGATAAAATAACATTCACCGTCTGCTTTCCGATCCAGTCTATCAGGCCAAGCTCGGCAAGGGCTTCCATCAGGATAAATAAGGCAGCGAAGAAGAGCAGAGTAGACCACTCGACACGGGCAATCACCGATTCTATATCTTCCCTGTGGAATGTCAAAACAGAAAAAAACATGAGAATAAGATCGTATCAATTGCCAACGATCGTACCTGTCAGCTAGAATCAGCAGAAGTATGGCTCCCAGAAGCGCGGTCCAGCCGAGCGACAACTTCTGAATATCTGGGGCCGAATGCAGGAAGAAGAACGTGATCACAAAGGCAAGGGTAAGGGCGGACTTCACCAGAAGTGCTTTGTTTCTAATTGGATACTGTTGATAGAGAATGGGAGTTTGAATCAAAATGTATTGATCATTATTGGATTGACGTACCTTGCTCTTCAGTTCCTCCAACGTTGCTCTGTAACTTTCCACTGGGACAGATCCACTGACCAACTTCTTCTTGAGCGTTCGCGACAATCGGTTAACCTTTTTGAGCAGTGTTTCTCGTACCAGATCTTCGTCCTTGGAGTAGGACGACAGTGAAGCGGCTGCACGTTGCCACACAGCAATCTCGTGCCGAATCTCCTGAACATCCTGCGGCTCATTGAATCGCAGATCATTGATATTTCGGAACTTCATACGAAGCTGGAAATATGTCGTGACCATTACGATGGCTATCGGAATGGCCATGTGCAGCGTGAATGTGGCAAAATTAACTCCCTGAAATTGAAACCGATCGAATGATCAATCCGTTAGGGAACGATACTGGCGATACTTACATTCTTCGAAATGTAACTATTGGAGGCAATGATAACGTTCGGTGGATCACCGACTGGCGTCAGGGTACCGCCGACGTTCGAGTAGATCACCATCGACATCAGCACCGGTACCGGATTTAGCCCCATCACCTCGCACAACCGTATCGTGACAGGCGTCATTAGCAGCACGGTCGTTACGTTATCCAGGAACGATGAAAGAATGGCCGTAAATATGCACAAGCAGTTGATCAACGGCCAAACCTTACCGTTGGTGACCTGGTAAGCGTAAACGGCCAGGAAATCGAAGATACCGGTTTCCGACAAGATCGCAACCATGATCATCATACCGAACAGTAGCAACAGCGTTTCAACGTCTATCCACGAGATCAACTTCGGCATGCTGGGCCTTTGGTCCATAGCTGCCAGGACACCGATCGCCAAAGTGGACGCGACGATAGCCGCAAACGTGCGATTCACGATCTCCCAGATGATCAGAACGTAAAGTCCTAGCAGCACGATCGCCGCGTAGATCACACCCATCTCTTTGTCGATCGGTGTCGGATCGTAGGTGAATTTGAAGGCAACATCGGTGTCCGCGTTGGTCGACATGCGAACGCGAATCATCGCCTTCCCATTGATGACCTTACGGTGACTGGAGGTGCCGATGTCGAAGACGTATTTGCGAGTGATTTCGTCTTGCTGATCCAACATTTCGGTATTGACCGGGATCGGTACCAGCCAGGCGTCTGTCACGTTCTGTAAAGGAAAGTTTTCGCTTGAGTTTCATTTTGAAATTGATTGCACACGGTTCACGTACTTCAGTGTGCTTCACCTCGTGCTCCTGTATGTAGCTTAAGTTTGAACTATTGCTGTTGGTGTAGAGCAGCTGCAAGTTAATCGAAACGTAGTTGCTCGTCATATTATGTTGTTGGTCGTTCAAAAAGGCACCTTTGAGGTAAATTCCGACCCTCGAGTAAGGGGGTGCTTCCGGCAATATGTAAGCTGTAATGTATTTCAGTTCGTTACCGTTATCTTCCGAATTATGTAACGCAAACTTACTTCTAACGTTTCCCTCTGACACGGACATTTGTCGCGACTCCAGTTCTTTCTCGTTTTTCGACATTAGAAATCCGGTAAAGATAAGCCATGTCACGAGCAGGCAACTGATCTTAACGTACCCGAAGATCTTGCCCTGGTGCGTGTGCGATTGGCTGTGAACTCCGTGCATCGTAACTTCGTGCTCATCGCCTTCCCCGTTGGCCGTTGTGTTCGGACCATTCTGATGTTTGTTGTTGTTGTTACGTGGAGTAACCGCACCGGACGTAAGTTTGCCACTTCCGGCATCGGTTCCGTCCACGCTCGAGTCGGCATTTGTGACCTTGATTGTGATGAACTCTTTGCTGTGGTCATCGCCGTCCTCCGCCGCGAAGTCATCATTCGGCAACGGATCGTCATCTGGACCTGCAATGGGTATTATTGGAAACATTTTAATTCAGTAAATTCCGTTTCTAACGTTTTATGAAGGTTCATTTGCCATGGGTTTTCATATAATTCATTATTTGGTAATATGATAATTGTTCTGATCAATTAATTGTAAAGCCTCAGTCTCAGTCTCAGTCTCAGTCTCAATTTTCAGTCTCAGTCTCAGTCTCAATTCTCAGTCTCAGTCTCAGTCTCAGTCTCAGTCTCAGTCTCAGTCTCAGTCTCAGTCTCAGTCTCAGTCTCAGTCTCAGTCTCAGTCTCAGTCTCAGTCTCAGTCTCAGTCTCAGTCTCAGTCTCAGTCTCAGTCTCAGTCTCAGTCTCAGTCTCAGTCTCAGTCTCAGTCTCAGTCTCAGTCTCAGTCTCAGTCTCAGTCTCAGTCTCAGTCTCAGTCTCAGTCTCAGTCTCAGTCTCAGTCTCAGTCTCAGTCTCAGTCTCAGTCTCAGTCTCAGTCTCAGTCTCAGTCTCAGTCTCAGTCTCAGTCTCAGTCTCAGTCTCAGTCTCAGTCTCAGTCTCAGTCTCAGTCTCAGTCTCAGTCTCAGTCTCAGTCTCAGTCTCAGTCTCAGTCTCAGTCTCAGTCTCAGTCTCAGTCTCAGTCTCAGTCTCAGTCTCAGTCTCAGTCTCAGTCTCAGTCTCAGTCTCAGTCTCAGTCTCAGTCTCAGTCTCAGTCTCAGTCTCAGTCTCAGTCTCAGTCTCAGTCTCAGTCTCAGTCTCAGTCTCAGTCTCAGTCTCAGTCTCAGTCTCAGTCTCAGTCTCAGTCTCAGTCTCAGTCTCAGTCTCAGTCTCAGTCTCAGTCTCAGTCTAAGTCTCAGTCTAAAGCTAACAGTGTTGTGTGTTTTCCGAAATAATCCGCACGTTCCGAAAGTAGGGTACTAATACTAGGGTATTGAATATATACTTTGAAAGTAAAACTAAGCGTTTTTTTTATATACAGTCCTGTTCATTGGAAAATCAATGCTTTCCAATTAAATTTCACATCGATCATTGTTTTAAATCGCACTTTCGATACAACTGATGTCCGTTTCATAGTACTATTGATTTACATGTGGCGTAAATTTCATTATTTTTTTTATTGTATATTTTCGCAAGTGCCTTATGGACATTACTTAGGCTGTGAACCATTTCGCGGTTAATTTTAACTTTTGGTTAAAATCTGATACTTGAGTGGTTATTTTGTGTCGAGTAGTTAAATTTAACTAAAACTGCGGCCCATTTCACAGTTTGACGGATGCAAAGTTATTTGCGTTTATTTTGCACTGGAAATAATTTTGACTACAGAATTGATATTAGAATTTTCTTTGTGAGATTTTTTTCAGTGTCGGAAAATAACCATCGATCTGTCAAAAATAACCATGCTTCCGAGCAGGGTTATTTTTGACAACATCAAAATATTCACTCGAGTGTCAGATTTCAACCAAGAGTTAAAACGACGACACGACCTGCCACTCGTCTATTAAAACTGTATCGCAAATCTGACTACCCCTCAGTAACTCGAAATGTCAAAACAAAATATCTTGAAAATTTGTTAAAACTGGCAACTCGATTTGATAAATTATTGATTTCGAATAACAGAAACCTTGGATACTGTTGTTCAAAGGCATGTTTGTGTAGATAAACAAAACTAACTCCGAGTCGATATACCAGTCGCGCATTTTACCACTGTACCTAAGAACAAGAATCGGCCCTTAAAAGTTAATTGAAGCGCTATGTTTTTGCGATACTGATAAGTTATATTATTTTATTTGCACCACCAGTAATTGTATTCACCGAAAATTTGATAGCATAGCAGTTACCAATCAATTACATAAGCATCTCACACCATCTCTATTAGAAAAATTCAATAATAAATTGAAACTATTGCATAGTTTTCATAAAATATTCGAATTATGCAACTAAGAATTTCTTCTAAGTATATCGTATCATCAGCATTACTATTTATTAACGCCATTGAGACAAACTTTTGTTTTATGACTTTTGCTAACCATAGAATAGTTTTAGTATGACATCTGGATAATTCTTGGAAAATTCTCTTGAGAAAACTTCAAACGCATCTCCAATAAAGATCTTCATGGATAACAATCAAGCTTTTTAGCATGATTTAGCAGATAAATAACATAAATAAATACATTTTTTTGTTACTGATTAGCGGCCCTTACACGAGCATTAAAAATGTCATTTTTAATGTAACTAAGTAATGATGTATTTCAAATTTGTTAGAAATCTCGTCATTACTGCACCATTACACGTTCATTAATAATTCAGTAATGAAATTTTTAATGACTCGTGTAAGGGTCGCTATTTAATGTATAAAGGATCTTTGAAAATAGCTTAAATTTAATAATGATGTTTCAAATCGACATCACAGAACGCAGCAAATTCATTATCGTTCTTTTCCCATTGATTTAAACTTCTGTGAGGGTTCTTATAGTGTTACGAAATAATGTTTTTGGTCTTAATTGAATACATAATAGACAAAATAAACATCCTGCTCCACGTTTTTTTCGAGTTCTAGAAACAGTAATTTTACTTGATTATTAGGAAGTACACATGATTGTAAATTCAGTTTCCTCTTGTGTTGCAACCGATTTTGAAATACATAACTGCACACAAGAGAATATATCGCTTTATTTCGATCCTTTTTTTCTTGCATTTTCGTGGCTACTGACAATGGATCGGGATACTTTTCCTATTTGTTTGTTTATTTCTACAGTTGCGGTTCCTTGACAAATAACGCATAGCAACGAGAACAGTGTTGCCTAAAAAGATTAATTTTATCATTATCAAGGGGTCGCTATATTTGTGGTAACTGACGGAAAATCACTCACAGACACTTTCTACTCCGATTTTTCTTTGGAGTGCCTGGTCGTGTCGTCGGTTAAAATTAACCGCGAAATGGTTCACAGCCTTAAAATTAGGTTATTGAATGGAACCCTGAAGTTGGAAAGTACTCAGAATAAGGCAGTCTTTTGGTTCCGTGTACTCAGAATAGGTAATGCGGAAATGAAATGTCATTCACTACATCAAAGCCGACGTCTGAGTATGCCATGACTTTTTCGCTTTGAAGCTCGCTGATATCAAACATTTTAGAGTTACTTTAAGCGCAAACTTCGAATGATCGAAAGAAAGACGAAGCTCGAAGGGAAAATTAAGAGGAAGTGAAAAAAATCAGATGATAACGTACCGGAAACGACTGCCAAGGTTCTCTCTTTTCACTGTAATTTAGTAGAACGATGGGATAAAGTGAGAAGACTGATGATGAACAGAAAATATGCACGTATCCAACATTGTCGACTGAGAAATGAGCTTGACTGTTCGTTTTTGAGTGCTCGATCAGTCCGATTCACATTGACGTTTTAAACGTCATTGACACCCTTGTTATGAATGTGTTAGTGTGAAAACCAAGCGTCCTGCACCATTTTATTGCACTTCTGCTAGTAAAATGTACTAACAGGTATATAAATTTAAATTTGCTGATCATATCAGTGAATTTCAATATTTAATATTCATATCAGAACTAGTGAATGATTCTACACTTTCGGGAGAAAACCGCAAGTTTTAGATAAAGATTTTTACTATAAATATTGTCCATTTCAGAAAGTGAAGAAGAAGAAGGAATCTCAATTTATTCCGATTTTTCTCACTAAATTCCTCCAGATTCTCGAACCAATCGATGGGAGATTCAACGTTGCGTTTCACAGCTAGAGGCGTACGTGTGCGAGGAGGATGATTGCTAGTTTATCTGTTAAAATGAAAGGGAAATCGAATTTCAACTTGTAAAATCAAGAGGTATGGGATTTGATGTTTAAAAAGGCGGGTGGGTAATGTCAGCGATGACTCAGCTGGATGACGTGAATACGAATAAAATGGATCGTTCAGTTTCTTTGACGTTAAAGATTCTTTAACTGGAATTCAGTCACCGAATTTTTGATCCGAATGCTAGAATTGAAATTCAATTTCGACGCTAGATTCGGGAGTTGAGTTCTGAATAGTTAAACTCATCACTGAGTTTGTGTTGTGGAACTGAATTCAGGACCAGGATTCTTTTTCGGCTCTGAATTCTGAACCTGAATCCTAGCACTGAACTCTGGACCTGATTTCTGAAACTATATTTTAAATATGAATTCCGACCAAACATTTCTGAAATGAATTCTGATCCGAACCTCTACTTCAGTTCCAGAATTCAGTTTCATAATTCAGATCCAAGGTCCAGTCCAGGTCGAATCGATCCTGATCTCAGATCCAGGATTCGGTTCTAAAATCCCCGCTTAGAATTAAGATCTGAAATTCGGTTTCAGTTCCAGAATTGTGGTACCGAATTTTAGATCTGGCATCTGGAAATGTAAAAAAAATCAGTTATTGAATTCTGAAACTGAATTTCAGAACTAAACCCAAGAATTGGCTTCTGACCTGAACTGAACGAGTCAACTACGCCAGCAAGAATTGGTGAACCATCAATTAGAAGGGTTGATTTTGTATAATGTTCCCCATTGTTTTTCACTTTTCGTTGTATCAAACTCCAATGCAAACGACCAACAGCAGGATGACGCAATCGCTCATGTTTGAAGCGAAACTGGATCTGCGAACGTCCCGCAATTGATTCAATACTGAATTGAATTCTTGATACTAGAACTGGAACTGAGCTTATTTTATTCCCTGCTCAGTCAACTGCGCAGGCTAGAATGAACGAAATATATCAAGTCTTAACCTTTTATACCGAAGGAGCCATTTTTTCATAATCGTTGCAGAAATTCTCAATTTAGAACTGTTTATGATTGTCATACAAATGAAAATGTTACCATAAATTGATGACGATATTTTCGATGGCATGTAGAAACCATTATGTTGACACGTTAGATACAACAAGAGATATTCATGATCAAAAACTTATCACTCTCTCAGAGAGTAAATTTTGAAAAGGCGTCCCATAGTGAAGTAAGTCACAAAAAAACACAAAAAATTTGAGAAAATTGATGAAATCTTTGTTGAAATCGATAGAACGATCAATATAAGTTAGTGTTTGAAGATAGTTTCATGAAAATGTTGGCCGCGGTTTCGCTTTAGATGGCCCATGCGCATGGTCCAATTTTGTCACACTCTCTCCAACATATCGGTCGGTATTTCACAAATAAATGCTTCAATATTGGCTTCCAGTGCGTCAATCGTTGCTGGTTTATCCTTGTAGGCATGAGTCTTAACGTTGCCCCACAACAAATTGTTCATAGGCGTTAAGTCACACAATATAGACGGCCAATTGACGTGCCCAAAACGCGAGATAAACTATTCACCGAAGAAAGCTCTCAATTTATTCGCGTGCCGTGTGGGATGTGGCACCGTCTTGTTGAAACCACATTTTGAGGCATGTCCTATTCTTCCATTTTGGGCCGAAAATAATCGTCAATCACCAAACAGTGACTTTTTCGGGGTAGCTCTTGCAATGCTTCTGGCTGGTCTTCACTCCAGATGCAGCAATTTTGCTTGTTGACGTATCCATTCAACCAGATAATGAGCTTCGCCGCTGAACACAATTTTTTCATAAAAAAGTGGACATCCCTCCAACTTTACCAGCGCCCATTCACCGATTAAATTATAGACCAAACTGAACACTTTTGACAAACACATAAGACTAGATTTATGCATGATCTGTCAAAAACAATGTTGCCAAAAAGATACCAGCAAAAAAATACCCTTTATAACATATTTACAACGTCATTTGTTCAAGCGAAAAGTTAATTTTAGTGTGAGAAAAATCATTTTCCACCTCTGTTATTTTTGCAGCACCCAAGATTCTGTATCAAACAATGAAAATTTTCAGTTTCGATTTTAACATGGGAGAAAATGTTAGGTTGATCATTTTCAAATGATTTTATTCAAATGATATGAGATATTGTGTTGAGAAATAGTTTTTTACCGCCTTTTGATTTATTCCTTTAGCGCTCAAAATAACTTCAACTGAACCGAAACAAATTCCGGATCACGATAATTGTCAAAAATGATTCTACAATATAATTAAAATCTTTGAGTTCCCCATAAGAGCTTATGTAAAATTCATTCGCCACCCTGAGAAAGGTTCAAATAATAAAACTTAGATTGCGCGTCAGGTAAAATTAGTTTTGCGCTAGATTGACAATTAATGACGATATTTTTTTTTGAGTCTTGCAATACTATCACACTCCATACGGAATCACAAAACTACATAACGTTGAGTACTTTCCACATAACTTCGGGGTTCCGTTCAATAACGTACTTTTAGGTAAAGTGGTGGTAAGTAATTTTCATAAGGCACTTGCCAACTATTTTGAAATGTGGGTTATATTTACTCATTAGTAGGTTATATATACTCTACTATTATTGATTCAATTTTGGTGTGTGTTTTGGAAACAATGGAGAGACCGAATAGCGACCCTTGCAAGAGACAATTTTATTGTCATATCAAGAAGTATTAAACGAAATCTGCCGGGTGAGGGGAATGGACAAGCATGAAACAAATTTCTTCAAAGATGGGAGTTAAACTAACTGTTTTTTTTCAATTTTACTATGTTTGAACCGAAATACGGCAGTCAGAATTTAAGTCTTATCACATGGGCTGGAACTCCCAGGCCCAACACCTAGATGGCGCTAGTTTTATTGCAGTCACCTTTTTTCAGTTAATACAAACCTTCAAATGACAACTGATAAAATTTCATGATATTCTATTCATTAGTTTGTGAGTTGTTGTGCTAAGAGTGACACTACTTTTGTTATTTTCAGAACAATGGTTAGAAAACACTTTCGTGATTTAATTTCACACTGCTTCTTGATGAGAAAAAAATACTGGGAAATCGAGATATGGAGACTCCCCTCCATGAGAAACAACAATAAGATGTTGGTTTGCTGACTTCAAACGTGGTCGAAGAGACACTGATGATGCAGAACGCAGTGGACGACGAGGTAACACCTGAAAACATTAAAAAAATCCCCAAAAACGTTTTGAGTGAGGCGAAAAGTGAAGTTGCGTGAGTTAGCGTACAGCGTAAAGATATCAAAAGAACATGTTGGCTCTAAATTGCATGAACATTTGACTATGAGAAAGCTCTGTTCAACGAGAACGTGTTGATGATTATGAGCAGTGCTTGGTAGCAGTATTTTAAATATGTGACAATTGATGATACATGGATTCATCACTTCACTCCGGCATCAAAACGATCGTCATCTGAGTGGACAGCAACTGGTGAACCTCTTCCAAAGCGCCCGAAAGCACAACAATCGACTGGAAAGGTTATGGCCTAGGTATTTTGGTATCTGTGCGTGGTGTAATATTTATCGACTATCTTGAGAAAGGAAATCCCATTAACAGTGAATATTGTATTATTGGAGCGTTTGTAGGCTGAAATTGGAAAGAAACGATCGCATATTGCAAAGAAAAAAATTTTTTTCGTCAAGACAACGCACTGTGTCACAAGTCAATCAAAACAATGGCAAAACTACATGAATTGAAGTGCGAATTGCTCCTACATCCACCGTATTCTCCAGATTTGGCTCCCAACGACTACTGGTTGTTCGCAGACCTGAAGATTTACTTACAAAATATTCTTGTAGAATGAAAGATAATATATCCATTTTTCTAACAATAGGGGATCAATGGAAATCTAAAGTCCCTAGCTATCCACTGACTAAGAAACTAAGTTGATTTATTTGATTGAAAAAAATTTTATCAATTTATTAAAGTGATACATTTTGGCCATTTCAAAAAAGGTGTTCGGTAACGGGCACCCTAGCAAAATTTCACTAAAAATGGAATAATATAAGTAAAGACTGAAGTTAGTCTAAGAAAAAACAGATTTTTTTCTCTTTTTGGAAGCGTTTTGGACGAAAGTTTTCATTATCTGATGGTGACTTCGCCTTGGCTCTCTTGATCGATGATTTGGATGGTGGTGCCTTTGGTATTGATTTGGCCGGTCTTCCACGTTTTTTCACGAAATCGGTAGACATTTTGAAAATGACAAAACAAATCTTTGCTTGCGAAAATTTTGATAGCATCCGGTATTAAATCACGAAATAGATCGATTTCACCTCATAAATATTCAATCCACTCATCTTTCCGATCGATGCTTTTCAATTTAAAATACTATAAAAAATATCAGAAAAAAACTTTTGTGTTGATTTTCACGCAGCAAAAAATACAAGTTTGTTTCGATATTCGGTACAAAAAGAAATTACACATACATAACATTTGTCGAAATGACGCTATCTGCTTTCTGTCAAAAGTTACGGTGGGGTGCCGGCAACCGAACACCTACCCCTACCAAATATGTAATGAACATTTGTGTAATGACGCAGATATAAGGAGTGTATCGATAAGTAGTTAGCAACATTCAAACAGTTATTACTCTGAAATGGCTTAATTTTTTGCAGCGTGTTTTGCGGTGTCATGTTTGTTTACATGTCAATAACAGCTGCGCAATCGATTGTTTTCGGTACGGTTTATCGTTTCAATGATGAGTCGAATTGATCCGGAAAAGTGAAAGAATATTCTGCACAGTTGGTGCTCAGAAAGTGGTGTCATGTACAACGAAATTGCAAAACGGGTGAAAGTGCACCGCACCAGTGTCAAAAATATTATCGAGAAGTTCGGTAAGACCCTTTCCATAAAGGATTTGCCCCGATCCGGTAGGAAAACGAGTCCCAGCCAGCCCGGCCGGGACTTAAAAGTGGTTGAGTACATCAGGAAAAACCCATCGGCGTCGACGCGGGATTTGGCCAAGCAGTTCAACACCAGCATCGGGATGATCAAAGTTCGGAACTCCCTGAAAACGTACAAGAAACAGAAGGTGCCGAAAAAGTCCCTGATACAGCAAGTTCAGGCCAAAACAAGAGCGCGAAAACTGTATAACCGGATTCTACAGAATAAAGACGGATGCATCCTGATCGACGACGAAACCTACGCCAAGGAAGACTCTCGAGCGCTGCCCGGACCGCAATATTATACGAAATCGGTGTACCAGGACCTGGACGACGCTGACACCACGGTGGCGATGGAAAAGTTTGGGCAGAAGGTGTTGGTCTGGCAAGCAATTTGTACCTGTGGTTTGCGGTCGTCGATTTTCTTCACGAAGGGCACAATTAACGCCAAGGTGTACGAGGAAGAATGTTTGAAGAAGAGAATGCTGCCACTGTAGAGAAAGCATAAGGCTCCTCCTCTCTTCTGGCCGGATTTGGCTTAAGCCCACTACGCCAACTCCGTTCTACAGTGGTTGTCCAAAAATAATGTACAATTCGTGGAAAAGGACATTAACCCACCGAACTGCCCGGATCTTCGGCCAATTGAAAGGTATTGGGAAATTGTCAAGCGGCACTTTCGGAAGGAAGGTACAGTGTCCCGAAACATGCAGGAGTTCAAAATAAAATGAACAGCTGCCACCACAAAAAAAGTCACAAAAGTAACTGTACAGAATTTAATGAAGAAGTTCAAGTCCAAAGTGCGAGCGTTTCACAGAAACTAGGATTTTTTTCAATATAATCAGTGAAATGCATAAAAATGTAATTTTTCTACAATACATCGAAAACTGATGTCAAAATATGTTTTTTTTTTCGCTTATTTATTCAATAATCAATGTTGCTAACTACTTTTCGATACACTCCTTAGTCGAAAGAGAATGTAAACAAAGAGAATCTGTCAATGGCTTTTAGGCCCTTTTGAAATGTTTACGTCGAATTATCGAAAGTTTTCTCGGAATTTTGTTGGGTAATTTTACACAAAGTTGATATTACAATAAATTGTATTTTTCAACTTATATATTGTTAAATTTATTATAGCAATATATATGAGTGGCGAAATGGAAGCGCGTACGCACGGAATCCATAAGAACGCAGGTTCGAGTCCTGTCCCTGAGTGTATCTTTTTCCAATAAATCATCTTTTCTGTTAGTTTTTCATTCATTTGGCTTCTCCAATCATTGTAAAAAACTGAACTTAGTCATGGCGGCTTTACGTCAAACAAACTAAAATTAAAAAATCGTTAATATATATGATTTAAATAAACATTTCATATTCCATTCAAATACAACATGTATTGTTGCTTTAAGAGTCGTTTTCAGATTGAAAGGATTTTTTTCGAAAAAAACTTTACATAGAGATAAATCCAGAATAACCTAAAAATAGGTTTGAAGAAAACCGATTTACTATTGAAAATAACTGTTTTTTTCTCCGTGTGCAGTCTTCACATAGCTTCACAACCAATCGAGTGTACTCAGTAGTTCAGCATTTTTTCGAAAAATTTTAAAATGGTTTTTGCGACTTTTTCCGTGCGAATTTTAAAAATTATGCGTGTTTCTAGTTTTGTCCTCGAAATATGCGAAGCTTTGAGATATTGTGTAATCTCGCATGTTTTTTTTTAAATTGACTTGGACAAAAAATCAAAAATAAAATCTTCTACACAATACCAGATTTCGACGTTTGATGTATTTCTAAAACATTTGGTATCGGAAATCTCAAAAATTTATCAAGTCCCAAAGTTGTTATTTGGAAATTGTTTCTAGGTCACTAATAATAATAATCCATCAATTTTTAAAATATCTGACAAACAAAAATTTTCCTTTGTTTTCCAATTTTTATGCAAATTTTCAAAGTAACACGCTTGCGAAGCGAATTTTCGAGGTTATATGGTGTTATTTTTTTCAATTTATTCCGCTAATGAGAGAAAAGTTTCAAAACAGCTCAAAATTCAATAAAAAGAAGTCAAACAATCGGCAGTTTTTTGTTCCGTACAGCTAGAGGAGTGAAATCTAGGTAGGCCTTTTCTTTTGGTTTTCAGCACATTCAACCAGTTTTGTTTATGTTTTCGCCCATTCAGATTTGATTTGGAATGCATTAATTTTGTCTCGTGGCTTCGTCAACGTCAATAATATCATTGACGCTCCTGGACGCACTCAGGTTAGTACCATACGGATCTAGCTGCGAATGAAATTATGACCGATTATTTGCGCCGATTTTGATTCAACAGATGATGAATCGTTCGGCGAACTGACCGACAAATTGACTCGATGAAAGCTTTTCGTGAGATAACCAATAAATCACTTCTCGCTTTAACTTCCGTCGTTTTGCCGGGAAATAATAACAAATCACAGATAAACATACGTGACAGTTTTGCAATGCTTGACCAATTGGTTATTGTCTTGAAAACGCAATGTTTGTTCAGTGAAGCAAAGGAAATGTAAGCACTAAATTTAAGATATTTTTTTTTCTATTGGTAGAGTTTGATATCCAAGTGTCTTTTCACCCGGTTTACTTAGTAGTAACAACAGCAGCAGCAGCAGCAGCAACAGGAAGCAGATTACGATCTTCCGTTGTTTGCGATTTTCCCACAAGCTTCGGTTCCATACTAGCTGGTGGGGTTCCAATTTGTCACTCAGGCGCAAACGAATGAACGAACGAACGAACGAATAATTGCAAGCGCCCATAGAGGCGGAAGTACCCCGACAATGTAATATCTCCAACGGGGTTTTATGCTGTTTCCGTCGTACACTTTACCCGGCGACATTGTTGCAGTGACGATTGATGGGGTGTTCACAAATCAAGAACAAAAATTTCACCTCTCAAAACCACTATGTGTTTATATCTTCTTGGTCTTCAGTTTATAAGGCAAGTTCTGTTAAAAAAAATTACTTGATCTGTTAATGTAGAAAGTTTTCCAGCGATTTAATTGTGATACTATAGAAATTAGCCTAGATTGACAGTTCAATGAAAAGTATGCTGATTTTACTCTCGATCTGAAAGGGTTTTTAGTGTCATATACAGTGTACATGAACGGTGCACTGTTCAATTGGGTTTCAAATTTAAATAGATGTCTCTGAGTGAATTTTAATGAAACGGTTTATGACGGATCATATTTTGAACTATATTTTGCATTTAGTTTTATACAAAAATATCGCCAATGGGATCATACTTAGAATAACAATTTTCAATTGCGTTCGAGCATCATGGAGGACAGGACTGCTAACACTTATCTGCTGCTGCTACGAATATGTATACAACAAATTACTCAATTGTCAGTCTCGTGCACAACCGGACCTTGAATCTTCGCTAGCCTTCCATTCTGATCGCGAAACACCGCCACAGGCATGACACGGGCGAAACGGGGGCCTCTGACAGTAATGAGACTGTCTATAAATCACAACCCATTTGTGTACAATCATCACACTTAGCCTATGAATACAACAAATACCGGCAATCACCGGTGAAATGATCTGCTTGGGTGGAAAAAAAAAAACCCCATTATGATTTTGAAGAGTGCATCCAAGCATGCAAGTGTGGAGAAAGATTTGCATAAAATATAGCTAAAATTTCGAGCGAGTCTTAGGATACGGCGAATTTACGTATCGTCTCCGGTGCCATAAATCAGTGCTCTGGTTGTTGAACAGCGGAATATGGGGTTCGGTTTGAACAACGGCAACAAAAAAAACTGTGCTCTTCGTAGATGCCGTACTGAATTTATGACAAATTAATGAGATGACAGCCCTGCGGAGGGACGTTTCTCTCGAAGCTTTCCTTCAAACAAACGACTGAAAAGATACACTCGTAATTCCATCACTTCAAATTGTACTCCCTTTGAATTGATCGACTATGAATCTAGGTAAGGGCTCCCTCTTTCATCCCAGCTCCAATTTCCATCTCATTCCTTCACCTCATAACTTTGAACATTAATCATATCTTAAAACGTACCTGAACAAAACTGTGGAACGTTTTAGAACATTTATTTTAGGTTTTGCCACACTTTCCAATTGAAAAAAATTGTTTAAAAACTTTCAACGATCGCTTTTTTCAGTCTGAAGTTTAACAATTCATCATGTTTCTGAATATTTACTAATCAATTCGTCTCAAAACATGATCACTATTTCACATAATTACACCACTATTCAATGTTGGATGACTTTATAGTTAGTAATGTTCACTTTCCACTTGTTTATTCTACGATTAAAAACTTCTGAAATTACCTGATAAGCAATAAAAGCAATGAAAAATATGAGATGAAAATTTGCACTTAATTCACTTGATTGCGCTTTGTTTTCATCTCATTTCGTATCGCAAGGTTGCCAAGTTTTCTCATAATGTTAAATAAAAAATAAAATTTGTTTTCTTCTTTATATTATCATCAACAAGTATTTTTTGGTATCCGTGACATTAGTTTAATTATATCATTGATGTTTATATATAAATAAAACTGTTTCGGATTCTAATATTACCAAATAGAGCGTGTTAAATACTGATCAAATAATCATTGTGGCAAATCTAGTAGCACTGGTTTCTTTCCGCTATACGTAACCATAACACTGTTAAATGTGTGTGTTTCATCGGCTGTGCAGAGATGCCAGATATTTTCATAGACAATATGTATCTGCTCTATCTGTTTTCACTAATAAAATGAATCAAATTCAAATTCAAATCAAATTCAAATTGGTTTCAAATTTCAATATAAATGTTTATCAGTGTTCATCATCAAACATTTGCACAAAAGATTTCCATTTTAACATGTGATTTGTCCGTTGATTAATAAACTTTTAAAGAAGTACTGTAATCAATTACAGAGAGAAAAGTCTAACTTTTTACTTCTTACTTTTTATGAACCTTTACAAATCTGTATTAAATTTAGAAAATCTGTAATCTGATTTAACGAACGCGAACGCAAAGCAAATCTCTGGCTCTACATCTGGTTTTTAGAAGGGCTAATGCCTAAATAGTAACAATTTTTTTTTGTTTTTTTTTAATTTCCAAATAACTGCAGAGTAAAATTTTAAATTTGAAACGAAAGGTAATAAAAACGATCCAAAAAATTTTAAACGTCGAAATGATTCCAAACTGTTATTTTTTTAAATATCGTGTGTTGTGTCATAGTTGGCATCAGGCCCTTTTTAAGGAAAATTCTTACATTTGAACCTGAGAGTGTAATAGTGCAATATTTTGGTTTTGATTGCTGTCGCCATTGCTAATTTATGGGATGAATAAAGGACCAACGATAGGATGAATACAAAACCTTTGAGATGAAATTAGGAGCACAGTAGCGAACATATCAGAAGTGTTTTTGGCTGATTTTTTAATTATTCTTTTAATTTCCAAGGAATGTGAATCAATTCCCAATGTGGAGCAAGGCGAATTAAGCAGAAATAGGAAAAAATCTAGTGATTCTGGTGGCTAAATCAGGTTTTTATGGTAACGTCCTTACAAATGAGATGAAATAGGGAGCCCTTAGCCTACTAATTTCCACGATTTGTTTCACACCGATTCAATATATGCTCTTTTCAATGTTTAGACTTCAATACACTGAAGTCTTTTTTTATGCGAATTTACGTACCTCATAAAAAAACCGCATAAAAAAAAACCGCATAACTCTGAAAATTCGCATAAAAAAAACCGCATAACTCTGAAAACTCGCATAAAAAAAACCGCATAACTCTGAAACTTCGCATAAAAAAAGACCGCAGAAGGGTAAACCGCATAACTCTGAAAATTCGCATAAAAAAAAACCGCATAACTCTGAAACTTCGCATAAAAAAAAACCGCATAACTCTGAAAATTCGCATAAAAAAGTCGCGTAAAAAAACCGCATAAAAAAAGGCCGCATAAAAAAAGACCTCAGTGTATTTTCGTCACAAACTTTATAGGAAAACATTGCTTTCACAGTAGTTGTTTACTTGTAGGTTAAGCTTTGTCGGCGCCATAACCTAACCTTTTTTCGTTGACGCACAGGAAATAAGGGAACAGCGTATAAACCCTGGTGAGAGACATTGACCTTCACCGAGCAGATTGAAGCTTACTTCATTTAGAATTGGAACAAACATTTGCTCATATTGTGGCGCTCCTGGTGGACGGATTTGGATGTTCTTGGAGCCCACGTGTCGGGAATTTTGTCAGCTTCACGTATGATTTTTGACATTCCACAAATCGACTGTACTTTGTAAACAATCAACATGGAAGCCGAAAGAAGGAAAAAATTGTGCACAGTTATTTGGAAAATCCATTGTGGTCTGCATCTAGGCTAGCTAAACAGCTGAAATTGCCCAGAAATACCGTATGGCGCGTTATCAAACGGTATAAGGAAACATTGACGACGATTCGGAAGCCTCAAGCCAATCGTCGGAGTGGAACTGTCGACCGGAAACTGCGTGGTAAGACTTTGAAGACGAATAAGAGGAATCCTAATCTGTCGGCCAGTGATTTGGCCAGAAAATTCGGTGCTGCCCATAGTATCGTGAGGAGAACTCGACTCCGGGAAGGAATCAAGTCGTATCGAGCTAGCAAACAGCCAAATCGGACCATAAAACAGAATAGTGTGGTCAAAATTCGTGCTCGGAAACTATATGACCAGGTGCTGACCAAGTTCGACGGATATCTTCTGATGGACGATGAAACCTATGTCAAGGCTGACTTCGGGCAAATCCCAGGTCAAAAATTTTACTTGCCAACGGCTCGGGGGGATGTTCGAGCCAAATTTAAAATTGTTTTTGCTGATAAATTTGCAAGAAAATTTTTGATTTGGCAGGGCATTTGCAGCTGTGGCAAAAAAAAAACGAAAGTTTTATGTACAAATAAGACAATGACAACGGAACTATACCAAAAAGAGTGTCTCCAAAAACGAATTTTGCCGTTCATTCGATCCCACGACCATCCCGTAATGTTTTGGCTAGATTTGGCAAGCTGACGACCTGGTGGAATAAGATAGCTAAAACGATGGACGAAGAAGGTGTGCTCCGCCTAATGAGCCGTGTTACAGAAAAAATTCGAGAATTCCTTCGAAACCGTGACGAATAATTTTATCCGTATTTTTTCTTAAAAGTATGAAGAAAGCGCTACATTTTTATAAAAAAAGATCTTGAATTCAATAATAAATAACTGAAATACAGGCAATTGTCTTTGTTCCAAATCTATCTGAAGCAAGCTTTACAATCCTTTTAATGCATATGTTTCTTTTTAGTAGCCAATCGACTCAGCTCGACGAGATCGGAAAATGTCTGTGTGTGTGCACTTTTCGAAGATATTTTCCTCGCTAAATTTGCTCAGATATGGCTGAATCGATTTTAACAAACTCATTTCGGTTCGTTTGAAAGTTACTGTCGGGTCATTGATCAAGTTCAAAGAACAAATAGCTGTGACTTATGGTTCTGGAGATATGATGGCATAAGTGACGTAACCGACAAAACGCGTTGTTTTTTTTACCGCGCAAGTTTCTCGGAGATGACTGAACCGTATTTGAGCTAAATCGGATACGGGAAAAAGGGTGCTGCCCGGCGGTCAAGGTTTGAAAATTTTCGATCTTGAAAAGTCGCCACTTTCTGAGACGAAATTTTCCGAAATTTTTTTTTTCTAAATGAAACTAAATCTCGGCGTTTCATGCAATTCTAAGTACTTCGACATAACAAAAAAATATTCGATTTTGTAAATCTCATGGTTGTTTTTCAAGATCGAAAATTTTCAAACCTTGACCGCCGGGCAGCACCCTTTCCCCGTATCCGATTTAGCTCAAATACGGCTCAGTCATCTCTGAGAAACTTGCGCGGTAAAAAAACAACGCGTTTTGTCGGTGTAACATTCTTTACTGAGCGGAAGAATAGGTATAAAGCCAGAAGACTAGTGTTTGATGGACAGAGTAGATGTTTGGATGTAAGGTATATCGGTCGGGTGACGGCCAGGATGTCTGACTGGCGTTTTAGAGTGACTAAAACAAGGTTCACAATGGCGAAATGGTAGCGCGTACGCACGAAATGCATAAGAACGCAGGTTCGAGTCCTGTCTCTGAGCGTATCTTTTTCCAATAAATCACCTTTTCTGTTAATTTTTCATTCATTTGGCTTCTCCAATATATGTTTCCACTCAGTCATTGCAAAAAACTACCGCTTCAAACGAATTTCCTTGTCGAAAGAAACTAACGCATCGTCTAAATCGTACTTTACCGTTGCGTTGTTTTTTATGGCGGTCAAAAAGTGATTTCTTGTCAACATCAACTTTGAAAAGTAATTACGAAGATTTACGGTACTTGCTCGGAGTGATAACAATGAACATGCATACACAATTAGAGTTTGACAGAAATCCTATTGACATGTGGCTTATGTGCCGTTTTTCCAACAAAAAAAAACACATGATTCGTATCACTTATGCGAAGAAAACCGGGTACACAAATACAAACACGGAAATATACGTAAATAGGCCGAAATTTCCAATTCCACTCCATGCGCCCCCGATATTTCGGGTAGGTCTACGGTGACGGCGTGCCAATGACGTAATCGATTTCTACTATTCAACCGATTCGATCATGCTGCCCTTTGCCTTGACGCCATGCTGGGAAATTTATTATCAGCTTCCCACCGAAAACAGCGCTGGTTGTGACAGACTCACGGCAGGAAGGTTGAACAGCAGTGCAAGAATTGGAAAAAAACCCGACTCGTGTCCGGGCTACTCGATGATGGTACTCTGGAGCGGTAATGTGTTTGTTTTGATCCGCATGTCAGAATGTCGGTGGCAAGGTTGCTGGCAGATTATTTTTATCCCACGGTCGAAGGTTGGCTGGATTGAATCGATTCGTTGGAGCCGGTCGTTTGGAAGGCGTTGATAAGAGACGAGTGTGGAGAGAGAAATATACTATATATTACCCCGTATGCTATCAATCGACTGCGAAATCTGTTAAAACAGAAGGTCAAAATGGAATGTAAAGGCAAGGCTTTTTACTTCCAAGTAAACTTATTAAATGAACGAAAGCTGTTTACTAGCAGGACAACAAGAAACCGACAACTGCAGGCAAACGTCTTCACAACGATGGCAGTAGGCCGATGCGAGTATGCTATTAACCAGTAATGGTAGTGTCAACAAGTCAAACAAGTGACAAATTCTCCATGACAACCAAAGGAACTGACTCGTGAGCTAGCTTTCAATAGTTGCAACCCCATTTTATGAAGCAATCTACCACACGTTAAATGGAGCGTGCCCATAATTAATCAAGGTGACATTTGACACCCGATCTTTGGCTCCTCGTTCCTCGCCAGTCAGCGACAAAGAAAGCTACCATGCATCTCCACCGGGCTCATCTAAATATGAGTTTCATTAAGTTTAAATTGCCACCCACTTTATCAATGACAGCACACTGCAAGTGTTTCGTCGAGTCGTCGGCGAACAAGACCAGCTACTGCTGCTAATCGATAAATTAATTTCCCTTCGGAACGCAGCTTCTTCGTGCTGGTAAAAATGTGCTAGAACCATGGTCGGGTAGAGGCAAAAATAGAATTCCATTTCCAACATCCTAGTCCACCCCCGTGTGTGAGCTTTCTTTGTGTGGTGACAGTCATCGATATGATTCCACTGACACTACCATCAGCAGAGGAGTTGTATAGTAAAAATAGATGATAACATTGACATTCCCCCGCAGTATCGACCGGCTCCTGCGTACCAACCAAGTCGGTGTGATTTGTTATTGTTGAGATTATATGCGGTCGGTTGCTTACCTCGCCGTTGCTAGGAAGAAATTAGATCTTTATTTTTAGGCACAAAAATAAAACTAGTAGCATTGATTTTGGTGAGTACTACGCTTACCACGGCCTGCTACGGTGACAGGCTGTTTGACAGTAGCAGGAGTTTTGTTTCTTTTTTGAACTGAAAATCGGGTCAGTTTCAAACCTGATTCATATAGCGGGTTCGTTCACATCACCACTGTTTATTACAAATTTAAGTTGGATTCATTAAAAATTGAAACTTTCTCTGCCCCGTAATTTAAGGGCGTTACTCGTTGACAGGATTAACAAAACGAGTTTTGTCAAAAATATTTCGAAACCATGAAAAGCGTCGGCCTTTAACTGCCTCATAAATGCGCAGTACTGTTCGCTGTTAACGATTTTTCCATTTCCGCGGTGTGCATAATTTCGACGCCATAACCTTTCCGACCCATTGAGGTTCTGTTGTATGGATCTTGATTCTGGTTCCAAGAAACTAAAAATCCACCTAATTCCACATCAGTATGGCTTGGTACGCCTCCGAAATGCGCTCGCGTTCGTATATTTGGTTCGCAGTCAGCATATGAGGCTCCCTGCGGTAGTATAGTTTTTTAATGTGGAACACATTTTTGTTTTCTATATACGGGTGCAAACTAGAAACCCAAGAAAAATACACGTAGAAATGTGGTCAGGTTTTGAACAATTACAGCTCAGTCAATTTTGTATCAATTATTAATATTATGTCACCATTTGATTGGAAATATTTCTACGCATTGATTTGAATGTACATGGCCATGTATTTTTAATTGTATATCATTGAAATGTTGATGAATAGCTAGCAGTGTCCTATTTTGTCTGCAAAAAATTGCCGGCATACCGGATTTCCCTGACATAGTCGATGGTTTTGAAGGAGTAAGCATCGCTCTAATTGGTCAATCGAATCAAAACCGCAGCTGTTGGAAGCACGCGAATCTATAAATAGAAGCAAAATTATAGCTAACGTTTCAGTCCTACGTGTAGCATGCCAGAAGTAGGTTGTTGCTAGACAGCAAGACAAAAAGTGCCATAAAACGATTTGAAGCTTTAACTGGTATGCTCTGATCTTGTGTCATGCAAGATCGGATGAAATTCCATGTTATGTCGTTTCGTCTGAGAAATTAACAACTACCCCAGGGTAAATTTTGAGTGCATAAGATTAATTTCTAATTTATATAAGATGAACTCGAATGATGATGAGATAATGTTTATCGCTTCAACCAAAATCACAGAAGGATAGTAATGGTAGAGAAACGCTATAAAAATAACTGCTTGCGTACAAAACTTGAACACAAGCTTGGTGAAGAGAAGCTTAAATATCGATATCCGTTCGCAAGCATGTACAAACATATAATTGCATACATTTGGGCTATTGATGTAATTTCGTCGGCTACAAAACAAATACAAATTACGACTATTAGGTTGTTCGCAACGCTGTTTTATTTCATATGGTCTGATCTACTTTAGATCCACAACTGAAACATGTCAATCACGACGCTGAGATTTAGTTCTATTTTTCGAGTACAAATTTAAAACAGATTTAAAACTGCTCGACGAAATTGTTTCAAATTAATGAATATTTGAAACACTGTTTTAATTTTTTTTGCGTGAGCGTCTGTTACGAAATCTGAGAGACGGGATGTCAAAGCGTCGAATGACATTTCAGAAATTATCAATATAAGCGTTAAATGTTTTGCACTGAATAATACAGTTTCATTTAGAAGCACTCCAGCTCACTATGATCTGTAAAAATATTCATATCGTTTTCGAAATCATTAATTTAGTTTGTTTGTTTCTGATTTGAAACAGTGAGGTGAATAGACACAAGACCAATACATTTACAGAAATATATAGAACAGATTTTAAAGCTTTCCGATGAGATCGTCAAGCTCGAGTTTTATTTTTGACAGTTTTAAATTATACAACAGTATGTCATTTTAGAACAGATATCCATCACCGCGTTGCGAATAGCCTTAGAGTCTATATTCTGGGTTCGCGTGTTCGGTGTTGGTTCCTAATAAAGATCAATCTAAGCAGACTCTCGTGCATTGGCGGATTCAAAAGGGTGACGATTAATTGAAAATATCGATCATTAGAAATTTTGGTTGCCTTGTTCCACATCAATGGCTCGAACAACCCCAGGGGCTGATCCTTGTAGTTTTTTCATCTGCAATCTCGCCCAAAAGATTTGCTCATTTGCTCGATTGGTGGCCGCCAATACATACAAATAACTTTAGTCCAGGACTCATGGTTCCATCAACCAGCCCCGCCTCAATGCGATGTTTGCATCAAATGGATTTAAGCACATGGAAAGTAATCGACGCGCATTTAGTTTTAGTTCCAGTTTTAAAGGACAATTAATATTTTTAGATCTTGCCAATACACCAATTGTATCCATTCGATACAATTTGCATCCAATGTCATATTTCTATTCGGTTTCTGCCATGATGGCATCGCTGTGCATTGTGGCGAGACAAAAAGAAAAAAAATCTATTTAATCCACCTAGTGGTGTAATGATGCCTTTCTCATTTTGATTTTCTTCTGTATATAATAGCAGAAATTACCCGAAATACTACAATTTAAAAAAGTTTAGAAAATATTTTTGAAGATTTCTGTTGCATAATACTGCTACATTCATATACTGCATTTGAAAGTGAAGTGAGCTACATTTTATTACATTTAATTACTATCGTTAGTACTTCCGCAACAAAAAGCTGGATATCGCCATAGGGACATTCGGTTCATTGAACCATACACTAATATTACCTACCAATTTATTTACGGTTCTCTATGAAAATTTGAATTTTGAAAAAAATGTACTAGTAGTCGAACTTGAATAAAATTCAGCAGATCTTTTATGGGATTATCAATGGTTGGTTTATTTTGGTTACAGACATTCATGGTCGGCAAACTAGAGAAACTAACAAGCAAATATAAAGAGGTAGCTTATGAAACAAAATTCTTGAAACTGACAATTTTACACTAAGCACCCCACCTCCGGAAGCAGGGCTTTAAGCCAAATGAAAATTGAAATATTCTTAAGAAGTGTATCGATAAGTAGTAAGCAACATTCAAACAGTTATTACTCTGAAATGGCTTAATTTTTTGCAGCGTGTTTTGCGGTGACATGTTTGTTTACATGTCAATAACAGCTGCGCAATCGATTGGTTTCGGTACGGTTTATCGTTTCAATGATGAGTCGAATTGATCCGGAAACGCGAAAGAAAATTCTGCACACTTGGTGCTCAGAAAGTGGTGTCATGTACAACGAAATTGCAAAACGGGTGAAAGAGCACCACACCAGTGTCAAAAATATTATCGAGAAGTCCGGTAAGACCCTTTCTATGAAGGATTTGCCCCGATCCGGTAGGAAAACGGGTCCCAGCCAGCCAGGCCAGGACTTCAAAGTGGTTGAGTACATCAGAAAAAACCCATCGGCGTCGACGCGGAATTTGGCCAAGTAGTTCAACACTAGCATCGGGATGATTTAACGGATCAAAGTTCGGAACTCCCTGAATACGTGCAAGAAACAGAAGGTGCCGAAAAAGTCCCTGGTACAGCAATTTCAGGCCAAAACAAGAGCGCGAAAACTGTATAACCGGATTCTACAGAATAAAGACGAATGCATCCTGATAGACGACGAAACCTACGCCAAAGAAGACTCTCGAGCGCTTCCCGGATCGCAATATTATACAAAATCGGTGTACCAAAACCTGGACGACACTGACACCACGGTGGCGATGGAAAAGTTTGGGCAGAAGGTGTTGGTCTGGCAAGCAATTTGTACCTGTGGTTTGCGGTCGTCGATTTTCTTCACGAAGGGCACAATTAACGCCAAGGTGTACGAGGAAGAATGTTTGAAGAAGAGAATGCTGCCACTGTACAGAAAGCATAAGGCTCCTCCTCTCTTCTGGCCGGATTTGGCTTCAGCCCACTACGCCAACTCCGTTCTACAGTGGTTGTCAAAAAATAATGTCAACTTTGCTGTAATGACAGCTTGCCAAATCTGGCCAAAACATTACGGGATGGTCGTGGGATCGAATGGACGGCAAAATTCGTTTTTGGAGACACTCTTTTTGGTATAGTTCCGATGTCATTGTCTTATTTGTAACGAAAACTTTCGTTTTTTTGCCACAGCTGCAAATGCCCTGCCAAATCAATTTTTTTTTCAAATTTGTCGGCAAAAACAAATTTAAATTTGGCTGAAACATCCCACCTCGCCGTTGGCAAGTAAAATTTTGGACCTGGGATTTGCCCGAAGTCAGCCTTGACATAGGTTTCATCGTCCATCAGAAGACACCCGTCGAACTTGGTCAGTACCTGGTCATATAGTTTCCGAGCATGAGTTTTAACCACACTACTCTGTTTTATGGTCCGATTTGGCGGTTTGCTAGCTCGATACGACTTGATTCATCCTGGAGTCGAGTTCTCCTCACGGTACTATGGGCAGCACCGAATTTTCTGGCCAAATCACGGTCCGACAGATTAGGATTCTTCTTATTCGTCTTCAAAATCTTACCACGCAATTTCCGGTCGACAGTTCCACTCCGACGATTGGCTTGAGACTTCCGAATCGTCATCAATGTTTCCTTATACCGTTTGATAACACTCCATACGGTATTTCTGGGCAATTTCAGCTGTTTAGCTAGCCTAGATGCAGACCACAATGGATTTTCCAAATAAATGTGCACAATTTTTTCCCTTCTTTCGGCTTTCATGTTGATTGTTTACAAAGTATAGTCGATTTGCGGAATGTCAAAAATCATACGTGAAGCTGACAAAATTCCTGACACGTGGGCGCCAAGAACTTCCAAATCCGTCCACCAGGAGCGCCACAATATGAGCTTTACCTCTTGTGTCTTAGATGCCTAAATGCAGATTCAAAAGTGATTATTGAACTGAAAAGAATTTCCGATTCGTATAGAAAATAAATAAACACTTTAAGTAAATTATGACATATTAGGATTTGTGACGATGCGATACATTTTTAGAATTCACTGCAAAGATCATTCGTGAATAGCATGAAAATGAGTGGTCCAAGTTGGCTCCCTTGTTTGGACTCGTGAAGGAACGCTCCTATAATGCACACTCATACTATGGTTTAATTTATATTTTTCAAGATAGTTCATGAAAAGTTTGCCATGACAATCCAAGAAAACCGACGTCCGACCTGTCCGATTGAGATCAAGGTTTCGTTAACAATTACCAACCTACAAAAAAAATTCTAACCAAATCTGCATCAGCATAGCCAAACATGTTTCCGAAGTGCACTCGCATTCGCCTTTTTACTCCAGCGTATGTATCCGCGGCATCCAGTGAACATCTTTTTCATCTGCAGAATCTTACTAAAGGGGCACACTTTTGAAAAATCATTTATTTTTTCTTTGTATTTTCCTATAGTGAAACATTTCAAGAATATTCTGTGAAATTGGAACGAAACTCAGGGTTTTTATCTTTGCTTATCTGATACTGCGAAGAAGTAAGAGCTCTGCGCGCAGGCCTAAGATTTCTGCTTCGATTGACTTTACAAAACATTCTCGTAAATGTTGCATTATAATAAAATACAAAAGAAAAAAGTACGATTTTTTGAAAATGTGAGAGCCTACGGGCTCCCTAGAGTAATAAATTGTTTCCTTCGATTTTATAGACAAAAAACTTTAAACGCGTTTTCTCGAAAACAGGTTTTGAAAGTCCGTGTCCATCGTCATTCAAAAACTACTGCACCAATTTTGTTCAAATTTTGCACACACTTTCTACATATAAAAAACCAGACCCCAACGTTTTCCTTTTTGTTGTTTGTTACTTCGGGGTGGTTTTACAGCTTCAAAATGGCGGATTTTTTCGTGAAAAATCGTAGTTTTGACTAAAAACTACCACCAAAATTTCAATCAAATTTTAAAAAATCAAGCAGAAACGTGGTGGTCTAGAAAAACATCAACTCTATCTATGCTGCTTTGATTTGTTAACTTCTGATTAGTCTGCGCTGAGATACAGTGGACACCGCAAATCATGATTTTTAAGAAGAGCTCTTATAAAAACCTCTTTACTGACTTATTTCTCAATATTCGGCGCATCGGAATCCATAAAAGCACTAGACTCATAATCTCGTATCATAACTTTTGTTTGGGTTTCTTCGCATTTTTACCTCCCAAACAAGGTCAAAATTTTTTATTAAGTCTTAAAATATGTATAAAAAATAAACGAATAAATAGTATGTTTTTTACAATCTATAAAGGTGTCCGATTTCGGGAGCCCCTCCTCTGGGTACGTGCCTGATCAAAAGTATTTAAGAAAAAATTAAACTTTTCCGTCTGAGCTTCATATTAGTATTAGATTGCAGTGACGATATAAAGGTTTTATAATCAACGGACGAATCACAATTAAAAAAATATATTTTTGGGCAGATATTTGATGATGAACACTGAAATACATTTATATTATATTTAACTTTTAACCAATTTTAACTTATACTCAAGCAAGTTGTGGCATCATAAAACTTGAATTTCGGTAGTAAATGTAACTTGTGGATAACGTTCCTGCCAAAAGTAGAGACTTTACACATGCTTATTCTAGCTTTTCTGCTCCGTGTCCATACGGCAAGCAGTAAATATCAAATTCGAAAGTAGCATTAACTACATGTTCGAACTTTTTCATTTTCACTTTCAAACTATATAAGTGTATGGAATCATAATTCAATTGTTGTTGATAGAAGAAAAACTATTAAATTTCGTCGTTGAAAATTCTTGTGAGCATCGGTGAGACTTACGAAAACATGAAATTGATACCATTTTACAACCAAAACCTATTGGAATGACATCTTTTAACATAATTGTATTGCAGAAATTTCATTTTATTAGCGAATACAGACAAATACAGATATTTTATACGAAGCAATACAGATTTTCTATGAAAATATCTGGCATCTCTGTGTTAAGTATTCAATCAGTTGTTGCTTTTTTTTGTCTTTTTCTAGTGTTGACGACTTCATATTGGTCAGTGTTTGCAATTTTGTTTGTTTCGATTGAACTGTTCTATGTTGTTTTTCAACAAATTTCAAACTCATTTTCGTCTCAATTATTTGAATTTCACAAATGTGATTCTATAATCGGAAAGAAGAAAAGTGAGAACAAAATAAAACCATCCTACTCCCCGCAACCGGCCTGTTTTACGATCGAATCAGATCGTCTACGACCTCAATCAGCGGCGGTGACCATGAATCACCGTGCGTCTCCACCGTCGCTAGTCGTCGGTTATGTATTTATTTTTGGAACCGTAAGAAAAACAGTGACAATCGCCAGCGCAGCAGCAGCAGCGAGGCGTGACAATCAAAGCAACCGCTCGTCACAGCAAAGGTAGCCCTCGGTAGCAGTTTTATTCCGGTAAATGGAAAAGTAAACAGCAAACAAATTTGTTCGTATTTTCAAGCTAATCATCCATCAACTCCAGTTTCCAGTTTTGGGGGGATGGACGGCTTCGCTCGCTTCCATCGGACCCGCCCGAGACGGACTCTGAAAAAGACTGCTGCAGATGGCGGCGCAAACGGAGAAACGATTATCGCGAATGATTTTATGCAAATAGTGAGCATGAAACATTTCCGCTTATTATCGCATTTACCGGCAAACGAGATGCGCCGATGTAAGTTGTACAAACACACACACTTGTATATTTAAGCCAGTGAATGGAATTGATTCGTCAACTTACGTAAATTGTGGCGGAATTGATAAATCACCGTTTTAATGAATGTATTAATCAGTTACGATGATTTGTTTTTTTTCTATGATACGTGGTTATGAAGTTGATAAAATTTGACAGTAAAAAAAAACCTGCTTACTAGATCGAAAAACATTTCTGAATCAATACGAACCGGATGGAAGCGCATGGTACACGGTAAAATAAGAATAATCAACACAATGTGCACTACTTACCATGCAACCGCTCGTGCTCCTGCCGGAATGAGGCTAGGCTCGGGTCCTGCCGGATGGCCGCCGGTAGTGTGCGCCATATCTCCAGTGATGCCTCCGTCACCTGACTGAGAGAGATAATAGAGAAGTTAGGGGTGAGCGTTTGTTTCGGGGTTCCTTTCTGCGAGTCTTTCTTCTCCTCGTCTTCATTGAATTTGAGCAGCTTGAACACAACATTCTTGTGCTTGCCTTTGGCGGACATGGTGTGCGTGAGGGGGCGGATTTTGTATCGATTACCAATTATGATCGGAAAACATGTGGTGGAAATATGCGAGTTACAGTGTTGCCTTCCGATTTTAAACGTTGCTGCACTGACTGAGTATTGTTGCGGGTAATACTGAATTGGTAGATTTCTTAAATTCAATGAAAATGTCGGTTTCGAAACACTTGACTGTTTGTTCGTTTATTGGTTAGTTTGTTGTTTCACACAAGCAAAAAAAATCACAGTTAGTTATCACAGGTTTCATGCAACGTAGAAGAAAATAGTGTAACTGTAAATAGAGATAGTAGAGAAAAAAAGGTTGCGTCAACTTGTCTCGAGGCACATGCTCTGCCAAATTTCATTCAAACAAACGGGTTGCGGGTGTTAGATTTATGATTGCTTTTCTCTGTTCTTCACCTCTGGTCCATACTCTTGGTTTGTTCGCAATTTTGAATGAGATTTGCAAGGCACTGGAACCGATAGTTGTCAGGAACAGGACAGAAAACGAAATATCACCCAAAACACTGAGTACACTTTCAAAATACTACTACTACGAAGTTTTGCTTTTGTTTAGATCTGCACACTGGTAGTATTTCTTCCGAAAAATAGCATCAATTCGTGGCCGCGCACTACAGGTTCACTCCGGTTCGAACAGGACTGTTCGCATAAAATCTGTTTCGAGCTCTTGCTGCGAGATGAGGATTGTGGTGTTTTTTTTATTTAGCTACTAGTAAGGACCTGTTGAAACGAAATTTAGAGGTGGACCCAACTAGCCTTTGGTTTGAGTTTACCACGATTTTTGTGTGAAAAATACTGATTCAGAAATAAGAGGTGTTGTAGATTTCGAGTCGAAGAGTCGAAGAATCGAAGAGTCGAAGAGTCGAAGAGTCGAAGAGTCGAAGAGTCGAAGAGTCGAAGGGTCAAAGAATCGAAGAGTCGAAGAGTTGAATAGTTGAAGAGTCGAAGAGTCGAAGAGTCGAAGAGTCGAAGAGTCGAAGAGTCGAAGAGTCGAAGAGTCGAAGAGTCGAAGAGTCGAAGAGTCGAAGAGTCGAAGAGTCGAAGAGTCGAAGAGTCAAAGAATCGAAGAGTCGAAGAGTTGAATAGTTGAAGAGTCAAAAAGTTGAAGAGTTGAAGAGTCGAAGAGTCGAAGAGTCGCAGAACTGAAGAGCTGAAGAGCTGAAAAGCTGAAGAGTTGAAGAGTTGAAAAGTTGAAGAGTTGAAGAGTTGAAGAGTTGAAGAGTTGAAAAGTTGAAAAGTTGAAGAGTCGAAGAGTCGAAGAGTCGAAGAGTCGAAGAGTCGAAGAATCGAAGAATCGAAGAATCGAATAATCAAAGAATCGAAGAGTCGAAGAGTCGAAGAGTCGAAGAGTCGAAGAGCCGAAGAGTCGAAGAGTCGAAGAGTCGAAGAGTCGAAGAGTCGAAGAGTCGAAGAGTCGAAGAGTCGAAGAGTCAAAGAATCGAAGAGTCGAAGAGTTGAATAGTTGAAGAGTCAAAAAGTTGAAGAGTTGAAGAGTCGAAGAGCTCAAGAGCTGAAGAGCTGAAGAGTTGAAGAGTTGAAAAGTTGAAGAGTCGAAGAGTTGAAAAGTTGAAGAGTCATTAAGTTGAAGAGTTGAAGAGTAGAAGAGTCGAAGAGTCGAAGAACTGAAGAGCTGAAGAGCTGAAGAGTTGAAGAGTCGAAGGTCGGAGAATCGAAGAATCGAAGAGTCGAAGAGTCGAAGAGTCGAAGAGTCGAAGAGTCGAAGAGTCGAAGAGTCGAAGAGTCGAAGAGTCGAAGAGTCGAAGAGTCGAAGAGTCGAAGAGTCGAAGAGTCGAAGAGTCGAAGAGTCGAAGAGTCGAAGAGTCGAAGAGTCGAAGAGTCGAAGAGTCGAAGAGTCGAAGAGTCGAAGAATCGAAGAATCGAAGAATCGAATAATCAAAGAATCGAAGAGTCGAAGAGTCGAAGAGTCGAAGAGTCGAAGAGTCGAAGAGTCGAAGAGTCGAAGAGTCGAAGAGTCGAAGAGTCGAAGAGTCGAAGAGTCGAAGAGTCGAAGAGTCGAAGAGTCGAAGAGTCGAAGAGTCGAAGAGTCGAAGAGTCGAAGAGTCGAAGAGTCGAAGAGTCGAAGAGTCGAAGAGTCGAAGAGTCGAAGAGTCGAAGAGTCGAAGAGTCGAAGAGTCGAAGAGTCGAAGAGTCAAAGAATCGAAGAGTCGAAGAGTTGAATAGTTGAAGAGTCAAAAAGTTGAAGAGTTGAAGAGTCGAAGAGTCGAAGAGTCGCAGAACTGAAGAGCTGAAGAGCTGAAAAGCTGAAGAGTTGAAGAGTTGAAAAGTTGAAGAGTCATTAAGTTGAAGAGTTGAAGAGTAGAAGAGTCGAAGAGTCGAAGAACTGAAGAGCTGAAGAGCTGAAGAGCTGAAGAGTTGAAGAGTCGAAGGTCGGAGAATCGAAGAATCGAAGAGTCGAAGAGTCGAAGAGTCGAAGAGTCGAAGAGTCGAAGAGTCGAAGAGTCGAAGAGTCGAAGAGTCGAAGAGTCGAAGAGTCGAAGAGTCGAAGAGTCGAAGAGTCGAAGAGTCGAAGAGTCAAAGAGTCGAAGAGTCGAAGAGTCAAAGAATCGAAGAGTCGAAGAGTTGAATAGTTGAAGAGTCAAAAAGTTGAAGAGTCGAAGAGTCGAAGAGTCGAAGAGTCGAAGAGTCGAAGAGTCGAAGAGTCGAAGAGTCGAAGAGTCGAAGAGTCGAAGAGTCGAAGAGTCGAAGAGTCGAAGAGTCGAAGAGTCGAAGAGTCGAAGAGTCGAAGAGTCGAAGAGTCGAAGAGTCGAAGAGTCGAAGAGTCGAAGAGTCGAAGAGTCAAAGAGTCGAAGAGTTGAATAGTTGAAAAGTCAAAAAGTTGAAGAGTTGAAGAGTCGAAGAGTCGAAGAGTCAAAGAATCGAAGAGTCGAAGAGTTGAATAGTTGAAGAGTCAAAAAGTTGAATAGTTGAAGAGTCGAAGAGTCGAAGAGTCGAAGAGTCGAAGAGTCGAAGAGTCGAAGAGTCGAAGGGTCGAAGAGTCGAAGAATCGAAGAATCGAAGAATCGAAGAGTCGAAGAGTCGAAGAGTTGAAGAGTTGAAGAGTTGAAGAGTCGAAGAGTCGAAGAGTCGAAGAGACGAAGAGTCGAAGAGACGAAGAGTCGAAGATTCGAAGAATCGAAGAGTTGAAGAGTTGAAGAGTTGAAGAGTCAAACGAGTCAAACGAGTCAAACGAGTCAAACGAGTCAAACGAGTCAAACGAGTCAAACGAGTCAAACGAGTCAAACGAGTCAAACGAGTCAAACGAGTCAAACGAGTCAAACGAGTCAAACGAGTCAAACGAGTCAAACGAGTCAAACGAGTCAAACGAGTCAAACGAGTCAAACGAGTCAAACGAGTCAAACGAGTCAAACGAGCCAAACAAGTCAAACGAGTCAAACGAAGTCGAAGAGTCGAAGAGTCGAAGAGTCGAAGAGTCAAAGAATCGAAGAGTCGAAGAGTTGAATAGTTGAAGAGTCAAAAAGTTGAATAGTTGAAGAGTCGAAGAGTCGAAGAGCTGAAGAGCTGAAGAGCTGAACAGTCGAAGAGTCGAAGAGTCGAAGAGTCGAAGAGTCGAAGAGTCGAAGAGTCGAAGAATCGAAGAGTCGAAGAGTCGAAGAGTCGAAGAGTTGAAGAGTCGAAGAGTCGAAGAGTCGAAGAGTCGAAGAGTCGAAGAGTCGAAGAGTCGAAGAGTCGAAGAGTCGAAGAGTCGAAGAGTCGAAGAGTCGAAGAGTCGAAGAGTCGAAGAGTCGAAGAGTCGAAGAGTCGAAGAGTCGAAGAGTCGAAGAGTCGAAGAGTCGAAGAGTCGAAGAGTCGAAGAGTCGAAGAGTCGAAGAGTCGAAGAGTCGAAGAGTCGAAGAGTCGAAGAGTCAAAGAATCGAAGAGTCGAAGAGTTGAATAGTTGAAGAGTCAAAAAGTTGAAGAGTTGAAGAGTCGAAGAGTCGAAGAGTCGCAGAACTGAAGAGCTGAAGAGCTGAAAAGCTGAAGAGTTGAAGAGTTGAAAAGTTGAAGAGTCATTAAGTTGAAGAGTTGAAGAGTAGAAGAGTCGAAGAGTCGAAGAACTGAAGAGCTGAAGAGCTGAAGAGCTGAAGAGTTGAAGAGTCGAAGGTCGGAGAATCGAAGAATCGAAGAGTCGAAGAGTCGAAGAGTCGAAGAGTCGAAGAGTCGAAGAGTCGAAGAGTCGAAGAGTCGAAGAGTCGAAGAGTCGAAGAGTCGAAGAGTCGAAGAGTCGAAGAGTCGAAGAGTCGAAGAGTCGAAGAGTCGAAGAGTCAAAGAGTCGAAGAGTCGAAGAGTCAAAGAATCGAAGAGTCGAAGAGTTGAATAGTTGAAGAGTCAAAAAGTTGAAGAGTCGAAGAGTCGAAGAGTCGAAGAGTCGAAGAGTCGAAGAGTCGAAGAGTCGAAGAGTCGAAGAGTCGAAGAGTCGAAGAGTCGAAGAGTCGAAGAGTCGAAGAGTCGAAGAGTCGAAGAGTCGAAGAGTCGAAGAGTCGAAGAGTCGAAGAGTCGAAGAGTCGAAGAGTCAAAGAGTCGAAGAGTTGAATAGTTGAAAAGTCAAAAAGTTGAAGAGTTGAAGAGTCGAAGAGTCGAAGAGTCAAAGAATCGAAGAGTCGAAGAGTTGAATAGTTGAAGAGTCAAAAAGTTGAATAGTTGAAGAGTCGAAGAGTCGAAGAGTCGAAGAGTCGAAGAGTCGAAGAGTCGAAGAGTCGAAGAGTCGAAGAGTCGAAGAGTCGAAGAATCGAAGAATCGAAGAATCGAAGAATCGAAGAGTCGAAGAGTCGAAGAGTTGAAGAGTTGAAGAGTTGAAGAGTCGAAGAGTCGAAGAGTCGAAGAGACGAAGAGTCGAAGAGACGAAGAGTCGAAGAGTCGAAGAATCGAAGAGTTGAAGAGTTGAAGAGTTGAAGAGTCAAACGAGTCAAACGAGTCAAACGAGTCAAACGAGTCAAACGAGTCAAACGAGTCAAACGAGTCAAACGAGTCAAACGAGTCAAACGAGTCAAACGAGTCAAACGAGTCAAACGAGTCAAACGAGTCAAACGAGTCAAACGAGTCAAACGAGTCAAACGAGTCAAACGAGCCAAACAAGTCAAACGAGTCAAACGAAGTCGAAGAGTCGAAGAGTCGAAGAGTCGAAGAGTCAAAGAATCGAAGAGTCGAAGAGTTGAATAGTTGAAGAGTCAAAAAGTTGAATAGTTGAAGAGTCGAAGAGTCAAAGAGCTGAAGAGCTGAAGAGCTGAACAGTCGAAGAGTCGAAGAGTCGAAGAGTCGAAGAGTCGAAGAGTCGAAGAGTCGAAGAATCGAAGAGTCGAAGAGTCGAAGAGTCGAAGAGTCGAAGAGTCGAAGAGTCGAAGAGTCGAAGAGTCGAAGAGTCGAAGAGTTGAAGAGACGAAGAGTCGAAGAGTCGAAGAATCGAAGAGTTGAAGAGTTGAAGAGTTGAAGAGTTGAAGAGTTGAAGAGTCAAACGAGTCAAACGAGTCAAACGAGTCGAACGAGTCGAACGAGTCGAACGAGTCGAACGAGTCGAACGAGTCGAACGAGTCGAACGAGTCGAACGAGTCGAACGAGTCAAACGAGTCGAACGAGTCAAACGAGTCGAACGAGTCGAACGAGTCAAAGAGTCAAACGAGTCAAACGAATCCAAGAGTCGAAGAGTTTCAAAAATTTCAAAAGCGCACTCTAATAATTTATTCTGAATTTCTTCTAAATTTGCATCTCTTTCGAAAAAAAACCTTAAAGTGCATCGGAAAACACACTTCCCAACTGGTTTTAAATCAAACAACCGTTCTTTTTCTGCGTCACCACGAGCCAAACAACGGTGGACCGACCACTTTGGTGTCACGTGGAATGGCGCCTCGTCGGAGTTACACCCCCGTCCACGGTCACCCTCACAGATGATAATGCAATGAACGGCCGGAATCCCAACGGCAATCAACGCCAATTTTTCCTTCCATTGAGCATTATTTCGACTGGATATGGTTCCTTTGTGCTCTCGTTCGGAGACGAGCCTTTTTCAAAGTGTATTTTTTTTCAATTCGTGTGGAATTATTATTAGCTTCGTGCTATTCAGCAAATATTTATTGTCAGCGTCAATTCCGGCACGTTTCTGTGGCACTAGGTATACGAATGCGCATCACTATTGTCATTTAGTGCGGGCGAAAAATTTGCATAGAACCGCTCTGGGATGGAACAGCAAATGCGTCATTTGCTAACAGACCAGGCAAATAATCAGACGGGTAAAATATCGATAAAGCAGTAATGGAATCAACGGCGTTACTTCTTCACTATGATAGTCCTACGTTAATTTGACACGCGCAATGATTTTGTTTGTATTCGTGGCCTACTGTGAGCCCGACGAAATTATAGTCAAAATACACTCTCCAGTGAATTGTCACTCACGTAGGGGCCACCTTTGGGCAGAACTAGTATCAGATTGACTGATGAGTGGCGATAAACCAGCATAAACATATGAATGAATTTTTTCAGCACTCCCCAGCTCGACAGGCGGAATCAAACATAAACCAAGCCAGTAGTATTTGCTGTTATCATTGCTTGTGGCGACGATCCGGAAAGGCTATCGTAATGATAACGCACTTTCGTGGAACCGGTCAAGTTAGAGGAAACTGAGCGCACTAATAATTTCACAAGTGGGATTTTGCTTTAGCGGACGTGACCTGCTGTTTCAACACACTTAACAGCCGAAACTTAAGTGTCCAGGATGTGCTTTGATCCTACCGACACTAAGATTCCTTCCAGTTCCAGGAATACGACAATCTATAACGGTATTGTTATGGTAAAGTTAAAAAAATTAAACTTTCTTTAATGAAAATATTTTCAGCCAAAGGCTGGTTCGTCTCTGATTGATTCGAAGAATATCATGACATACTGCGTATTCGATTCAATTGTTGAGACTTTGCTTGAATCATCTCGTTGCCATGGTTTTGTTTTCTACATTATCTACTGTTAAAAGTTCGTAAAAATTAGGGTGATGGAAAAGTTGTTCGCCGATCTTTTCTTCGGAATCTATGTTTCAAAAGTATCCAGCGTACACGAGATAAAAATGTATTTGTGTTTGTCAGAATCGAATACACATTACATTTCCGCATCGGAATGTAGTATCAATACTTTGTTTTGTGTTGATCATTGAAACAACGTGAGAAAAATGCTTTGCTGTTAGTCACAAGCCTGTTTAAAAAAAAACTACAGCTCGTTTGCGAGAAGTTGCCAAACTAGTTCCAGAGCAATTTGCATGCTTTTATTTTCAATTATTTACTCGAAGGGAACGGGTCTTAGCGTGATAGGAAAGATGATCGCCTTCCACACAGTCTAGGACTGTGTCAAATTTCAAATCCCGAAGACATTACGCAATTTTCAGTGATTCTGATTTTTGAATGTTTGACATATCGAGTTTTAAAATCATTAGTTGTAATAGTTTAGATTTATGCAATCAATTTAGACGATCAGACTGTACAAATGAAATCATGTTCAGTCCTTTTCGTGAAAATTTAGTGCATAGGAAAAGCGTCGAAAAATGGGCATCCTCTTAAATTTTACAATCTCGTCGAGCAGAGTCGAATGATAAAATTCGATTGATTTCTCCAAAAATTCTTACGAACAGTAACGAAATTACATGTATTGGAGTCAAGAAGTTTTTTTCAGATTAGTTGATTTTTTTCAACGACTGTAAGACAATTCAGAGACGACAAAAAGATGACAGAACGACGAAAACATGATAATTGAAAAACGACCAAAAAAACTACAGGAAATCGAGTGAAAGACGACAGGAAAATCGATTGAGAGACTAAATAAACGACTTAACCCCGACTTCAATTAATATTAAATAGATGTTGTTCAACGTCCATAAGTACATGAAATCGTTTCATAGAATGCCATAACTAACTATTTATTTTACTATTCTGATAATTAAAGCAGTTAAAGCAATAAATTTAATTACGATATAATAAACCCAACTCTTCTTTTATTTATTTCTAAGAATTATAGGGAAACATATTTCCCATGAAATTACCCTGCTCTGTTTATCTGATTATCTGTTTATCTCTTAATTTACATCCCCAATAGCTAAAATAAGGCTTGTACAGACATATTTCGTCCTGCACATCTTATGGTCGTGAAAGGGTTAATGATAACTGAAGGATGACCAGAAGACAACTGAAAGAAGACTGAACAACAACTGAAATGAACTGAAAGACGACTGAAAAACAATTAAAAGAGGCTTTACGTTTAAAAAATTACGGAAGAACGACTGAAAGAATGACTAGATGTCGAGATTAAGACTACTAAAAACGATTAAGTATCAATTCAAAGATGACTAAAAGACTAAATAATACTGACAGAGGGCTAAATGAAGGAGCATTGAAAAATAATTAAAAACAACCGAATAACAACTGAGTTTGTGATTTTAATGATAAACCGTAATTCGATTAAAACGACGGACAAAAAAAAAACAATTGAAAACCTACTGAAAAACAAATGAAAGATATTTAAAAAAATCGATAGAAAAACGATTGAGAGACTAATGAAAAGATACTGAAAGATGGATTAAAGATAACTAGAGACAACAGCAATATGGCTGAAAGATGGCTAAAGGACGATTAAAAGACAACTGAAAAGAAACGACCGAAAGGTGATTCAGAAACGACTGAAATACGATTGAAGGAGGATTTGCGGTAAAAATGAGGGAAGGACGATAGAAAAAGGACTGAAAGAATGACTAGAATGACTAACAAAAGATGACTAAAAACGATTAAAAATCGATTCAAAAATAACTGAACGAAAATACTGGAAAAGGGCTGAATGCGAATGAAGGAGCATTCAAAGATAACTAAAAATGACTGAACGACGACTAAAACGACTGAAAAACGATAATTTAAAACATTTTAGTGAAAGATATTTAAAAAATCGATAGAAAAACGATTGAGAGACTGAAAGACGGATGAAAAATGACTGGAAGACTGCTAGATTGCGACTGAACGACAACTGAAAAAAGACGACTGAATGACGATTAAAACACAACTGAAAGATGGTTAAAAAACGACTGAAAGGTGATTGGAAAATTATTTAAAAAACGACTGAAGGATTATTGGAAGACAACTGGAAAACAACTGACGGAGGGTTGAAGGACGGCTGGAAACGACCGAAGGAGATGGCTAGAACACGACTGAAAGGCGACTGAAAAATAACTAGAAGAAAGCTAAAAGATGACTGAAAGACCACTGAGGTTGTGAACCATTTCGCGGTTAATTTTAACTTTTGGTTAAAATCTGACACTTGAGTGGTTATTTTGTGTCGAGTAGTTAAATTTAACAAAAACTGCGGCCCATTTCACAGTTTGACGGATGCAAAGTTATTTGCGTTTATTTTGCACTGGAAATAATTTTGACTAAAGAATTGATATTAGAATATTCTTTGCAAGATTTTTTTTAGTGTCGGAAAATAACCATCGATCTGTCAAAAATAACCATGCTCTCGAGCAGGGTTATTTTTGACAACATCAAATTAACCCGCTCGAGTGTCAGATTTTAACCAAAAGTTAAAATTAACCGCGAAATGGTTCACAGCCTGAATTATGACTGAAAGACAGCTGAAGGACGATTAAAAGACAACTGAAGAGAAATGGCTTAAAGATGATTCAGAGACTACGACTGAAATACGATTGATAAATGAATGAAACATGAAGAGGAATTGGTGAAATAAAAGATGAGCAAGACTGAAAGATGACTGAAAAGCTACTGAGAGACAGCTGAGAAATGACTGAAAGATTACTGAGAGATTATTGGAAGACTAGAAGATGACTAGCCTTATGTGGGGACTAAAAAAGAATGACTGAAAAAAACTGAAAGATGACTGAAAGACGACTAGAAGACAAATGAAAGACGACTACAAGATGACAGAAATACGACTGAAAGATGACTAAAAGAGAACTGAAAGATGTTTGAAAGCTAATGGCAGAAGGCAGATAGATAAATTTGCAATACAGAAAACTATCAAAAAGTACACTCAAAAGGTTGAACTCGATTCGTAAACCTTTTTCCCATCCGTGGAACTGTTCTACCAGATGAACTCTCATAGAGATATCTCGGAAGGCAACGACGGAAAGACGGAAAATCTTTGGCAACAGACAAACAGTTCAGTGGAATCTTTTATATAAAGTTTTTTTACGGAGATTTCTCAAAATGATCACTATGTTTTCGTATGAATCCACTAGAAATTCAAGCAACGAGCCTAGCGTGATGGGTAAGCCGATCGCCTTTTCGAATGGTGTCGGTAATTGTTACCATGACAACGCTCGGCCTCATGTGGAGACTACAGGAAAGATGACTAAAAGATGACTAAAACACGACTGAAGCACGAATGCCTAGACGACTGAAAGACTACTGAAAGATTACTAAAAGACTACTGAAAGACTACTGAAAGACTACTGCAAGACTACTGCAAGACTACTGAAAGACTACTGAAAGTCTACTGAAAGACTACTGAAAGACTACTGAAAGACTACTGAAAGACTACTGAAAGACTACTGAAAGACTACTGAAAGACTACTGAAAAACTACTGAAAGACTACTGCAAGACTACTGCAAGACTACTGCAAGACTACTGAAAGACTACTAAAAGACTACTGAAAGACTACTGAAAGACTACTGAAAGATTACTAAAAGACTACTGCAAGACTACTGAAAGACTACTGCAAGACTACTGCAAGACTACTGAAAGACTACTGAAAGTCTACTGAAAGACTACTGAAAGACTACTGAAAGACTACTGAAAGACTACTGAAAGACTACTGAAAAACTACTGAAAGACTACTGCAAGACTACTGCAAGACTACTGCAAGACTACTGAAAGACTACTGAAAGACTACTGAAAGTCTACTGAAAGACTACTGAAAGACTACTGAAAGACTACTGAAAGACTACTGAAAGACTACTGAAAGACTACTGAAAGACTACTGAAAGTCTACTGAAAGACTACTGAAAGACTACTGAAAGACTACTGAAAGACTACTGAAAGACTACTGAAAGACTACTGAAAGACTACTGAAAGACTACTGAAAGACTACTGAAAGACTACTGAAAGACTACTGAAAGACTACTGAAAGACTACTGAAAGATTACTAAAAGACTACTGCAAGACTACTGAAAGACTACTGCAAGACTACTGCAAGACTACTGAAAGACTACTGAAAGTCTACTGAAAGACTACTGAAAGACTACTGAAAGACTACTGAAAGACTACTGAAAGACTACTGAAAAACTACTGAAAGACTACTGAAAGACTACTGAAAGACTACTGAAAGACTACTGAAAGACTACTGAAAAACTACTGAAAGACTACTGCAAGACTACTGCAAGACTACTGCAAGACTACTGAAAGACTACTAAAAGACTACTGAAAGACTACTGAAAGACTACTGAAAGATTACTAAAAGACTACTGCAAGACTACTGAAAGACTACTGCAAGACTACTGCAAGACTACTGAAAGACTACTGAAAGTCTACTGAAAGACTACTGAAAGACTACTGAAAGACTACTGAAAGACTACTGAAAGACTACTGAAAGACTACTGAAAAACTACTGAAAGACTACTGCAAGACTACTGCAAGACTACTGCAAGACTACTGAAAGACTACTGAAAGACTACTGAAAGTCTACTGAAAGACTACTGAAAGACTACTGAAAGACTACTGAAAGACTACTGAAAGACTACTGAAAGACTACTGAAAGACTACTGAAAGTCTACTGAAAGACTACTGAAAGACTACTGAAAGACTACTGAAAGACTACTGAAAGACTACTGAAAGACTACTGAAAGACTACTGAAAGACTACTGAAAGACTACTGAAAGACTACTGAAAGACTACTGAAAGACTACTGAAAGATTACTAAAAGACTACTGCAAGACTACTGAAAGACTACTGCAAGACTACTGCAAGACTACTGAAAGACTACTGAAAGTCTACTGAAAGACTACTGAAAGACTACTGAAAGACTACTGAAAGACTACTGAAAGACTACTGAAAAACTACTGAAAGACTACTGCAAGACTACTGCAAGACTACTGCAAGACTACTGAAAGACTACTGAAAGACTACTGAAAGTCTACTGAAAGACTACTGAAAGACTACTGAAAGACTACTGAAAGACTACTGAAAGACTACTGAAAGACTACTGAAAGACTACTGAAAGACTACTGAAAGACTACTGAAAGACTACTGAAAGACTACTGAAAGACTACTGAAAGACTACTGAAAGACTACTGAAAGACTACTGAAAGACTACTGAAAGATTACTAAAAGACTACTGCAAGACTACTGAAAGACTACTGCAAGACTACTGCAAGACTACTGCAAGACTACTGCAAGACTACTGCAAGACTACTGCAAGACTACTGAAAAACTACTGAAAGACTACTGCAAGACTACTGCAAGACTACTGCAAGACTACTGAAAGACTACTAAAAGACTACTGAAAGACTACTGAAAGACTACTGAAAGACTACTGAAAGATTACTAAAAGACTACTGCAAGACTACTGAAAGACTACTGCAAGACTACTGCAAGACTACTGAAAGACTACTGAAAGTCTACTGAAAGACTACTGAAAGACTACTGAAAGACTACTGAAAGACTACTGAAAGACTACTGAAAGACTACTGAAAGATTACTAAAAGACTACTGCAAGACTACTGCAAGACTACTGCAAGACTACTGCAAGACTACTGCAAGACTACTGCAAGACTACTGCAAGACTACTGCAAGACTACTGAAAGACTACTGAAAGACTACTGAAAAACTACTGAAAAACTACTGAAAGACTACTGAAAGACTACTGAAAGACTACTGAAAGACTACTGAAAGACTACTGAAAGACTACTGAAAGACTACTGAAAGACTACTGAAAGACTACTGAAAGACTACTGAAAGACTACTGAAAGACTACTGAAAGACTACTGAAAGACTACTGAAAGACTACTGAAAGACTACTGAAAGACTACTGAAAGACTACTGAAAGACTACTGAAAGACTACTGAAAGACTACTGAAAGACTACTGAAAGACTACTGAAAGACTACTGAAAGACTACTGAAAGACTACTGAAAGACTACTGAAAGATTACTGAAAGACTACTGAAAGACTACTGAAAGACTACTGAAAGACTACTGAAAGACTACTGAAAGACTACTGAAAGACTACTGAAAGACTACTGAAAAACTACTGAAAGACTATTGAAAGACTACTGAAAGACTACTGAAAGACTACTGAAAGACTACTGAAAGACTACTGAAAGACTACTGAAAGACTACTGAAAGACTACTGAAAGACTTCTCAAAGACTACTGAAATACTACTGAAATACTACTGAAATACTACTGAAATACTACTGAAAGACTACTGAAAGACTACTGAAAGACTACTGAAAGACTACTGAAAGACTACTGAAAGACTACTGAAAGACTACTGAAAGACTACTGAAAGACTACTGAAAGACTACTGAAAGACTACTGAAAGACTACTGAAAAACTACTGAAAGACTATTGAAAGACTACTGAAAGACTACTGAAAGACTACTGAAAGACTACTGAAAGACTACTGAAAGACTACTGAAAGATTACTGAAAGACTACTGAAAGACTACTGAAAGACTACTGAAAGACTACTGAAATACTACTGAAATACTACTGAAATACTACTGAAATACTACTGAAAGACTACTGAAAGACTACTGAAAGACTACTGAAAGACTACTGAAAGACTACTGAAAGACTACTGAAAGACTACTGAAAGACTACTGAAAGACTACTGAAAGACTACTGAAAGACTACTGAAAGACTACTGAAAGACTACTGAAAGACTACTGAAAGACTACTGAAATACTACTGAAATACTACTGAAAGACTACTGAAAGACTACTGAAAGACTACTGAAAGACTACTGAAAGACTACTGAAAGACTACTGAAAGACTACTGAAAGACTACTGAAAGACTACTGAAAGACTACTGAAAGACTACTGAAAGACTACTGAAAGACTACTGAAAGACTACTGAAAGATTACTAAAAGACTACTGCAAGACTACTGCAAGACTACTGCAAGACTACTGCAAGACTACTGCAAGACTACAGCAAGACTACTGCAAGACTACTGCAAGACTACTGCAAGACTACTGCAAGACTACTGAAAGACTACTGAAAGACTACTGAAAGACTACTGAAAGACTACTGAAAGACTACTGAAAGACTACTGAAAGACTACTGAAAGACTACTGAAAGACGAATGCCTAGACGACTAAAAGACGACTGAAACTGACTGAAACACGACTGAAAAGCGGCTGACGGTCGACTGAAAGACGATTAAAGACGGCTGAAGAGCGACTGAAGGACGAATGAAAGACGACTAAAAAATGACAGAAAGACGACAGAAACACTGCTGAAAGATGACTAAAAGAGAACTGATAGATGTTAGATAGATAACTGAAAGATGATTAAAAGAAGACTGAAAGACCGAAAGACGACAGATAGGCAACCGAAAGAAAACTGAGAGACGACAGAAAGACAACAAGAAACGGCTTAAAGATGATTCAGAGATGACTGAAATACAACTGAAAGATGAATGAAACATGTCTGAAGGGGAATTGGTGAATTAAAAAATGAGAAAGACTGAAAGATGACTGAAAAGCTACCGAGACACAACTGAAAGATTGATGAGGGATGATTAGAAGACTAGAAGATGAGTAGCCTCATGTGGGGACTAAAAAAAAGACAACTGAAACAAGACTGAAAGATGACTGAAAGACGACTGAAAGACGATTGAAAGACGACTAAAAGACGACTGAAAGACGACTGAAAGATGGCTACAGAAAACTATCAAAAAGTACACTCCAGAGGTTGAACTCGATTCTGAAACCTTTCTCCAAACTGTGGAACTATTCTACCAGTTGAACTCTCATTGAGATGCGATTAAAATACCTATCTCGAAGGGAAAGACGTTAAGTAAGCAGGACAGAAAGACGGAAAAACTTTGGCACCAGACAAACAGCTTAATGGAATCTTCTATATAATGTTTTTTGACGGAGATTTATCGTAATGATCACTATGTCCCCATAAGAATCCAGTTGAAACTCAAGCAACGAGCATAGCGTCTTTTCGAATGCTGTCGGTCATTTTTACCACGACAACGTTCGGCCTCATGTGGAGACTAAAAGAAAGACGACTGAAACACAACAGAAAGACGAATGCCTAGACGACTAAAAGACTAATGAAAGACCACTGAACAGCGGCTGATGGTCGACTGGAAGACGATTAAAAGCCGGCAGAAGAGCGACTGAAGGACGATTGAATGACGACTAAAAGATGACAGAAAAACAATAGAAAGACGACAGTTTGACAAGCAACTTATTAAAATTAATGTCTTATTAATTTCCAACTTAGATTTAGAAATCTTAGATGGCTAAAACGTTACAATTATGCAAATGATGCATTGAAGTTTTCAAAATTCACACAATCAATCAACTAGTACGTGCGATTTTCGGATGTGCGGAAAAATCATTTCAATTTTATTCGTATTCACGTCATCCAGTTATGTCTCTGATATTACACCCCTGTACTTTTTAGTTTTTTTTTTACAAACTAACCAGTGTGTGCAGAAAGCACATATTTCTTTTCATTTCCTTCACGTTTCGCCTTCGACTCATCAGTACTTCAAGCAGTTCGAATTGAATTGCCATTGTCAAAGGATGTTACACCTCGGTGCAGTATCTTTAAAGTGTTGCATAAATAGTGTAAACTTTGGGTCTGCTTGACGGTTTAAATTGAGCTGCTAGGTGGCAACGACAGTTCAATTAAACTTAGGCATATTTTTATTATGCCAGAAAATTTTCGTGGAAAACTTGATTTTCTGTAGGAAAAAAAAAATGTTGCCAATTCTTGTACAGGACAATTGCTTGCTACGAAGTCACTTACAGTAAAAATTATTGCGGATAGATACTCAAACATACGGCAACTGTTTGGCAGACCACAGTTTTATGCTAAGAACCACCGGTTCTTAGAAAATTGAAGCACTTATTATTTAGTGATTTGATTATAAATAATCAAAACTTTTTCCAGGTTCCGTCTTTCGTTTGTCATTGTATGGCAGCTCAAATTAAACCGAAACTTACTAGTTCAATTTGAACCACTATACAGAGACTGGGTATTTTACTCATCTATCATTGATAGGAGCGGCTATATTTAACCGGTTTATGCTAAAATCATATAACTTCGTCAGTTTTGCAACGGTTCAAGTTTGTGATTTAGGTTTACGAAAAAACCTCATCATCCGAAACTGTTTCTTCGATGTCTGAAACTACGCTCTGGTAATATTATCATTTCCATTCTTTGAATCTTTTCCATTCTAAAAATACTCCCAATTGATGAATCGTTCTACAAAAGGCACCTTCAAGCAAATATTTTTGCGATTTTATATCTGACTCTCGGCAACAACAGAAGCGATGCAACGCCAACTTTGTTTCTTTTTAAAACATTTCAGCCTCGTGATGAATCAATTCTAATCGATTCGGTGACACACATAAATCGTGGTAAATATCGTCCAACGTAGTAGGCTGCTAGACACAACAGGTTTTAATATTTTCAGAACGGCGTATTGCAGCACAATGTGAATGTTAAAATTTTCCCGCCAAAAATGTTTTTTTTTCTGCTGTCAGTGAAATCTTTTGTTGTGTTGAGCAGACTGGATGACTGACTACTGACTATAACGGCTGTCACGCGCAGATTATTTTCTTTTATTTTTACACTCTCAGGGACAGGTGCGTTTTTTTTTCTCAAATAAAATTGAGTCACTTCAAATTCGATTCTTTTTTTTATGTTAGAACACCACCGAGCACTTATCAATTATCGGGTAAATTGTTTTCCGAATCCAGTTACACACACTGAAGTCTGAATGTCCTTTCCGCGGGAGGGATAAAATTTCGAACGTTTTGTTACCAACCACGCGCGCTACGCAGACATTTTCGAATGTCGCAGGAATTCCACCGAACAGAAGGCACACATGTGTTTCGACCGAATGTCGTCAGTAGACTGAACTTGGACAGGTCTGAAAAATTGTATTTTAAAAATCATTACAAAAATACGCTACAAATTGCACACCAACGCACATACACACACACAAACGCGGCCGCACGGTCTGCGACAGATACGGCGCGGAACAAAAAAACTTGTGCGCGCTCGCCGAAGAGTACATGATCATACTGATTGTCCGAAATGAGTAGCGGCCGGCAGCCAGCGGGAAAAAAAGTGTATATTTTATTATTATATAGAGCATACTCTGGATTGAGCACCGCTCCGAAACCCGGCCCGCCCCGACCCAGCCGGTCACTGGTTGGATGTGTGAGTGTCTACTAGCGTTCGACTAACTAATAATAACCGGTGTTTGCTGACCGCTTGCAGCAATTGTAATCTATCACCACCCGGCCAGCAATCCATTCATTCATCCATTTCCCATCCATCCATCCATCGATAGTAGCTAAGTATTCGACGCCAGTCTATGCTGTCTTCGGTGACCTTACCGAACGGTGGTGGCTGACTAAATGACTCTACACGAAGTATTTAATCATGAGGTCGACGTGTGTCCCAGGAATCAATTTCACAATTTTTCGGTTTAAAAGGGTGTTTTATTTTTGAAATCCTCTTTCTCGAAATGGCGAGCCAAGGGGGTGGGGATTTTGATAAAGCCCAATGTGCTTTTCGAGAGAAAATATTTTGCGATAGTATTTTAAATGCGGCAAGGCCTCCTTTGCAAAGCTCCGATTCTCTTATTAGCGGTGAATCAACAACAAGTTTTTGGTTACCAGTAATCGTTTTGTGCTTAATCTATGTTGCTGTTCGCTTTCTTCGTTACGTTTCGTCTTCGATTCTTCAGTAAATAGCTATACACAGCTGGACTGCTAGAGCAACTTAGAAGTTCAAGTTTCGCAGGTAAGCTTTCTTTGCATGAGTGTTAAAATTCTTTCAAACTCCCGGGGCCAGCTAGGCAAGCCCGAACCCAGGATTTCGTTTCGGGAGGAGCCCACAATAAGAAATAATGCATATAACTGATGATTCTTGAGCCTTTAGTATTGTTTGTTTTGCTTTTTCTCGTGAACACAACTTACTTTACTATGGGGTGCCTTTTCAAAATTTACCCTATTAGAGAGTGAGAAGTTTTTGATCGTGAGTATCTCTTGTTGTATCTAACGTATCAACACAATTTTTGCTACATGCCGTCGAAAATATGATCATCAGTTTATGATAACATTTTCAGTTGTATGACATAATTACAAATAATTCAAAATTCAAAGTATCAACGAGTATCAAAGAAGAAAACTTATGACACTTGATATATTTCGTTCAGTAACAGTATTGAATCAATTCCGGAACGTTCGTAGAGCCAGTTTTGCTTCAAACAAGAGGTATACAGGGTGCTTCTGCAAATCGGAGATAGAAATCATCGATATTGTGTAAATCTACACGGAACGACCAAAATTAGCTCTGCGCCTAATTCGTATTACTGTTTTTGAATTAGTTGATTTTAACAACAAAATTTCCAAAATAACTATTAAATTAGTTAAAATTGAGAATTTACTTTGCTGAAAAAAACTCTTATTTTTAGAGAATGTGTTTAGTTGGCGAATATCCTGGACACAAACTAGCACTATTTCAATCCAACACGAAATTCTCATTGGCAACTAATTTTGTTGTTAAAATCAGAAAATTTGTTTCTATTTATCTATCACCATGATTACTGAAGGGCAGCACAAAGTAAACAAAAATGAAATGGGTTTTATTAACAAGTTTATTAGCCTAAAACTCATGCGAAGTGTCAAAGCAAAACAATCCATTAAAAAGCTAAAAAGGACAGTCTTGTTGAAGCTGCTTGCGAATTGTTTAGATGTTTTTCGCATGTGTTACGATATATCCATATATAAATTTCTAAACCGATTTGTAAAAATGACGTAAACTCTTAGTGGAAAGTGTATTTATTCAGAATTTGTGCGCATTTGAAGCAATTGTGCGTAATAATGTGAAGTGCAGTGAGTTTCGAATGTTGCACTCTAATTGTATATGTCAAATGATTTGTATCTTCCAACCTTCCGGGCTACGCCGTCAAGTATGCTACTTGTATTCGGTTTTTGTTTTCCGAGTGCTCAAAGTTTTCAGTGAGAGAGTCGATTTCGCGAAGTTGAATGAAGGAAACAGCGATTTAGGAGAAAAGTTTTCAAAAAGAAGTTTATGTTTCGTTTATGTCTTTTTCTCCAATACAATATCTTATTTATACCTGCCCATATAGAAAAGATAACCGCGACTGAATTTTTTTTCGGTAGTAGTGTGCCATCTAGTGGCTAGTAGTCATTACGGTGTTAACATTTTCTCGGTGACAGAGCGCCATATAGCTGCAAATTGCAGAAGCCAATTCAACCATTTATTTTTGTTGAAAACAACGGTTTATTTCTCTAATTCAACTAAAAAAATAGTTGAATGGAAATAAAGTGTACCTTAGCTAAGGAATGACAGCACGTTTAATTGGTGAATTCAACTAAAAAAATAGCCATTTTAACAAATATTTTATTATTATTAAGGGAATTAGAATTAAAAAATCTAAATTGGCAAAAGTAAGATTTTTTTAGTTGCCTCAAAAAATAACTAACTAAAATCAGAGAATCAACTAATTTTTTTGCCAAAATGCTGATTTCGGTCTTTCCGTGTATAACAATTTGATTAGCTCCGGTCACTTTTAGCAAAGCGAAATTTTCACCAAACGAGTGCGAATAAAGACACAGCATTTGACTGCTTCGCGTTCGAAAACAATGCTCCGAACAGTGGTAAATATCGCAGATAATTCCACAATTTGACCCTTCTGAATGGCAGAAATCCCGTACAGTATTTTGATAATTTCTTCCACAGAAATATGCACTTTCGAAATGAAACAATCGACATCAAAATTTCATACCAAACGTTGGGGCCGCCCATTTGTGGAAAAGCTATAAACGAAATCACGTGAAAAGAAGGCTATCACACAAAAATGGTTCAGTATGGAACCAATCGGCACTGTGAGCAATTCTGCTGCGGAACGTTCACAGAACCAGCTTCTCTTCAAACAAGAGCGATTGCGTCATCTTGCTACTGGTTGTTTGCATTGGAGAAAAATACAAAGAAAAATGAATAACGATGGGGAACATTATAGAAAGCAGACCTTTTAATGGATCCAAATGTTATCTAAAGAATTACTTATCTAATAAAATATGCAAATCGGAAGTGAATATAATCCGTTTAGAGATGGCTTACAGTCTGATAGATTTTCGCATTTTTTTCTCGGGTCTTTTTGACGTGACTACTCCCTACTTTACTATTGGGCGCCTATTCAAAATTTATCATATGGATGATTGATAAGTTTTGATCGTGAATATCTCGTGTTTTATTTAACGTATCAACATAATTTTTTCTATAAGTCATCGGAGATAAGATCAGCAGTTTGGAATATAATTTTCAGTAGTATGACATGACCACAAATAACTCGAAATTAAAGTTCTTTAATATAATTGATAAGTAGAGAAGATAAAAATTTGATGCTACATACATTACATAGTTGACTCCAGGTCCTGAATCCAATTCTAGAGTTCAGTTCTAAAATTTAGTTTTAAATTTCGCGGACAGATTTCTCAACTCTAAAATTCAATACCTCGTCCAGAATCCAGGACCAGAATCGAGTTCCAGAACTCTGGAACTGAAATCGAATTTCAGAACTTCATTCTAGATCTGGACCTGGAAATTTCGGAAATATATTCTAGACTTGGATTTGAATTGTGAAGCTGAAATTGTGGTTCTGCTCAGAATTTGGTCACAAAATTCCTAACCGGAATTTAGATTTAGAATCAGTGTAATATGAGCCTTTAACACTAAATCTCCTCACACATTTCAGACCATGTAATATGAATATTCAAGACTAAATCTTTCTCACACCCCAGACCACACACACACTTGACCAAATCCTGTAAAAGCACCATTCCACGAAAACCTAGAAACCTACATAAAATAAATACATTACCTACATGAAGGCAACTAAAATATCAACACTTGCACTTTACGGTGACCCAAAGAAAGAAACAACGTAGACATAAAATTCGACTGCAGAAAGAAGGAAGCATCAAGTTTTAAATCGCTATGTCATCAGAACAGAACACACAAAATAAACATAACCGACTGTGTCTATTCCCCCTTCTTGACGCCCCTCATGTCCACAATTGAATACAAACCAGCACGACCTAGAATGACAGTAACTCAAGAGCACACACTAACTCAAACCCCAACCAATAACATGCTATCGCCCGCTCCTCTCCGTATCACATCCGCTCACTCTCACCAAGAAGCTTATTTCCTCTCTTACTCACAAAGTATACAATGGCCGACTCGACACAACTAGTCCCATTGGTTAAACCCGACTTACACTGCACTTCTAACTCCTCCCCCCCCCCCAGATTCTCACCAATTGTAAAAACTAATTAGCTAGACTAGGAGAGGATAGGATATATAAGTTAACGAACTGATAAAAATAAAGTATTCTTCATCACAACTTAAATTTGCGAAGTTATCATTTTAAATCAGATTCATAATTCAGTTCCAGAATGCTAATCTAGAGTATAATTCCAAAATTCAGTTCCACAATTCTAGACATTTAACTGAATTCAGGATTTAGAAGATTTTTGAAATATATCCCGGATCAAAAATCTAGAATTGAGTTTTGGAGCTGGGTTCTGGATCCGAATTTGAAAACTAAATCCTGCACCAGATTTCTATTGGAAACCAGCAGCCTGGTGCAGGTTCGGGCTCAAACCAGAATCCTTATGTCGAATTAACTTTCAGAACACCGAGTCAGTGATTAGTTCTACAATCCATATCTAGAATTGTGTTTCAGAGTGCAGATCCCGAGTTCAAATTCATCATTTAGTTCCAGAATACAGCATCAAAATTGAGGCCAATTATATAATGATTAAATTTAAAACTATCTCAAGACGGCTCTACTGTAATTATTGTAACCAGTTTATTTTTCAAAAGACACGAACCGCATTTACGACAATGTGTGGGTTTCAATAACAGGTTTAAAATGAAATTATGGGAAACAAATATTAAACGTTGTTTTTAATTTGGATTTTTTCTTACTTGACTTTTTCGGTTAATTGTAATTCTTGGAAAAATAAATTTTTTTCAGTGTATATTATTTTAGAATTCTTAATCAAAAGCTCCACAGTCTGTAAATGCTTCCAAATGCCTTGGTCCGGATGGCATTCCACTTCATTTCATGAAAAATGTGCTGCAAAATGCTAAGGAAATTATATACTCTATTACGCCAATACACAAGTCCGATAATATTCACAACGTTAAGAATTATTGTCCAATATTAATTTTGAATTGTTTACCTAAAGTTTACCTCTACACAGTCGTTCGCCCTATAATCTCCGAACATGAACAGGGTTTTATGAGAAACCGTTCGACTATTACCAAGTTCCTCACAGGCCATCCGTGAGGAAAATGAACTACATGGACTTTCCGATTTGGATTACAATCAGAAAATATTACTATCTAGTCGAGCGATCTGAATTTGTTAAATTAGATGGCTATCATTTCAGTCACTTTGCTCCTCCTTTCGGAGTTCCGCAGGGAAGCCACATAGGTCCAGGGATATTTGTTCTATTCGTAAACGACATCTGTAACATAATTGATTGGACGAAGATCTGGCCCTGTGAACGAAAACCAGTATAAGTTTTCGTCCGTAAAAAGAGAGCCTCCGTACGAGATGTGGTCAAAAAGCTGGGAGTCTCCAAGAGTATTGTCGATCGAACAATGACAAAATGAAATGAACTAAGAACTTTCAAGAAGTAGAAAAAAGCCAAAAAGAAGTAAAACACGAACCGCTTATGCCAATCTAAGGGCTCGTAAGTTACACGACAAACTAGTATGCGAAAAATAAGCATGCGTAAATATAGATGAAATTTGATTTCTAGACGCTTTTGGGTGATCAGTTCTAGACGGTCCATTCCGGACAAAGTATTAAAGATGCTAACATAAGATCAAACGTCCGCTACTTGGTGTACAATTAAATGGATCTCGGAGATGTGCTGTCGAATTGTAGAATAGTCAACAGAATAACGAAATAAAAGAATCGACGCGAAAAGTCCGCATCAACATTTAGAAACACGCTTCCGAAGTGTGCTCGCGTTCGTGTTTGTGCGAGTCAGCATGTGCCTAAATATGGCGAGTTTCTGCTTCGATTTACTAAAGTTTCCTTTTCAGCGAATGTGAACTTCCGGGGTTTTAGATTGACTCCAATAATCGAGTTTTAACAGTCTTCTTGCTTTGTCAACAATATGAGTATAAATAATGTAATAGTTTAACAAGAAGCATTCTTACACGTTAAGGAAAAGTTATTCCAAAATGAGTACAATCTAACTCATATCCAGAAAAAATGGAACAACTCTCAAACAGGGTTAAACTGTAACTGTCAAACTTACAGTGAGAGTAGAAGTTAGTCATACTCATTGATGGTAAATGATTTGATGTGAAGTTTCCTCACGGGCAATTTTGCAATTCTATAATTCTACAAATGAGCAAAACGAGTCATGATTTACGGAGAAGAATGAATTTTTATGCTAATACACCATGACGATTTCTGTCAGCCGATCGATAAAAGCACTCTTAATTTGCAATTGTTGAATGATTTTCGTCTTCCGAATAATCTGTTACCAGTCTATCACGAAGGTATGAATTTTGAATGAAATACATTCCACAAATATCGAATTTTCTGACCATGATTGATTTTTATGGGAGTAGACATATTGCTTTTGATTTGGATCCTTTTGGTCATAATATCATGAACTATTATCATTACTTTAGGAATGATTTTTTTATCATTACAATAGTGATGGATTTATTTCCGTGCACATATCATTTGAAATTGAGTAATATAAAACACCGACTTTGAGTAACCATTTTCGAAATTGCAGTTACTCATTTTGATATATTTTCTTGTGACATCTGATTACTATCAAGATGCAATAAAAGTCATCATGATTGTCAAAGAACACAACAGAAGCAAGTGTCGAAAGAGCCATAGGTAATTCACTTACTTCATTGCGATAAAATTCAAAAGCTATTGAACGAATCAGCTCAGTAGCAATTTGTTTGAATATTCACGCATTGGTCGTTGTTCCGTGCAGTATTTATGCAGAAAACAAATATTAGAATGTACGAGCAAACATTTAAAGAAAATCCATCCTCAAAAAGCAGTAGTTCATTACCTAAAACTACGCAGGAAAAAACTTCGCGATCCAATGTTATCAAATATCATTACCCTGAGTGACCGCTATCGTTTGTAGTAGGCTGTGTGTTTTCCGTAAAATGTCAAACTAATGAGTGTTGCTAGTTTACCCTTTAATTATTCAACTTTATCAGATGGCACGACTCACGTTTCATTGTTATCGTTATCAAAAAAAAAAAAAAACGTTGCGCGATGGGGAAGGTGGTCAAATTTTATCAAATTAACTGATCGTGAATAGAACCCATAGCGGTCCGGAAGCGATGGTCTGGTATCGTCATTGATAACACGTTTATCTTTGAGTTGGGTGTGAAGTGGAGAACTACTTTCATTACATAAATGTTTTCGTATTATTTTTTTGTTGAGAACTGTTGACCGTTGCTTTTGGTGCGCTAAAAGTTTTTTTGTTAATGAAATCTCAGCTGATTGCGTAGGAAGATCGGCACAGTTTTTTTTTACAACTGTTTCGGTATCTGGTACAAACATCTTGCAAACCATTTGGCATTCTTAGTGTCAATAGCAATGCCAAAGTGGCTTTTATAGTGCTTCTGGCGGACGATTCCAAAGGTTATTGACGTCTGCTAGTTGACAATAGGAACAGAAATGAAAAGTGTATTTTTTGACTCCTAAACCACTCTTGTTTTTAAGGTGAAAATTTGACGATAACTCGGAAGCTTCAAAGTGAGCATCGGAATCGAACTACCAATCGGAATCTGCTCTCTTTTTCCTTTGCGTAACTCTTGTATACCAGAGACTCTGGGCACGACATATGCGATCATGTGTAAATTCCCTTCCAAATTATGAGCTATACTTTACTTGAGAGTACAGTCCCGTTTGTCTGAATTTATCCACAATGGAACGCTTTCTCATACGGAAGAAAAGTTATTTTCCATCGTCATCACTTACTACACACGCATGGGTGGTTTTCGTTTCAAGTGTAACATTGAAGGCTGACAGGACGAAAAATTAAAATTCAAAACAAAACGCATCGCAGCAAGCGTACCTTTAAACCACGTGCACACGCACACCTATGCTTAATTTTGACGGATAAACCACATTTCGCTAGTTATCATTATGGCGTTCTCGGTGGGATGCACGTAAGCAGCAAGCTTGAAACCGGCTACACAATGGACGACGACTACCCGCGGAATCATCACTTCACTTCACAAAGCGTCAAATTGAGTGACACTTGTTCGCGCTCACCGCACCGCACGTATGTATAATGCATCTCCATTAGTGCGAATGGAGAATGGAGTGTGGAGAGCATTCTCCCTCCATGTCGGTTGAATTTAGTAAATTGATAATTTGAGTCGCACAGCGCACAGTGTGAACTTTTGACCCGCGCTACCGCGACTGATCAAACGAGATGGCTTTATTATAAATTTGATCAATATCAAGCGGTACACATAATGTGTGCTGTTTGAGTTTGAGTGCCCGCTGTTCCATCGGTGCTTTTGCTGTCCGTCGAAAGGGGAATACCCATTTTCGTTTATTTTTAGGGTGAACATGCTCTTGACATACTTCTATCCGGAAGCGGCTGTGGAGCCGCCGCATCGTTTGTTGTGTTTTACGCGTTGCCCGTAGGTAAACGTATCGCTGTCACCGTAGCAGGCTTGGAGTTGTTGTCAAGAGAAAAACGAAAGTTATTTGTAAACACTCGATTCGCAGAAACGTGCAAATTTCGGCAGACAGAGAAAACAGGTTCGAAAAGCTTTCAAAAGTTAATGTGAGAAAATTTAAATCATGTATTGAATTCAGTTGCAAATGAAATTTATTGAATTTAACTACGACAAAAAGAAAAACAAATCTCGGTAAACTTAACCAAACTAATGGAGTTTTAACTTGAAATCCAACTGCTGTCAAACTTCTGAACAGTAGTTGGTTGGGATTGGAATTGGGTTAGTTTTAGCTTACGAAATGACTAGCTTGTGCCAATTATGAGACAAATTACGAAATATTCAAATAATTGGCGTTGTTTAACTGGCTTGTTTCATCGAACTACTAAAAAATCCGAATCCGGAAACTGTTTTTAGGAACTGTTGCATTAACAAATCAACACGAAATTGAATGATATTGCTATCGCACATCACTAATCCATAGATAATGCTACATCCGCTGTTTTGATTGAAACAGATACCAGAAAGTTCAGAAATCTTGCCCAACCTTAAGGAAAATCACAATCTATTCATCGTTAAAACTGGATCGTTTCTTTGTTTAAGGTCTGAGAACAGACGGCCACGTGTTGAGTTTTAAATCGACCACGTGGCTCGCTCAATTCCCGTTTGCGCATCGTATTTCTCTTGTACTCTCTCGTATATGAGCAAACTGTACCGGGTTGCCAGCATACATTTTATTATTTTGATGAGAAGTTTTATCACATTAATCTATCGTATGGGTTGGATATTACATGGATTCCAATGAACAATGAAAAAATATTCAACTTTCACAAAGATTGAATGTCTGTGTGTTTGGCAGCCTTGTCGGGCTAATTTTATTTCGCTCTCCTTTTTCAGAATGCTATCAGGAAACCAAAGCGAAAAAAAATGGCGGATGTATATAAAAAACTTGTTTCTAGTCGAGCTAAAACCAACAAATGTTATGAAGCCTAAAATCTGCAATCTACATAGACAGAATGTTGATTCCAAGTTTATCTGAAAAAATCTGTAAAATACAAATTAATCTGTATATGTGCAACCCTGAATAACATTTCGGTTGAATCTTAGCAGGCGTTGCTTTTCTCGCATTCGGTTTTTTTTTACCGTCACTGCTACCCGCATAACGTTTTGGCTACCTGGGCAGCCATGGCCACCAGACGGCTACCAAAATTGATTCAGTGACGGTTGTCAAATCCAATTTGGCAAAAAAAAGTCGCCTGTATCTTAGTTAGCCGAGCGTTTTCATCTTGTCACCTTCGCTGAAAATGTCAAAGATTTCGATGTGGAAAAATCCTGGTGGATACGGTTGTATCGTTTGAGTTGTATAACTGCCAGCGGTGAGGCAGTTGGTCACCAGAATGTCTGCCCGCTATATTTTTCCAGCTGGCAGCGTTTAGTCAGCCGTCTGGCAGCCATGCGTATGCGGGTATCCTCAATCGGATGAACACATTTTGACAGTTCAGCAGAACTTTTTGTATACAGAATTTTTTGGTTTGTCTGTTGACAAATTGGATGAGACCATTTCCAATCCATATGGCCTGAATAGACTTTTAAAACTTAGTTTCAAAGTGTAAAGATGATTGTTTAAGATGTGTTCTTCGATTTATGTATAAGCTTGTTTGTAAACAGTACCACTGAACTGTCAAGGATGAATGCTTGTTCATTCATGACGTCACGATAAAAAATCTAATGTAGCAAAATTTCATTGTACACGGTTTAAAAAAAAAACTCATTTATGAGTACCATAAATACGAATTTTCGACTTCAATTCGAACTGTCAATGAAACTGATTAATTAAATGGGTAAAATAATACGTATAAGCGGTTGAACAAATCTTGAGTGATTTTAGTGAGCGAGAGAACGTGTTTTTAAGCCTATTTGTTTAGTTTGACTAAGCTACAACATTATTCTAATTTAGGTTTCGATTTGTCATGTTCGATTGTTGTCTCAGGAGCTCACTAATTTTCTCAAAGAGTCATTGTGATCATGCTCCTATGAAGATGAACCTTTCCTAATGTGTTTTCAATGCGAGTACTTTCCATAAAAAGTCTGCAAAAAAAAAACGTTATAAAAAAAGTCAAAAAAGAACGTTATTCAACAATCTAACTGAAAAATCCATATGAGACTGATATGAGAGTATGGGTAGCAGTTGAAATGTTTAACAGTTACACTTTCAATTTCGAAATCGGAAATTCGAATCTGAAATAAAAAAGGCGGGTGGGTAATGTCAGAGACATAACTGGATGTCGTGAATACGAAAACAACTGACATGTTCCTTAACACTTCCGAATATCAATTAGTTGATCAATTGTATGAATTATGCAAGCATTCCCCTTTTGCACATTTTTCGCAAAAACAAAAAGCTTCACTTTTTGTTGAGAGGCTTGTTTCTACCTGATTTCGTTTGTAGCTTTCTCACTAATGGGCGGTCCTAACGGCTATAAAAATAGCCGCATACAGAATTTTAATGTCGATTATTTCATTTCGGATTTGCATAATTTATTAATAGAAACTATTAATATGCTGTAGGGATTCGTTTCTAGCATTCAGAAGTACCAAATTGAGGAACTCACTACGATATTTAACACTTTTCGGAACATTTTTCTCGAACGATTTGTTGTACAGCAGCAATATTTTGTTCTCTTCCTCAGAACGCATTCTGATTGGCTGGTGTTGACATGGGTCAAATGAAACAGGTTTTTCAATAGTGTACTATTGAAATTCTTCAATGCTTTTGCTATACACGTTTAAATTGAAAAATTTCGATTCTATTGGTAGTTAGATTATATAAATCCTTTCACAGATCACTGAGCTTTACAGCTTTAAAAATACGAGAAAAGCAAACGCGCCTTATGAATTATCCTCTTTGATACTCGTTTATACCAAACATTTCAGAAAAGTTTAATTTTAAATTATATGAGATTATGTCACACAACTGAAAATTTTATCATAAAATTGTGATCATATTCCCGATGGCATGTAGCAAAAATTATCTTGATTAGATACAACAAGAGATATTCACGATCAAAAACTTATCACTGTCAGAGGGTAAATTTTGAAAAGGCACCCCATAGTAAAGTAAGTCGTATTCACGACAAAAAATCAAGCAGGCTATGGAACCGAAAGATATTTCATTTGAATATACGTTTGTGAAAATCGTTTGAGTAACATTGTTTATTGCAACAATGCAAGTAATTGCTTAAAATTAAAAATAATAGTAATAATAATTCAGTCGTTTACTCGATTATTCTGTCACCGTTCTCTTTGATGTGACTCGGCTAAACGATTGGATGAAAAAAAAAACAAGCGAGTCATAGTCTACCAACCATGCAATGTCACGTGTGGTGTTTGTGTACTTGTGTATCACAACCGTTTGAATTTTTCCCCGTGTGACTTACCGACGGGTACTATAACTGTGTAATGGCATTTGTTTCAGTGTATAAACATTCGTGCCCGCTTTAAAAATGGTCAACAGTTTCACCGTTTACGGGTGTGCATCGGCTGTATGTAAATCCGGAATTAAGTCGATACCGCCTAAACTGCAGCATTCTAATAATCCAGTTTATCCGGTTCAAATGCTGTTACCTTAGATATATGCGCTGCCGTAAACAAGAGTAGTTGCTATAGGAACCGATTTCAGTATGCCCGCTTGCTGCGTGCGGCCCTTCGAAGATCAAGGCTAACATTCGGAATCTACGTTTCGTTATCTTTGTTTTCGTCCTCACCTTTTCCTCCAAATTCCATTCGAATAGACGTACGTCACCGATGACTCCATTATCACAGTCCACCCACGATGATATCCAAATTTAACTGCAGTACAATCAACAACAACAACAACAACGAGTGATAATGTTTCGAACCACCTACTTCTGGTTCTGGGAAGATCAATTTCGATACTAACGTGACCGTCAGCAGGTCGCAAAATTGGCCTTTTCTTGCACACGATAACAATTATTTTCGGCATTTTATCCAGGGGATTAAAATCCCAGATAACCAAAAAATCCGCAGAGTGAGTTCTGTTTTGTACCCCGTTGTTGGATCAAAGGCACGAGATTTTTCAGCGGGGAACGTTCGAATTGAATCCGGGACAGGATGGTTTGGCACAAATTTTTACAACTCGGGTGACTGATCGACAGCACGTGACATGAGCAGAATTTTATCAGCACGATTTGCTTCTCTGCATCGTCTAATCCCTCCGGCGAACCGGTCAAAAGATTAACACCACTAGGAACAATGGGATTACAGGGGTTAGACTACTGTTTTTTTTTCTTGCTCCGGTAGGTGCTTTATTTGCGCTTTGGTCAGTAAGTCTGGTGTGTTTTTTTTACGCAGTTAGGAAGGTTAAAATGACATAACCAAATTCTCACGTTTTGTTATAAACACTGAACATTAAGTCTATTCCAGATAGTAAGATCCATGGCCAACTTTGCGCATTGACACGAAACGAAATCGGGTAAGAATATTACATAATTGGTATGATTGCGGCAACAGACATTTCGATAGTCTCACGACAAAAAGGGCCTAACTGCAAATGACAGTTTCTCTTTATTTACTTTTCCTTTCACGATTGATCGGATTGATTTTATGTTCGACGCCTTACTCTTTGCAAAACTTTCAAGCTTTCGATTCCCGTAATAATCAAAAGAGAAAGTAAACAACGAGAAAGAATATGTTTGTGTCATGTCATTTTTGGAAGATGATTCCATTGTAAGAATATCTTACATTTTATTGTACGTGTTTGACACTTCCTTTGAATGTAAACATCGCCTTGAGATAAATGCGTTATTTTACAAAAGTCTGCATGATTTACAAAAAAAAAAAAAAAAAATAGGTAAAAATAAGTTTCGTCAAAATTGAGCTAGAGTTCTGATAACCTTCTTGTAACCCACAATAAATATTCTTTCAAATGATCAATTTTTCTATGAGAGAAGCTATCATCGAATGAACACACACACATTAAACTGGTTTTGTGCAAGAATTCAATTGAAAACAATGCTCTGAAGACAATGTTTGCAAACAACATTGAATGTGTGTGTATTGTTTTATTCTAACACTTACTTTAAAGACTGTCCCAGAAAGTATAGACACAACCAAAAATCGCTACCATTTCTCAATGGTGCAGAATCTGTCAATTTTTATGGCTGCGTCCTGTTGTTTACACTTTTCTCTAACCACTTGTGCAGTTGTTTATACGTTTTTATTAGTTTGTTTCGAAATGCGTGGACTTTCAGCAGAACAACGTCGAGAAATTGTGTACAAATGGTGCACAGAACGCGGACTGTCACTGAGAACGATAGCAAAAATGGAAGGAGTAAGTGAAAAAGCCGTGCGAAATGCAATCAGCAAGTTCGGTGAGGATAACACCTTTGAGGATAAACCGAAAACGGGTCAAAAAAAAAGTCCTGCTAACCCTCAGTTGGATAAACGTATACGTTTGAGCCTTCGAACCTATAAGAAGCAGAAACAACCAAACCGCAGTCCGAAACAAGAAGCATCGATCAGGCCGAGGGTTCGAAAGCTGTGCAATACGATTCTTGCTGGAAATTTGAACTGCATAATCAACGTTCGACGAAACCTACGCGAAACTCGTTTACAAATCCTTGCCGGGACCACAATATTATACGGTGCGAGAAGGGCAAGTGTTAAACCAGTCCGAGACATCGATTGAAGTCGAAAAATTTGGTAAGAAAGCTATGATCTGGCAAGCAATTTGTAGCGGTAAGATTTCGAAACCCTTCTTCATCATCACTGCTTCAATGAACAGCGAAATATACATCATGGAATGTTTAACAAAACGACTTCTACCCATGATTCGAAGCCACAAGGATCTTGCTTCTTGCCAGAAGTCTGTACGTAATTTAATGAGGAACGTTCGCAAGAAGGTGCGCCAGCTAGTCTACAATGGCTAAGTAGCAAATGTTGAGAATAATATTCTGTTGTTGTAGTCTAATATTATCAGTGTATCGAATAAAATTTGAATATTTAACACTTGTGAATTAATTACAGCGAAATCAAAGTGCGTCCATACTTTCTGGTACAGTCTTTACTATCGTGAATATCTCTTGTTTTATTAAACGTATAAACATAATTTTTTCTCCACGTCATCGGTTTTTAGAACTAGTTTTAATGCCAGGTTTTGGAGCGTAAATCTGGATCTGAGACCAGAATCTAGATTGTAGTCCAAGACTTTGGACCTAAATATCGGAACTGAGTTCTGGACTTGGATCTCAATATTGATACTAAATTCTGGAACGTAAATTGAGGTTCAGACCAGAATCCAGTTCCGAAATTCCGGTCCGGAATTCAGATTTACAAATAAATTTCAGAATTCAAGTTCAGGGTTCTGAAGCGGAAGTTCTGGAACTTCAGACCGAAATCCAGAGAGAGAGAGGGAGAGATAAAGAGAGAGCTCAGATTAAATATTAAGTTGTATTTCCAGAATTTAGTTCTTAACTTTATTCCAGAGGCCAGGTTCGTAACTATATACCAGAATTCAGGTCTTGAATTTGGTTCCAAAATTCAGTTCCACAATTCTAAAAGTGTAACTGAATTCTGGAACTAATTTCTAAAGCATTTGTATCTGAATTTTAGAACTGAATTTCTGTGCTAAACTCAGAAAACTGAATTTGAAAACTAAATCTTGGACCCGAATTCTGCACCTAAAATTCAGCTGCGGATCAGAATTCAATTCAAGAGTTCAGTGGTCGTTTTCAGGTTCATAATTCAATGCGGAACCTTAATCCTGATCTTGGATTCAGTTTCAGAATTCAATTTTGGGAATGCAGTGGCGGAAGTCAGATTCGGAATTCAGCACCAGTATCTAGCATCGAAATTGAGTTTCAGAGTTTATAGTTTTTGTATTCTATTTAACATCAAAAAAACTAACCGATTGATTTATTTCGTATACGTGTCATCCGGTAATGTCTCTGAAATTACCGACCCATTTTTATTATTGAATGGCAATGCTCTTGCTAAGTCCGTGCAAACGGTTCCATAAAATAATTTAAACCTATCATATTACTTGTCCAAAGAGTTGATAATTTTCAGAAGAAACATCGAAAAAAAACGTTTTTTTCTATAAAAGATATTGTAAAATTAAGTTTGTCGTCACTTTTTCAAAAAATGCCTTTCTTTAACATATAAACATATTTGAATGAGGCCTCATATATCAAACCATATTTGTTTTATAGATAAAAATATCAATTATAACCAAGCTCCTTGAAATAAATGCGGTTTTTTTTGCAAGCCTGTACTATTTGTAATAATTATTTTTTGTAATTCATCGTCATTTTGGCGGGTAAATAAACCGCTTAAACTCGGAAATCCGCATAGAAAAAATAAATTTTTTTATGCCTAATTTTTAAGAAATGCATGAAATGTCCAGATCTGGTGTAATCTCAGAGAAAATGTTTTTGAAACAATCGACTTTAGGTGTTTTGAAATTTCCGAAATCGAAATTTGTTTTTGATGCCAAATGTTGAGATCTGGTGTATGCTGAAAAATATTTTTTTGTGAAAATAATCCTAAATTTTCTAAGTGTCAGGGGCGGACTTTAAAACAAATTAAGTTAACTTAACACCAGATCTCAACGATTCATGCATTTCTAAGACAAAACAAGAAAAGCGGATAATTTTGAAAATTCGCGTAACTTCGGAAATCTGCGTAAAATAGCCGCGCAAAAAATAGTATGAAAACCGCTTAAAAAAGACTTTTAGATCATTTTTTCACGTGAATACGTCTCACTTTACTATGAGATGCCTTTTCAAATATATCGTATGGGTGAGTGATGAGTTTTTGATCGTGAATATCTTTTGTTTTATTTAAAGTATCAACATAATTATTGCTCCTTGTCATCGGAGGTGTGATCAGCAATTTGTGATAGAGTTTTCAGTGGTATGGAAATACCACAAATAACTCGAAATTAAAATTTTCTAAAATCGTAAAAATTTGATGCTTCCGACTCATTAAACTGAGGTCCAGAGACTAATTCTAGAGTCCAGTTCTGAAATTCAGTTGCAGAACCCAAGTTCTAGATTTTACTTCCAAAATTCAGATCTAAAATTCAGTTTCTCGTTCAAAATCCATCTCTAAAATCCAAAATCTAAAACTGGAATTAGGAAAACTGAAATCTAGAATTGAGATCAGAATCTTGATTCTAGATCCGGACTTTTGAACAAAATATCGGAAATGAACTCTAGACTTGGATATAAGTTTCGAAACCGAATTCTGGTACAAAAATGGTCAGATCAGAATTCAGATCCAAATTTCAGCCTCAGAGTTCTGAAACTAATTGCTGAACTTGAAGTGTTGGAACTTCAGACAGAAATTGAGGACCAGAGTTCATATAATAAACTCAGCAATATTTCCAGAATTCAGTTCTAAAATGCATTTCAGAAGCCAGTTTAAGAACTCTGTTCAAGAATGCAGGAACTAGATTCTGAAGATTTTTGAACTAAATTCCGGATCTGGATTCTAGAACAAGGATTCGGAGCTGGAATTCTGGATCCGAATTTGAAAACTGAATCCTGGACCGGAATTTTGTATTTTAAATTAGATACAGAATTGCGGTCCAGGATCTAAAATTTGATACAGAACTCCGGTCCAGGGTTTAGTTTTCAAATTCGGATGCAGAATTCCAGCTCCGAATCCTTGTTCTAGAATCCTGATCCGGAATTTAGTTCAAAAATCTTCAGAATCTAATTGCTGCCTTTTTTAACTGAGTTCTGATACTGAATTCAGGAATGCATTTTAGAACTGAATTCTGATATTACAGCTGAATTTAAGATATGAGTTCTGGTTCTGAAATTCCAGCACTTCAAAATCAACATACTGAACCCGAATTCTGAAACTGAAGCTGGGATTTGTACTCTGGTCTGAACCTTAATTTTTGTTCCATAATTTAGTTTCAATATTCAAATCCATGTCATTTTTTTCCGCCAATTAATTCCAAAGTCCAGGTCTAGTATCAAGTGCCTGATCCCAATTCCAGCTGAATTTTCAACTGCAGACCAGAATCCAGATCTACGGTTCAGTGCTAGAGTTCAGGTTCCGAATTCAGTTCCAGAATACTGGTTCAGTGATCAGTTCAACAATCCAAATCCGGATTTTAGTCTCAGAATTCAGTCCCGGAATCTACATCAAAATTGAATTTCAGAATTTAGGTTTAGGTTGATCCATTTTATTCGTATTCACGTCATCCACGGCGTTAACCACCCGCCTTTTTTTCAAACTATTTTCAAAGGTTTTTATATACTGAATTTATTTGCAGTTCAAAGTTCAAAGTTCACAGTACAAACGTCAAAGTTCAAAAGTTAAAAAGTTCAAAAGAGTTCAAAAGAGTTCAAAAGAGTTCAAAATAGTTCAAAAGAGTTCAAAAGAGTTCAAAAGAGTTCAAAAGAGTTCAAAAGAGTTCAAAAGAGTTCAAAAGAGTTCAAAAGAGTTCAAAAGAGTTCAAAAGAGTTCCAAAGAGTTCCAAAGAGTTCAAAAGAGTTCAAAAGAGTTCAAAAGAGTTCAAAAGAGTTCAAAAGAGTTCAAAAGAGTTCAAAAGAGTTCAAAAGAGTTCAAAAGAGTTCAAAAGAGTTCAAAAGAGTTCAAAAGAGTTCAAAAGAGTTCAAAAGAGTTCAAAAGAGTTCAAAAGAGTTCAAAAGAGTTCAAAAGAGTTCAAAAGAGTTCAAAAGAGTTCAAAAGAGTTCAAAAGAGTTCAAAAGAGTTCAAAAGAGTTCAAAAGAGTTCAAAAGAGTTCAAAAGAGTTCAAAAGAGTTCAAAAGAGTTCAAAAGAGTTCAAAAGAGTTCAAAAGAGTTCAAAAGAGTTCAAAAGAGTTCAAAAGAGTTCAAAAGAGTTCAAAAGAGTTCAAAAGAAGTCAAAAGAGTTCAAAAGTTCAAAAGTTCAAAAGTTCAAAAGTTCAAAAGTTCAAAAGTTCAAAAATTCAAAAGTTCAAAAGTTCAAAAGTTCAAAAGAGTTCAAAAGTTCAAAAGTTCAAAAGTTCAAAAGTTCAAAAGTTCAAAAGTTCAAAAGTTCAAAAGTTCAAAAGTTCAAAAGTTCAAAAGTTCAAAAGTTCAAAAGTTCAAAAGTTCAAAAGTTCAAAAGTTCAAAAGTTCAAAATTTCAAAAGTTCAAAAGTTCAAAAGTTCAAAAGTTCAAAAGTTCAAAAGTTCAAAAGTTCAAAAGTTCAAAAGTTCAAAAGTTCAAAAGTTCAAAAATTCAAAAGTTCAAAAGTTCAAAAGTTCAAAAGAGTTCAAAAGTTCAAAAGTTCAAAAGTTCAAAAGTTCAAAAGTTCAAAAGTTCAAAAGTTCAAAAGTTCAAAAGTTCAAAAGTTCAAAAGTTCAAAAGTTCAAAAGTTCAAAAGTTCAAAAGTTCAAAAGTTCAAAAGTTCAAAAGTTCAAAATTTCAAAAGTTCAAAAGTTCAAAAGTTCAAAAGTTCAAAAGTTCAAAAGTTCAAAAGTTCAAAAGAGTTCAAAAGAGTTCAAAACAGTTCAAAAGAGTTCAAAAGAGTTCAAAAGAGTTCAAAAGAGTTCCAAAGAGTTCAAAACAGTTCAAAAGAGTTCAAAAGAGTTCAAAAGAGTTCAAAAGAGTTCAAAAGAGTTCAAAAGAGTTCAAAAGAGTTCAAAAGAGTTCAAAAGAGTTCAAAAGAGTTCAAAAGAGTTCAAAAGAGTTCAAAAGAGTTCAAAAGAGTTCAAAAGAGTTCAAAAGAGTTCAAAAGAGTTCAAAAGAGTTCAAAAGAGTTCCAAAGAGTTCAAAAGAGTTCCAAAGAGTTCCAAAGAGTTCCAAAGAGTTCAAAAGAGTTCAAAAGAGTTCAAAAGAGTTCAAAAGAGTTCAAAAGAGTTCAAAAGAGTTGAAAAGAGTTCAAAAGTTCAAAAGTTCAAAAGTTCCAAAGTTCCAAAGTTCCAAAGTTCCAAAGTTCCAAAGTAACAAAGTAACAAAGTTACAAAGTTAGAGTTACAAAGTTCCGAAGTTCCAAAGTTCCAAAGTTCCAAAGTTCCAAAGTTCCAAAGTTCCAAAGTTGAAAAGTTGAAAAGCTGAAAAGTTGAAAAGTTGAAATGTTGAAATGTTGAAAAGTTGAAAAGTTGAAAAGTTGAAAAGTTGAAAAGTTGAAAAGTTGAAAAGTTGAAAAGTTGAAAAGTTGAAAAGTTGAAAGTAGAAAGTATAAAGTAGAAAATAGAAAGTAGAAAGCAGAAAGTTGAAAGTTGAAAGTTGAAAGTTGAAAGTTGAAAGTTGAAAGTTGAAAGTTGAAAGTTGAAAGTTGAAAGTTGAAAGTTGAAAGTTGAAAGTTGAAAGTTGAAAGTTGAAAGTTGAAAGTTGAAAGTTGAAAGTTGAAAGTTGAAAGTTGAAAGTTGAAAGTTGAAAGTTGAAAGTTGAAAGTTGAACTTCAGTCCAAGTTCCAAGTTCCAAGTTCCAAGTCAAAACGTTAAAACGTTAAAACGTTAAAACGTTAAAACGTTAAAACGTTAAAACGTTAAAACGTTAAAACGTTAAAACGTTAAAACGTTAAAACGTTAAAACGTTAAAACGTTAAAACGTTAAAACGTTAAAACGTTAAAACGTTAAAACGTTAAAACGTTAAAACGTTAAAACGTTAAAACGTTAAAGCGTAAAAAATCGTTAAAACGCTAAAACGTTAAAACGTTAAAACGTTAAAACGTTAAAACGTTAAAACGTTGAAACGTTAAAACGTCAGAACGTTAGAACGTTAGAACGTTAAAACGTTAAAGCGTAAAAAATCGTTAAAAAGTTAAAACGTTAAAACTTAAAAACGTTCAAACGTTAAAACGTTAAAACGTTAAAACGTTAAAACGTTAAAACGTTAAAACGTTAAAACGTTAAAGCGTAAAAAATCGTTAAAACGTTAAAACGTTAAAACGTTAAAACGTTAAAACGTTGAAACGTTAAAACGTCAGAACGTTAGAACGTTAGAACGTTAAAACGTTAAAGCGTAAAAAATCGTTAAAAAGTTAAAACGTTAAAACTTAAAAACGTAAAAACGTTCAAACGTTAAAACGTTAAAACGTTAAAACGTTAAAACGTTAAAACGTTAAAACGTTAAAACGTTAAAACGTTAAAACGTTAAAACGTTAAAACGTTAAAACGTTAAAACGTTAAAACGTTAAAACGTTAAAACGTTAAATTTTTAAACGTTAAAACGTTAAAACGTTAAAACGTTAAAACGTTAAAACGTTAAAACGTTAAAACGTTAAAACGTTAAATTTTTAAACGTTAAAACGTTAAAACGTTAAAACGTTAAAACGTTAAAACGTTAAAACGTTAAAACGTTAAAACGTTAAAACGTTAAAACGTTAAAACGTTAAAACGTTAAAACGTTAAAACGTTAAAACGTTAAGTTTTAAAACGTTAAAACGTTAAAACGTTAAAACGTTAAAACGTTAAAACGTTAAAACGTTAAAACGTTAAAACGTTAAAACGTTTAAACGTTAAAACGTTAAAACGTTAAAACGTTAAAACGTAAAACGTCAAAAAACGGTAAAAAGTTAAAAAACCATAAAAACGTTCTAACGTTAAAAAACATTAAAAAGTTAAAAAGGTAAAACGTTAAAATGTTAACAAGTTAAAAGTTCTAAAAATAAATCAAATATGGTTTTTGAGACGCTTCTGTTATTGTTTCTTCATACTAGTTGCTTACTTTCCTATTAACATTGATTGGTTCCAAATATAGCTCACTCCCTTTGTGCTTAAATAATAATCGCAAAAAAAAATCACTCCAATTTAACAATACTTGTTCACTTTCCCATCAAACATCTAGTTAGCCGTGGAGGGAAACGATGTGCGTTGAGTTATGTGCCACAAGGGGTCAAAACTTTGTCACCGCCGCCTTTGGTGAATTCTATTTTCGTAACTCCGCGTGCTGACGATGCCCACGCCGTTGTATGTGGCAGCCGCTGATCGGAGCTCATAAGTGACATGATGTTTGACAAATTTTTCCGACTACGTGTTAATTTACTACTAGATTAGGTTTCTGGAATGAAGCGAAAGTAATTTTTATTAATAATGAATTTTTTTTCTCGATTTTTCGACTTGATTTTCGTCTGTGAACTGTCCAACTATTGGCGAAGTTACTCAAGCTCAACCACTTGTTATTCGATATCAGCTGAAAGTTTAATTTCACTATCAATGTCAATATCGATTCAGCTCGCCAGCCAGGGTAGTTGGCGTTCTAACAACGTTGTATCGCTGTTTAACTGGGAACCATGAAAGCTCCGTCGGTGTCAAATTGTATGCTCACTTTCTACGGGCGTGGAAAATTTCACAGTTCTGCTCAAGTTAATACCGTTTGTCAACTGAGAGCTTAAGTACATATTTGCTCGTTCAGCAGAATGGAATTCGCGGCAAATCGCGGTTGCAAACAACAACAAAAAAATAATGAGAAAAACGCTGCCAGTTGTTTGCCCTTATCACGGGAAACTTTTCAACGATCTCTACCGGCTGTCTACATCTAGGCGCTTATCTGGGTGACATCGAGCGCGCCTCGCACATCTGCACGGCCAAGAATCCGGATGCTAGTGTGGGTGCCGGCGGTTAGGCGATTCCGATTTATGTGAGAATGGATTTTTCCAGAAGTTAGGATTATGAAAATTTGAATATCCAATTATGAAAAGCATAATTAGTGAAGACCTTTTCCCCTTTTTATTATTGTCTGTAAGTGAGTCGAAATTTAGCTTATGTTCCAGCTGCTAGATTATTCATTTGTTGATTTATTCATGACTTTTTTTTTCTAGATTCGCTATTTTGATTTATGCCACCGAGTTCAACTGAGCTTATGTAACCGATTTTTATGTATTATTTTTAGAGCGCTTGTTCGTTTCTTCCATCTCATCGATGCGAAACAGTGCAGTAAGAATGGAATAAAACGGAATCACCCACTTGAGTGAGCCAAGAGCAGTTGAATGAACTAACGGTGAGAGTGAAGTAGGCTAAAATGCACTTTCCAGATAATTGCGTTGTTTTTTTTAGTGGTGCTGCAATCAATCATCAATCAATCATTAATCAATCATCAATCAATCATCAATCAATCATCAATCAATCATCAATCAATCATCAATCAATCATCAATCAATCATCAATCAATCATCAATCAATCATCAATCAATCATCAATCAATCATCAATCAATCATCAATCAATCATCAATCAATCATCAATCAATCAGCAATCAATTATCAATCAATCATCAATCAATCATCAATCAATCATCAATCAATCATCAATCAATCATCAATCAATCATCAATCAATCATCAATCAATCATCAATCAATCATCAATCAATCATCAATCAATCATCAATCAATCACCAATCATTTTCTTGTAAGTGTTGCAACGCGAGAACGGTTAACTATACAAAAAATGGTGTCCAAGTAGAATGCCTTACTGGAAATAAAAACCGTTGTCTCGGGTATCGGAAAGGTAAGCAACCGTGATGAGTTTCCGTCATTGTTTCCAAATGTATGAGAAAATTTAATTTTAGTTACAAATTGCTGATTATATTTCTGGCGGAATGGAGAAAGAATTATGTTGTTGCGTTTAGTACAGTTGGAGATATTCACGATTAAGTTCTACTCATTCCTCAACAGGGCGAACTTCGAAAGTAAGGTAAGACGTATTCACGTGAAAACAAGTTGATAAACATGGTAGGAGGCAGTATTGGAGCATGCAAACTTTCTCTTTCTCGTAAAATGTGTCATTTGAACCACTTTGAAAATCATTGTATCTCTTTACCGATTGTGTATCTTGAATAACTTCTCTCAACAATAATAAAGCTAAAAAAAATGAGAGATCCTCGTATTAAATCCATGTAACTTGTAGTTTACTTCGCCTTGAGATTTGACCTTGGAACTGTATTGGTGACACCATCTGGTGAAGTCAATGGATAAATATATTAACTGTTTCTCAATTTTCAATAGAATAGAAAAATGCTTTATTTGAATTTTAGTTTTGTCTAAATTCTCAACACAAATATGAATCGTAACACAAATTGAAACAGAACAACAAAAAAATGTGCCTAAAATTTATTGTGAATTACCTTATTTTTTGTGAAAACGAAAAGTCTACGTGGTTTATGAACGGTCACTAAGTTCCATACAAAGCGTATCGTCAGTGTTTGGTTCACCAAACGAACAAGTAGGCCTAGCCCGTATCTCTATTTTGTTGTGCCTGTTGAGGAACGTACAAAGAGAACATTTCTGGCAACGCTTCAAGCTAGTTGCTATGGTGCAAAACAAGTTTGTTCATATTTATTGCGTTGCATGCGTTTCTAACTGTTGGCCTGATCAAAACTATCCTCCCTCTGGGGAAAATGGTTAGATCTTGTTGAGCGTGGAGCGTTCGTCGCTAGAGATGTGCGAAACAGCTCATACCGGTGAGCAGCTCCGATCCGATCAGCTCACTAAAGTGAATCGATTCTATGCATCAGCTCATCAGCTCATTTAGATTGAACTGAAGGTTCGTTTTGAGCGCACCATTTTTCTTGTGCCGTTTCTCTTACTCCGTTTTTCTTTCATAAGCATGATCGAAATCATTAATGCACAAAGAACAATGTTATGCGAACTAATTTGTGTGCGAGTCATTATTATGTCACATTTGTTGGCATCCCTAAATGTACCTTAGCCTACTGAGTGAGAGGTAAGATTTCTTATTGACAATGGCACATTCAATCTGTTAAAGAAGGATAGATGCACATTTGGTAGAACAAATGAAAGCACACATTTCTTCTCATTTAGAACTCGCTATTCAAGAGCCGAAGATCCGTTCAGCTCATAACTTGTTTCCACCTTACCAGTGCGGTGAACTGGTGAGCTGCGGTTCTTTTAAAAAGAGCTGTGAGCTGTCAGCTCACTTTAAAGATTCGATTCACTGGAACAGCTCAGGAGCGAATTGCCCATCTCTATTCGTCGCACAACATACTGAACGAAGTAGAGATGGGCAATTCGCTCCTGAGCTGTTCCAGTGAATCGAATCATTGAAGTGAGCTGACAGCTCACAGCTCTTTTCAAAAGAACCGCAGCTCACCAGCTCACTCATTTGCTACCCAGTTCAATGCATTATGACGAAGGGAACACGCTACGAGCTGATCGGATCTTCGGCTCTTTAAGAGATTCAATTTAGTCGACATCAATTAAAGATAAGTTAATTCGCATTGCATTCCTTGATTCATTACAAATCAATGATTCAATTTCGATCATGCATATGAAAGAAAACCGGTGCATAAGAAAAACGGCACACAAAATGAACCTTAAGTTTAAACTAAAAGAGCTGATGAGCTGATACATCGAATCGATTCACTTTGGTGAGCTGATCGGTTCGGAGCTGTTCACCAAAATGAGCTGTTTTGCACACCTCTAGAACGAAGTACTCGTTTAGTTTGGTGGAACGGTTTGTTGTTGTTGTTTTCTTTCCTACAAAAATAGTGTGAAAATCGGGTGTTTTCTTCATAGAAAAGGAAAATGTGTTGTTATTCTACACGACGTAGAAGCAAATACAAGTTTTAATACGGAATGCTCTGATGATATTTCGTGGACACGTTTTGTACTATGCGGTACACCGGTCATGGTCAGCGTGACAGTGTAGTTTGATGAAATTTCTGTATAACTGGCAACGCTGAATGCTGAAAATCAATTCTCCATGGATACTGTTTATTATAATAATATATTTGAATAATGGAGACTGGAATGTCCATAATTCTCATTCAAAAGATTTTTAGGTTTCAATAATTAGTAAAAAACATTTAATGATTTTCAACATTTAGGATAGGAAGGAAGAAACTCAAATCTTGAGATGTTTGAGATAGGCAATTAGCCAAAAGCTCATCCGCGGTTTAATTGAAATGTCAAAGAAAATTGTTTAGGGGAACTTTAAAACAGCATATCTGCAATAGAATAAACGGTAACACAAAGTCATAGCTCTCATCTAATAATACAAAACGTAATTAAACCAAATTTTTTCCATCTAGAATTTAAAAAATAATAGTTTTCGTAATTTTATTACATCCGAACATGGTGACTGCACTTTTTATCTACTTCTACTTCAGGTAGAATAACAACAAATTTTCTTTCTATGTAGAGGAAACATTTAATTTTCACACTATTTTTGTGAGAGAAAAAACAACAACAAACCGTTCCAGCAAACTGAACGAATATTTCGGTCTCAGCAGGCGGTTCTATTTTGTTAGTCGTTGAGCGCTTATTGAACGACATACTGAACGAAATATTCGTTCAGTTTGCTGGAACGGTTTGTTGTTGTTTTTTCTCTCACAAAAATAGTGTGAAATCTAGGTGTTACCTTCATATAGAAAGAAGATTTGTTGTTATTCTACGTGAAGTAGAAGTATTGTGTCAAAGCACATCTACATTGAAAGAAATTCATTTTCAGAACGCTGACATTACAGCTCTTCCTCCTTAAGGAAAGATATCACAATTATCTATAACCATGATGTTCTAAAACTGACAAAAAACAATGACACTATTTCATATGAAAAACTCAGATACAAAAAACAATCACACACTATTGCATATACAAATTTAGATACAAAAGCTATTCCTACAATCAGTTTTAAATTTTTCTGATATAGTTCTTCTAGTGAACTGCATTTCGTTCTGAACAGATTAAAATCTTGTACACATTATCAATCATTTTCAGATTATTTTAGTAGTGAGTGCACCTCCAGTATATAATGTCATTTTCTTCATATTCGTTCTAGAGAATTCCCAGAAACTGCTATCGTTTTGTACTGTGACCGATAAATTCTGTACCAAAAGCGAAACTATCCACCCTCGGTTGCGTCAATTCACCGTTTTATCGATCACATGGAGAGCCACAAAATTGTTCAATACGACGTTCTTCTTCTCAGAAACTAGCCAATAACTCTCCCAATTTGCGTAACCAATCCTTGTGATAGTGATTGAATTTACCCGCCAATTCTAGACAATCAAATATGTACCCAACCGGAATTGTTCTCAGCCAGTTAGCTGCAAAATATGCTGTACCTAATTGAATTATACAACAAATCACTCGTAATCTCACTTTTCAATGGTCTTATAATTCGTCCGAAGAACCTCGGTACCACAATACTGCTATAAAGTAAATTTATACTTGTTACAAATAAAACCTTCTGGCCAAAACTAAAAGACGCCACTAAACAAATGGCGTTTTGCGACCACAAAATTCTGGAGTTTTATTTCATCATCCTGTTTTAGCAGTAGCTTATATTTTGTATTTCGGTAAATAGTGGGTACTTCTATTATTTCCCCAGCCCGAACAGTTATTCGGGCAACTTGAACTTAAAAGAAAAAACGCCAACGATGTTATTGGTTTGTCTCAACGAAGTAGGATGATAAGATATATCATATATCATAAACTGAAATAGTGATAATATATAGATTATGTGTCTAGGAATTTATACAATTTTTCCAATGATAAATTGGGAAAAACATTTACAATCTATAAAAAGGAACTCATTGAAATATTCGAAAAATATAAGTACCTAAGCGAATATCGTATTCGAGCAATAGGAAAATTCGCGACCTGGGAACAAGTGTCCACAATAATAAAAGACGAACAGGCAGTATACATGGCGTAATTACTGGAAGAAAAAATAGTTCCAGTACAACAAAAAAAAGGCGGGTGGGTAATGTCAGAGACATAACTGGATGTCGTGAATACGAAAACAACTGACATGTTCCTTAACACTTCCGAATATCAATTGTATGAATTATGCACGCATTCCCCTTTTTCACATTTTTCGCAAAAACAAAGAAAGCTTCACTTGATCTCGATTACTGTGAATTTCACACAGCGAAAAGTGCACAAATCTAAGCAAACTGTTCTTGATTTGCAGTAAACTGAGGATATTTCCCTACGATTTGCAAACAACAAATCCTATTAGTTCTTTAGAAAACTTTTAGAGCCATTAGAACGGCTGATATTGTGCAATGCTCTCCACCGTTGTTTTTTCCCAATGCTAATGACTGGCAGCTGTGACGTAATCGCTCTTGTCGAAAGCGAAACTAATTGTGCAGACGACACAAAACACATCTGCTCGCAGTGGCGATACAATCCAAACTGATTCAAGTTTTGTTGAGAGGCTTGTTTCTACCTGATTTCGTTTGTAGCTTTTTCACTAATGGGCGGTCCTAACGGCTATAAAAATAGCCGCATACAGAATTTTATTGTCGATTATTTCATTTCGGATTTGCATATTTTATTGAAAGAAACTATCAATATGCTGTAGGGACTCGTTTCCAGCATTCAGAAGAGACAAATTGCGTAATTCTCTACGACATTAAACTCTGGAACATTTTTCGCAAAAAAAGGCTTCACTTGATCTCGATTGCTGTGAATTTCACACGACAATTTGGTTAGATTTGTGCACGAAAAGTGCACAAATCTAACCAAATTGTTCTTGATTTGCACTAAACTGAGGATAATTACCTGCGATATGCTAAAAACACATCCTAATAGTTCTTTAGAAAAATTTTAGAGCCATTAGAACGGCTGATATTGTGTAATGCTCTCCACCGTTGTTTTTTCCCAATGCTAATGACTAGCAGCTGTGACGTAATCGCTCTTGTCGAAAGCGAAACTAGCTGTGCAGACGACACAAAACACATCTGCTCGCAGTGGCGATAGAATCCAAACTGATTGAATTTTTGTTAAGAGATTTCCTTTTATGTGATTTCGTTTGTAGCTTTTTCACTAATGGGCGGTCCTAACGGCTATAAAAATAGCCGCATATAGAATTTTAATGTCGATTATTTCATTTCGGATTCGCATAATTTATTGAAAGAAACTATCAATATGCTGTAGGGATTCGTTTCTAGCATTCAGAAGGACCAAATTGAGGAACTCACTGCGATATTCACCACTTTTCGGAACATTTTTCTCGGACGATTTGTTGTACAGCAGCAGCTATTTTGTTCTCTTCCTCAGAACGCGTTCTGATTGGCTGGTGTTGACATGGGTCAAATGAGATAGGTTTTTCAATAGTGTACTATTGAAATACTTCAATGCTTTTGCTATACACGTTTAAGTTGAAAAATTTCGATTCTATTGGTAGTTAGATTATATAAATCCTTCCGCAGATCACTGAGCTATGAGCTTTCAAAATACGAGAAAGGCAAACGCGCCATATGAATTATCCTCTTTGATACTCGTTTATACCAAACATTTCAGAAAAGTTTAATTTTGAACTATTTGAGATTATGCCACACAACTGAAAATTTTATCATAAAATTGTGATTATATTTCCGATGGCATGTAGCAAAAATCATGTTGATTCGTTAGATACAACAAGAGATATTCACGATCAAAAACTTATCACTCTCTCAGAGGGTAAATTTTAAAAAGGCACCCCATAGTAAAGTAAGTCGTATTCACGACAAAAGGGAGGGGGGGGGGGGGGGTGTTATAAAAGCATAAATAAAGTAATATTGTACATTTTTCATATCTTTTTGTAGTTTACGGAATTTATTGATATTGTTCTTATATGAGAATGGGCCATCCGAATTTTCATGAGCAATTATGGTTTAAATCGTAAGGATGCGCTCGATTTAATAAAGCAACAAGAACGAGAGGCGATCGAAAGCGGAGAAATTGAAATTCCAGATTTTAGTAGAAATCTTGCATAATTCGCTAAGTCTTCCATAGTAAGATATACTATTTTTTGTATTGTTTCAGTTCGTTAAAAAAAAGATACAAATTAAATATAAAATGACTCAAAACTCTCTGAAATAATAAATTTAATACCTGCCAGTGGCCCAACTACACTCAGTGGTTTCGTTTTAAGTGAGAATCTCTTGTTTTTGTTTACATTCCATATGTAGTTACCAAGGCTACTGGTAACTGTTTTTCAAAATCAATAATTTACCAACTTGTGTTGCCAGTTCCAACATTTTTTCAAGCGAATCCGTTTTGACATTACCAGTTACTGAGGGGTAGTTAAATTTTCGATACAGTTTTGATACTCGAGTGGCAGGTCGTGTCGTCGGTTCAACGGTCTGATTCAAAATCGGCAAACGAAGACCAACGAAGGACCACCGTTGAACATTTTTTTCTAAGAGGGACACGAAAGACAACTGTCATTAAGATGCAGTTCAAGGCAAACTGGTTGTCTGCGGCGACCAAAAGTGACCAAGTAGGCGTTTTGCATCCCATGCACCTGCATGGGAGAAGTTCATCCCAGAGATGCCAGGTCTGCTGATTCGTCTGCAAATCTGCAGAATTCTAATATAACTTTGTTGCTGAAAATCGAATTTTTCGCAAAACTTTCGTCAAAATTTACAGACTTTTGAAATGGTCACGCCGTTTTGCCTTTCTCATATAGAAAGGTTATGCAATCACTGTGAAAACCGACTTTTGAACCGAGGCCCGGAGGGCCGAATGTCATATACCATTCGACTCAGTTCGTCGAGTACGCAAAATGTCTGTGTGTGTATGTGTGTGTGTGTATGTGTGTGTGTGTATGTGCGTATGTGTGTATGTAACGTTTTTTTGCACTAACTTTTCTCGGAGATGGCTGAACCGAATTTCACAAACTTAGATTCAAATGAAAGGTCTTGTGATCCCATACAAAATTCCTGAATATCATTTGAATCCGACTTCCGGTTCCGGAGTTATGGGGTAAAATGTGCAAAAAATTGTGAAAATAAGTGCACTAACTTTTCTCAGAGATGGCTGAACCGATTTTCACAAATTTAGATTCAAATGAAAGGTCTTGAGGTCCCATACAATATTCCTGAATATTATTTGGATCCAACTTTCGGTTCGGGAGTTATGGGGTAAAATGTGCAAAAAAAAGAAAATATATGTTCTAACTTTTCTCATAGATGGCGCGACCGATTTTCACAACTTCCGGATCCGGAAATATAGGGTAAAGTGGGTTAAAAATTGTATACCATCACTGAAAATGGGAAAAAAACCTAAAAAAAATTCTGAATCGACCACAAATCATTCCCAATTAATAGTTTTTATCAGTAGATCAAACAAACCGGTTTCGGTTATTATTTTAAGAATCGATGAAAATTATTTTGAAGAATACCACAGTATTATATATGATAGTATTTTTTATATGATAGTATGATTGATATGAAAAAGGCATCATTACACCACTAGGTGGATTAACACAGGATTTTTTTTGTACTCGCCAAATCAATTTTGTGTTTCTTATTATATAGTGACATTTTTTTTTCGGATTTACAGACTTTGGCAACCATGTCTGAAGATATTCGAAATTTTGACCTAGCATCTCTGGTCCACTCAAAGGCCCGGCAAATTTTAGAAAAAGAAGATAGTGAATGTAAAAATGTTGAACAGAGAAAAGTTACATGAGTTCGACTAATTTTACACTCGATTCGTAACACTCTTTATCTTTGAAGAATAAATCAAACAATTAGAAATCTGTACCCGAAAACATCGCACCTGAAATATTCCTCGGAGAGCATTTTTGACACCGTTTCCCTCCGGCAATTTGGTGGCGCGCAGTATTCCAGCTCCCAAGTGTTGGCTGTACGCGGCGGTCAAGCAGTTAACAGGCGCCACCTCGTGGATGGCATGCAATCCTCGCCCTTCCTAATAATCACATTCATTGGTAAAAGTTATGACGACGAAGGAGCGCGAGTTTATGTTTATTCATTTGCTCTTTTTTTTATGGGACGTGAATGAAAGTAAAATTAGTACGCGGAATTCAGAGGGAGTTTTTTTCGTTCGTTCGTTCGATCGATGGTTCCCTTTGCCGGAGTCGGGTAGGATTGTTGATGAAAAAAGTTTAGTTTGCTTTTTTTTGTTGTTGGCGGGGATCATGATTCGCTGTCAAGGACACTGGATGACTGTGCACCACTTCTTAAATTGTGTCCGGATGTGTTAATTTCATGGTCAAAAACTCCACCACGATATTCACTTCGATTTTTCAAAGATGGTTGAAGCCGGTTTACTCAAACTAAAATCATCTTACGTTCCGGGTTACGAAAATACAGGAATTAGTGATCAAAAATTCTGTAATGCAACTGTCATCTACTATTCAGATTAACGATAATGGGAAAGGCATCTGGTTTAGTGGTTTAGTGAATAAAACGGGGTTTTCACAAGAAAATTGATTTTTCTGTCGAATGACCGACATGTTGAGTCACTAAATGAGACCGAGGTTGAGTCACTAAATGAGACAATCTGTGCATTTCGATTATTGTGGTATCGCTTTAAAGCTCAAATTTTCCGTTTACTCAATCATCTTGACTCCACCTGTTTCACTCAAATATTTAAATATTCAATTAGAGTAAGATCTGCTATTTTTGTTGCAAGCAATTGCTCAAAGGTTTCAAATTTTCGTGTCGTTTTCAAGCAAAAGTATATTCGAATGAATAATCAACAAAAGTGAAAGTAAATAGACTTCATCAATGCTGTTTACATCCTTCTGCAAATTTATCCAGAAAATAATAAACGACAAATCCCAACGGACGTCTTGCCGATGGCAAGACAAAGTAGGCGACGGGCACTATTTGACAGCGCCCTGCGAAGCTTCATTTATCAATCGGTAGAAGCATTGCTGTTTTGTGTCATTTTCTCAGCGGAGAAACAGATCAAAGTACTTTGAAACCGTCACTGGCGTCGTAGGTGAATCCGACATCAGAAGAGTCAATGTCCGGAATTCGTACTCAAGCTTCTATTCGAATGAAATTTCATTGCCGTATCCGTGATTTGTCTACAATCAAATTGCCAGTGGAATAGAAAATACGGCACGTGCCGAAAATACCCTCTTAATCAAATCTTCCACCACTGTGAGGGTAAACTCAGCTCAATTTTAGGAAACTGCGGAAAATAATAGCAAACAAATTTATTCCAGCAATCGAGAGATTCTTCGTCGGGTGTGAGTGTATTTTACCGGGGTTCAACGATCCGAGTTCCGATTTGATGTAAATATGCTATACGTGCCGGAGATGAAATTTTCTGAGGCGGTTTCAATTATAGGAATTATCATCACCCACACCCAGCAACACAGTCGCTGAGGTTCCAGTTGTCAATCATTCGGGCAACCAACCTGGGCTGCAACGCGGGTATAACGAATGTACTTTATATGCTAAGTTATGGCTTGTTTCATTGTTGATCTAATGAAGTTTCGTGAGTGTAGCTAAATTCATAGCCGTGTAGATTGGTGCTCTTCGCAGACATCATTACTATTATATAGTTGTTGTTTTTACTTGAAAACCCGGGAATGAACCCTGAGTTTTTTTTATTAATGTCGTTTTCGCTTGATGCCAAACCTAACCCAGTTTCCACCCTAACTGCTGTCAAACCGTTTGTTTGAAGTTAGTTTCGAACCTAGTTTTAACGTTGTTGAACTGAAAATCGAGTCAGTTTCGAACCTGGTTTTTAAATCAGTTTTACTCAAACCCCCGTTGCTAAGTGCGAAATCAACACAGTTTCGTGAAAAGTGTTTGTTTGATGAAACTACCCTGGGTCAATTTCAGTTTTCTCAAGCGAAAACGACATAAATTTGAGTGGATTCGCAGTGGTCAAGGTTCGCGTCAAAATTCAGAACAATGACGTTGACAATATAGCAGATCAATCCACGCCGCCTACTGTGATACGACATGACAGTGAATCAAATTCATCGACGAGTAACATTGGACTATCTTGAGTTTATCTTTTGGTCGGTTGATTGCTGCTCATCGCAAGCGAATTGTTTGTCTGAAGGCCGCAATTTTAATGCGCAAAACTTTCGATTGCAAAACCGAACATAACTAGTTTTTGCGCCGTGGTTCGTTCTCCGCTGCCTCTAGAGGACAACATACAATTTCCGGATTTGCACTGTTCATCTAATTTGTACCTAAATCGCAAGTGTTCAAGTGCAGGTCGAAGTAAAACCTACAAAAAAAGCACCTTTTGCATGTAAATCGACGTTGACCGTGACGCTCGAAGAGTATGGAAGGTGAGGAAATAAAAAAAACGGTGGATACAACGATCTAGCGAACGGGCACAAATTCGAATATAATTAATGCTTATATTTGTTCTAAAACTACCGGGGGAATGAGCAACTGTTTCTGGTTTCGAATGTTTTCCACACGGAGCACGATTCTTCCGAAGCACGTGCTTTGCGTTGATTGGCAGAGGATACCTTGCGAATCACTTGATTTTTTTTCTTATTATTATCTGCGATCCGATCTCTTAATTGACTGATGCCGGTCGTGACTACTTGTGTAGTGCAGAATCTTCGACGGTACTAGCAAAAAAAGGTTGGATGCAAATGATTGTAATTTTTCAATTTCATTTTATCGACCCGCCAGATTACGGTTTACCGTGAGACCAAGACCGACATCAATCAAACGTTTCCCTTCTAAGATACCAGAGTTCCATACGCATCGGGAAGTTTTATTCTAATCAAGGTTTATACTCATCAGGGTCCTGTTTCGTATTGTAGGTGAGGACTAGAAACTAGAAACTGAATTATTAGTGAAGCTTATATTGCATTGAAAAGATAAAACCCACGTGAAATGCTCGATCATGCATATAGCTAATTATGCATTCTTGGCTTCTATTGCTAATGTTTTCAATATTCTTTCAGAAAAGCATTATGTAGAGTGGTCTTGAAGTAAGTTTTCATTATTTTACATACTTTGGTACTTTGGACTCAGAAAAACCCTTCAATCGAGTAAAGTACGTCACCGCACGAAATTGACCATCTACAAAACGCTCATTAGACCGATTGTTCTCTAGTCGAGTGTTTTCGAAAAAAAACTGCTGCGAACCATCTATGATGGAGTGCAGATGGAAGACGGAACGTGGAGACGGCGTATGAACCACGAATTGCAAGAGCTGCTAGGAGAACCACCCATCGTACGGACAGCTAAAATTGGACGACTACAATGTGCTGGCCATGTCATTAGGAAGCTGAACGACAGTCCAGTGAATATGGTTCTTGAATCTGATCCGGTTGGGACACGATAAAGAGAAGCTCAGCGTGCAAGGTGGATCGATCAAGTGGAGGGTGATCTCATAAGCATCCGTGCCTTGAGTGGCTGGCGACGAGCAGCCATGGACCGAGTTATGTGGAGACGTATGGTTGATACAGCAAAGCGCACCTCAGGACTATAGCTGCTAGGTAAGGTAAGTAAGGGTATCATTGGAGTGCGTGGAATAAAAACTTTTTTTTCAATGAATTTGAAAGTCAAAACTGTTGTCCTGATAACATGTGCTATCAAAATATCAACTTTTTTTCCTGTGCTTTATGCACTTACTACTGTACGTTCTGTACTTATTCCTATATTTTCCGTATTCGTTCCTGTACTTTCTGTGCCTGTTGCTGTACTTCCTGAGATTGTTCTAGAGTTTTCAGTATTTGTCTCTGTGCTTACTGTATTGAACCTGATTCTGTTCTCTGCATTTGTTCTTGTACTTTTTGTACTTGCTCATGTACCTGTTCCTATACTTTCTGTGTTTGTTCCTGTACATTGGTTTCTTTACTGTCTTCGATTAGAGTTAACCTTTCGCACAGACTTTGGCTATATAACTAAACACTAATGTTAACTTAATAATATTTTTAATTTAAACATGTCTTTGCTAATATTAAAATCAAATAGACGATACACGCTGTTGAAACGATCCATTGGATTATTCTGACCATACTGTGTGCGATGAAATGAGCGTCTAAAAAAATCCGATTTTCGCAATGACCTTCATGGAACATTGAAGTAAATTCTTTCGAGTAGCACGGGGCAATCGATGTTATCAGTCAGTAGATAAAAAACGAAGATCCTTTGTAGATGTACTCGTCTATTTTACAGAGTCGGTAGGTTGATGAGAGCACAGCGATTCTCGTAACGTGGCAATTGAAGATGATTCTGCCAAGGTAGTCGTCGAAGAGCAAATCGGACGAAACACTTTTGGACCCTTTCGATCCGGTCGATGTGAACATTATGATGCGGAGCCCAAATTGTAACTCCATGTTCCAAAATACTTCGTACTAAGACGATGTAAATTGTTTTTAGACAATACACATCGTTGAAATCTTGCGTGTTGCGTTTAAAGAGTCCCAAAAATCAACATTTATGCGAAATTTTTCCAAAGTTCTCGTTCAACAAAATTAATTCAAATGTTTTGCATGATAAAAAGCATCATTCGAACACTATTTTGTAATTTTTTTTGTAGAAAAATATTGAGAAATAAGTCGGTGAAGAGGTATTTTCGAGAACGCTTCTTAAAAATCATGATTTCCGGTGCCCACTGTATCTCAGCGCAGACTAATCAGAAGTGAACAAACGATCGCAGCATAGTTAGTGTAGAAGTTTTTCTAGACCCCAACTTTCTGTTTGATTTTTTTTAAATTTTTTTAATTTTTGGTGCTTGTTCAAAGTGAAAACTACGATTTTTCACGAAAAAATCCGCCATTTTGAAGCTATTAAACCTTCCCAAAATAAAAAAAAAAAACGAAAAGGAAAACGTTGGGGTCTGGTTATGGTAATTTTATATGTAGAAAGTGTATGCAAAACATGAAAAAAAAAAACGGTACAGTAGTTTTTGAATGACGATGAACACGGACTTTCAAAACCTGCTTTCGAGCAAAAAGCGTTTAAAGTTGTTTGTCTATAAATCAATGGAAACAATACACTACTCAAGGGAACCCGTAGGATCTAATATTTTCAAAAAATATCATATTTTTTCTTATATAATTTATCATAACGAAACATTTCAAGAATGTTTTGTCAAGTTTTAAAGTGAATCGAAGTAGAAATCTTGGGTCTCTGCGCCGAACTCTTGCTTCTTAATAGAATGAGAGATAAAGATCCACAACTTCCAGAGTTTCGTTCCAATAGGCTTGAAAATTTCACAGAAAATTCTTGAAATGTTTTACTATAAGAAAATATAAAGAAAATAATAAATGATTTTTCAAAAGTTTTAGACTCTACCTAATTTAGTTTCGAAGCGATTCGTGCATAAACATATATGTTGTCGCGACAAAAATGAAGTGAATGTTATTTTTGTGAAGATAAGTCGATTTTCATGTACGCATCATTGTTTCTGCTCCTGGTAACAGAACGAAAAATGAGAGAGAAATAAAATCGACTCAGCAAGGCTGCCGAACAACAAGCGGTAGCTTCATTGGATGAAGACACATTTTATGCAAACTTGTAACCAAAAATATCGAAATTTGTCTGGTCCCCCGGCCCATTGAGAGTTGTACATATGCGAGAGAGCAATGTAATACGCAGAGCGAGACACGTGGTTATACGCGACCTACTGGCCTCAGCCCTTAATGGTAAATTTTATGACTGTTTGAAATAATTACTTCTTTCAAACATAATTTTGTTGTTTTATTTATAGGTTTTTAGTCTTCCAGAAAATTGAAAAAGGCACCGATGGACTTCAGCTTAGCCTTTGGCCTTCCTCTATAGAGAGGTAATAGAATTGCTGGAAAGTTCGACTATTGGACTCAGGTCAACAAGATCGGAAAATGTTTGTGTGTGCACCTTTTCAAAGACGTTTTCTCTGCTCAATTTTCTCGGAGATGGCTGAACCGATTTCATCCAACCAAGGCTCGCTTGAAAGCTTAGGTTGTGAATCATGCTCGAAGACCAATTGGCTGTTGATATTATGGTGTAAGTGATGTAACCGACAAAATGAACTCTCCGCTCAATTTAACCGGGGATTGGCTGAACCGATTTTTACAAACTCAAGTTCGTTTGAAAGCAGCATTCGGTTCTTAAGATATAATGGTATAAGTGACGTAACCGTCAAAACGATTTTTTTTCTCTCGATTTTCTTGGAGACGACTAAACAAATTTCTACAGTCTCAGGTTCATTTGAATGGTACGTTTGGGTTGTGAATCTAGTCTAAAGATGACTTTGCTTTTATAAGTGACGTAACCGACAAATCGTCGGTTCAAAACTATTATTGCTGATACTTTTGGTTGTTGAAAATGTTGTCGGATATGCACCGTAAGCGCTAGGACCCACTAGTCTGAACTAACCGAATCAATCTGTCAGAAATTATTAGGACTAATTTGTGACAGGAATTTTCTAAACGAAACAAGCATGTCATAAAGAGACTGTTTGAATTACGAGAGACAAGGCATTATCACACCACTGGGTGGATTAAAAAAGGTTTGTCATTGGTTAGTTTAAAAGGATCTTTTTTCAATGAAAAAAAAACCTGTTTTAATCCACCTAGTGGTGTGATGATGCCTTTCTCATATCAATCATACTATCATATATAATACTGTGGTATTTTTCAAAATAATTTTCTTCGATTCTTAAAAGAATAACTGAAATCGGTTTGTTTGACCGTCTACTGATAAAAACTATCAATTGGAAAAGATTTGAGGTCGATTTAGAATTTTTTTAAGGTTTTTCCCCTTTTTCAGTGATGGTATACAATTTTGTCGTGAATACGACTTACTTTACTATGGGGCGCCTTTTCAAAATTTACCCTCTGGGAGAGTGATAAGTTTTTGATCGTGAATATCTCTTGTTATACTTAACGCAACAACATAATTTTTCCTCCATGCTATCAGAAATATAATCAGGAACTTGTGATTAAATTTTCAATAGTGTAAAATATCCATAAATAACTCAAAAACTATGTTTTCTCAGACTTTTGGAAACAACGAGGAAAACTAATCACATTTGCTTGCCTTTTCGCGCAAGGACGACGATTTTGAGGTAGTCAGGCATATATCAGTTCCAATGTTCTACTGGCCGAGTGTAATAGGTAAATCTTGACCGAGAATTGTTCATTTTTTCTAGTACGTTAGACGGAACTGGATATCGTGCTGAGCTTCTTCCACCAACATCAGTAATAATGAGGTGGTAAAAACCTCAAATGCTCAGGTGGAATCAATGTAGCAGCAGCAGCAGAGAACTGAATTTTTAGTTAAATTCAAGAACTAATCTCAGAAACTAGATTCTGGTCCACCTGAATTTTGAAGTTAATTTTAAGTTCATACTTCTATTTAAAAATTTAGTTCCAGATTCCAGGTTCAGAATTTAAAACTATGACTTTAAAACTGAAATCTATTTCTGGATTTGGAAAATGGTTTCAATTTTTTTTTCCTTATTCAGGGACTCGAATCCAGAGATGATTTAGGATTTTCCAGAATTCATGAACAAAATTCAGGATATGAATTTTAGATCTGGATTCTGAAACTAAATATTAGGTCTGAACACCGAACTAAATTGAAAATTGCTAAAAATAACTTCAGTTCCTTACTTCTAGAACTAAATTTATGACCTAAGTTTTTGATCTAGATTGCGAAAATTTGCAGCTGAAATCGGAGCGTGCCCCAGATTTATATATTAGTTCTTTAATTTTAACAGTTATAACCATTTAACAAATTACGCAAAGCGGTTGTTTAGAACCAATAAAATTTTTTCAAAGGATTTTGAGAAGTTTATTTCTACTAGTATCTAAATCTACAAAACTGTATTTGTTCCGTGTTATTTAATTGTATGGAAGAATATGTTTGCCGTCAATTAGTCGTACTGTAGTATAAATGCATCGTTAAAATTCTGGAAGCGAAGCAATGAGAGTTAAAAAATATACACAAACTAATACGAATGATGATCTTTATCCAGAAGTGAGAAAGAAACATGTCAGTTTTATTCGTATTCACGTTCTCCAGTTATGTCTGTGACATTACCCACCCGCCTTTTTAACCCACTTTACCCTATATTTCCGGATCCGGAAGTCGGATCCGCATGAAATTCAGGAATTACGTATTGGACCACAGGATCTTTCATTTGAACCTAAGTTTGTGAAAATCGGTTCAACTATCTCCGAAAAAAGTTAGTGCAAAAAAACGTTACACACACAGACATTTTGCGTACTCGACAAACTGAGTCGAATGGTATATGACACTCGGCCTCCGGACTACGGTTCAAAAGTAGGTTTTCACAGTGATTGCATAACCTTTCTATATGAGAAAGGCAAAAATTACTGGTAAAGGATTTAATTTAAATCCTTCTCCGAACAAATCAACCAAGTAAATATGAGCGACCTTAAATTTTTAAGTTAAAAAATCGTTGATAAGTGTTGAAATCCTCTTCTTGGAACTAAATGCTTCTCATTAACTTGATTGTTTTTCAGTACTTCGGAGATGAAGACCAAAACCGATCAAACTCTCTCAGCCAATAAACTATCAACTGCTACCAATTTACAACGGAACGAGAGCAAAATAGACAAACCGTAAAACGATGTTTCAATAATATTAGTAATCGCAACAATTGTAAGAACGAATTAATGAACGATGGGGCAAACATTGAACCAATTCAGTTTTTGCAATGACTGAGCGGAAATATATATTGGAGAAGCAAAGTGAAAGAAAAACTAACAGAAAAGATGAATTTTTGGAAAAAGATACGCTCAGAGACAGGACTCGAACCTGCGTTCTTATGCATTCCGTGCATACGCGCTACCATTTCGCCACTCTGATCTTGTTTTAGCCACTGCAAAACTCGAAGCAGACATAGTAGCAACGTACATCGAACATGGTCTACATCCTGGCCGTCACCCGACCGATATCTCACATCCAAACATCTTCTCTGTTCATTGTTCATTGTTCATTGAACCAATTGTTTCCCAAGCATCGCCGGACGGAAATGAAACTCTCTTGCCCAAAAGAAAATATATCAACGACAACCAGCATTGAAAAAAGTAAAGCCGTGGTATTTCAAGTTCAAGGGAAAACCAATCCATATTTTTAAACCTTTATCAGACCTTACGAAACTGAAAAAAAATCGTTCCGGGTTATCACGGCAAACGACATCATTTGGTTCACGACTGAAGCTAGAGAATAGTTCTGTGCGAATACTCAAGGTAATAATGTGGTGCCCTTACTTTTCATATGATTGTTTAATGATGTCTCGTTAGTACAGCACCCTGCCCTATGGCTCAGAGAGGAGAATGGACGCGTTGTATCAATCGCCCTTATTCTGAATAACGACGTATTGATTTTTCGATCGAATGTGGTTCGATCGAATCATAGCTACCTTTGATTTTGCTAGCGTTATGGGGAATACAAATGAAATACGAGCGAAAAAACGATACGACGTTATTCAGAATAAGGGCGAATTTAGTTGTAATACAATTCAATTGGGATTGTTTACTAGATGCGAAAAATAGCCTGAGTTGATGGTCAATCACTGACAACGACCAATCACGGAATGTTACAAGTACTAAAATTTGTTTTCCAAAAAATTATATCCGTTGAAAGATTCAGAGTGTCAAGCCACACATGATTTAAAATAAGGTTCACTAATTCTTGAGTTTATCGCCATAGCACAATAATGCAGAGTGGAACAATTTGGAATAAAGTAAAAGCGCTCTAGAAATCAAGAATAACAGAGAGACGAAGATAAGAATCGTTATCTGGAGCAAGGCAGAAGCGCTTTCAAATTCAAAAAAGAAAGGAAAGACATGAAAACGAGGGAGAGGTATTGAATGAAATTATCTCTATGATAGTTTCTACGATGTTGGTAAGTTACACTGAAATCAAGGAAAAAACTTTTCCTTATCCACCTAGCGGTGTGATAATGCCTTTCTCTTGCCATTTGAATAGTCTCATTAAAACATGTTTAAGATTCTATTCTCGGTCATTAGTATTGAGAGCTTATCAAATAACCTAGTAGTAAGTTTCGAACAAGTTTAATTCTTATGAAATTGATTCTTTCATTTCCGAAATATTTTGTTCCATTGTAAAACACAGGGATTCGTCGGTTACGTCACTTATACCATTATATCTACGAACTCGGAAGAGACAGACGTTTGATCTTCGAACTTAATCAATAGTCCAACAGTAGCTTTCAAACGAGCCTAAACTTGCTGAAATCGGTTTTGCCATCTCGGAGAAAATTGAGCGATTCCATTTGAAGGTTGCGTCACTTATACCATGATCTAGTGGTAGCTTTCAAACAAGCTCATGTTTGATAAAATCGGCTCAGCCATCTCCGAATAAATTGAGCGGGGAGAAAAATAGTTCGTTTTGTCGGTTACGTCACTTATACCATAATATCTCCGAAACCTGGTGTAACAGTCTTCGAACTTGATTCCCAACCCAAGCTGTAATATGATTTTTTTAAAGTTTCAGCCATCTCCGAGTAAATTAAGCTGATATCGTCGACCTGAGTCGAATAGTGTATAACACTTTCCAGCAATTCCATTACCTTTCTACAAAGGAAAGCCAAACGTTAAGCTGAAGTCCATCGATGTCTTTTGCAATTGACTGAAAGAATGAAAAATTATAAAAAAAATGATTTTGACAGAAGTAATTATTTCAAGTAGTTATAAAATTTGCCAGTAAAATTTCCGTTCACAACCGAATGCTACACTACAATTGAAGGGCATAGATACTCGTAATTTCTTCAGTCCATGGATAACATAGGTCTGGACTTTAAAGCTAGTGAACATCTCTTCCCATACGCTGCTATCAAGTTAGTTTTTTATCGGAATCATAACAAGTGGACGAGCGTTGCCGTGACGGAAATTTACCGACTCTTATCTGATTTTAGATTCTGGTCAATTTTTCTTCAAAGTCTGTTTAAAACTAATTAGTTTGGCGTAATGCAGGCTATAATGAATTTCAAATATACTGGAAACTATTGAAGCTTGACTGCGATTCGACCTTCTTGTGCGTTATGACTATGGTTTTCACAATCAGTTTTCTGTTCAAAAGGGCATTTCGTTAACTGCCAAGAACAGTCACCTGTGACTCGAAAGCTTTGTGACTGTGACACTACACTAGTATTATTAAGCTGGTCATTCTGATCAGAGGAAAACGCGCTCGAAAATTTTCAACACAAACTGGCTGAATGGTCGACCTGTTTTGCACGCTATTCACACCAAATGTTATTTTCCAAACTGTCCTTGACATTGTTTAACTTTGAAGAAACTTTTAACTCTTTTAAGGACCAATAAATTAGTGCACTGTTTTTTTTTATTTTCTTGTGTTGAAATCATCGACTCAATAAAAAATAGTCACTTCCTTTGTATGTCAAATTATTACTTGAGATAGCTCTTATAGATGTCGATGGGTAGAGACACAAATATTTAAAGAGTGCACTTTCATGCAGTCAGCATCGCAGTTGAATTATTTCCGCAACAAATATTAACAAAACTTAGTAAATCAGTCGTTTTCGGGGCTAATCAATTCTTCCCAAAAAATCGTATAAGTGACGTAACCGACAAAGTGTATGGCCCATCCGATTTAGACATTCTTTGGCTCGTTTGGAAGCTACAATGTTACCACAGATCAAGTGTAAATAGATTATGGTGGAGACTTCCGATTCCGGAGATAATACCGAATAAGTGACACCAGGTATAACCGTCAAAGCGCATTATTTTTGATTTGCCAAATTTGTTCGGAAATGTTACCGAATAAGCAACCTAAGCGATAGAGCACCATTCTGTGAATTACCTGAATCCAACTGAAAGTGTATAGATCTGAATTAATACTGTTATGATGAAAATATTTGAATGGCAATATAAAGGCATTATCACTTCACTGTACGGTTTAAGAAGCCGTGTTTACGTTTTTCTCGGTTCCGAATCGTATGGCACCAACTTCCTGACCTTTCAAATGTATGTCAATGCTTTTTGAAGCAAGTAAGTAAATTCATTGTCGTGATGATTCAATTTATAAGGCTCGTTTTAAAAAAATTTCAAGCCTTTCTAAGTAATCTTCAATATCATATTTTGTTTACTGTCCGACGTTTCGGCCTTTGGGATAGACCTTTTTTGGGGGAAAAAATTGTCTGCTTTAGTCAAAATGTCGATGCCTGACGCAACGTTGTCTGATCAAATTCTGAATAATGTACAGTTTCACAATTACCTAATTTAATGACTACGATAATTTATCTGCAAATAAATATATGTTGGTAAAAATGTACGTAACGAGTGTTCCCTGGTATGCGTGAACGGAGTTACAAATGATTTTTTTTAATTTGATATTTGCGCTTAATTTTAAAGATATATTACATAAAAATAATAAGTAAAATCCATCGGGAAAGTAGAAAACATTAAGTTATTTTGCGGATACCGGGAACCAGGTAGCCGGAATCAGTTTGTTTAGTTGCCTACTGATAATGACTTTCGATTTGTGTGGTTTTGGGACCAGTTTAGAAATTTTTTTACGTTTTTTGTTTCGTCGGTTTAAGTGACGGTGTACAATATTGAACACACTTTACCCTATAATTCCGTAACCGGAAGTCGGATCCGGATGAAATTCAGGAATTCCGTATGGGACCACGAGACCTTTCATTTGAATCCAAATCCAAATCCAAAATTTGAATCCAAATTGTCAAAATCGGTTCAGCCATCTAGTGAGATTATTTGACACATACACACACACACACACACACACACACACACACACACACACACACACACACACACACACACACACACACACACACACACACACACACACACACACACACACACACACACACACACACACACAGACAGACATTGCTCAGCTCGAGCCAATTTCACTGGTCGGTTTTTCAAGTGATTGCATAACCTTTCTATATGAGAAAGGCAAAACCATCAACATATTTTGTAACTATATAAGTTTCAGTTAATATTTTCTTCAAATATTTCAGCTTTTGCACATCGTGATAGGACAATACACAACTCCTGACCTACACCAGTGCACAGCTGATCAAAATAGACTAGTTCGTCCGGTGAGAAATTGAAAGTGTATATCCTGGATACAAATATATGGCCGGTTTAGAATTAGCGCTATTCAGCTACCCGACCGGTGAATCCAGAAA